>NC_059331.1:130478726-130785154 GCF_018350155.1 Leopardus geoffroyi | reverse complement strand
TGGGCTTGGGTGGTGATGGTTGCATCAGCTTTGTATTTGACAAATGGAGCACACCAATATGGTTATGAATGTTTAACAGGTAAAGTAACTACTGCAAAAAAAGTGGTAGCTTAAAATTAATTGCAGTTTTTGTTTAAAAAATGTGGTTGATTTTTAAGTACTTTGTTCTGTATTTGCTTTTATGTTTGCTGAAAGTATTACACATGAAGATTATGCTTTAAATGCTATAAAATGTCTTTCTACTATTAACTAAATGATTGTGGAAAATGTTACATTTTAAAGGTCATGTTGATTTTCTGGCATTTCCAGTTTTACATTTTACACATACAGTTGAATTGGTTTAGCTCCTAGTTGAGAGTTTAAAGATCCGGGTAATAAATGTAGAAGGGAAATTGCAAAAGGGCACGATGTTTTGAAATGCACGTATCTTCCAGCTTTCCTGTGTTTCAACAGTGAAATATGAAGTTCTAAGAGCCAATACAGAGGGGCTGAAAGGATAGCAGGATAATAAATGTTTTCAGTGCTTAAGTCCAAAGACAACTCCAGTGATATTTTTCTCTTAATTGATGTTGTATATATAGATTTGTACTTTTCTTCCTTTTATACCCCTTCTGCATTTGAAAATTTATTAGAAATTAACGAGACTTGAGCATTTACCTTTTACATAGTGGGTTGAACTAATTGTGTATTCAGAACACTCCTCATAAAAGTTGCATCTGAATGCTGTGGTAGCAGCTATGAAATCAATAACTCATGTTATGTTTATTGGGAGTGATGAATATTTACTGGGAGTGGTGACTAAGTGGGAGGTGGGGAACACAGTGCTTAAATGCACAGGCCATGGGGGCACATAATCTGGATTCAGCTCTGCTACTCACTGTTTGTGTGACCTTAGGAAGGTTACTCAAATACTGTGAACATTAGTTGATATCTCTCAATATGGGATAAGAGTAGGTGAATGTAAGAGATTAATCGAGGTAACAAAACAGAATAACGAAAATTTTTATATTAGTATCATTGATATAGCGATACAATATTTTAGATAATGCAAGTGAATATTCTTTACTAGAATGAAATTTTTATTTCATTGGTTTCACAATAAAATTGTTTCACAGTTTTTCTTTCTGTTTCCAATTAATGCTTCTTTCAGAGTTTACAGATTTGATAATAATTTGTGAAAGAGTATTTCTGATTTTGAGAGTGTCTGCCCATCACTCTATCCTTATTAAAAATGGAAGAAAACCTCACTGTACTGTTAGTCAAAAATTTTTATGTGACTATCTAATGTTTGTACTGAAGTTAACACCTAATATAGCAAAATGTTGGTATAATTTTGGCCAAGGAAAAATAACATCTTAAATATTGCCTAGGGGATTCTGTTATGTCTGTCTCACTACTAAAACTGACCTTTCATCTGTGATTTTATTATGGCTAGACACAAATGATTCATTTGGCTAGACTCATGAAGAGGTGAGATTGCCACCTTTCTTTGTAATTAATTGGATAACAAATTACTTGTCTAGGGAAAGGGGAAGGTCTTTAGGTGATATGTCTAGCCTTTTTTCAGAACAAAGATATATTAGGTTCTGAAAAACTTCTTCATTATTCAAAACTGATAGATATTAATTTAAATTGCTTTGAATTTCTGTATGGCTCATATATTTTTATCTAGCTCATATACTCCCTAAAATCCATCAAAATTGTTACTAAATTTTCTTTCTGAGCCATTTACCGTAACAACCATTGTGATGCTCCCTAATATCGTTTGTTGTTGATGAAACAATAAAAATAAGTTTCTTACAAAACTGGAAAGATCAGGGAATTGTTCTCAGGGCCACCAAGCTATTGATTAAGTTGACAACAACCTATTTGGTACCCATATGAAAATAATTTTATTTATTGTTACTGGCACTTATTTGTAAATAGGGTTATATTTATCTTTGCTGCTGACAGCAGGAATATATTAGAAGTTTCCCCAAGTGTGTGTGTTATCTTGTACTACCCAACCAGCTATGTGATGTGTGTTTGTTAAATGAGCACATGTATAAAGACCAGGCAAGTGAACATGATTTCATGAGCATGGTAACCTTGCAGCAGAAGCCAGAAGTGGTCTTTGAGCACAGGTGCAGTGATGATGATGATGGGATGTATATTGAAAGACAGGTAATTTTAGGAGTGGGGAGAAGGGGCTATTCTATGGATTTCTGATATGGAAGGTAAAGGCCTGAAGTTAGAATCACAGATAGTTGAAGCAAAGAACCTTACAGGTAGTCCACTCAAAAAGATGAAATGAATTGCTGGGTCATTGGCATAGCTAGGACTTGAATCCAAGTTTTTTGATTTCTCCTTTGGTGCTGAGCATGGGAAGGGAAGTAAAGATTTAGCTCTAGAATTAGATGGGTCCTTTGGTTCTTTGGGAATGATAGGTGCAAGGAGGTGCTATATCAGATAGATTGGGTGGCTCTCCAAACAGCCTGCTCAGGCCATCCAGTTTCTTTCTTATGCTCCTGACTGGTAAATAAGGGAACGGAGTGCCTGACACAGTCATACCAAACTGTCTTTCCATCAACATTATAAGTAGGTGGTAATATAAACCACATCTAAAGTTAAGTAGGGGTTAAGCGTCAGTTGAGCATCCTACTTCCACTCGGGTCATGATCTCACCGTTCGTCAGTCTGAGCCCTACGTGGGGCTCTGTGCTGGCAGCTCAGAGCCTGGAGCCTGCTTCAGATTCTGTCACTGTCTGTCTCTCCCCCTCCCCCACTCACACCCTGTCTTTTTTTAAAAAGTAAATATTAAAAAAAAAAATTAAAGGGGCGCCTGGGTGGGTGTGTTATCTTGTGGCTCAGTTGGTTAAGCGTCCAACTTTGGCTCAGGTCATGATCTCCCAGTTTGTGAGTTTGAGCCCCGTGTTGTCCTCTGTGCTGACAGCTCAGAGCCTGAAGCCTGCTTCGGATTCTGTGTCTCCCTCTGTCTCTGTCCCTTCCTCACTCACACTCTGTCTCTGCCTCAAAAATAAATAAACGTTAGGGGCGCCTGGGTGGCTCAGTTGGTTAAGTGTCCGATTTCAGCTCAGGTCATGATCTCGCAGTCCATGAGTTCAAGCCCCGTGTCAGGCTCTATGCTGACAGCTCAGAGCCTGGAGCCTGTTTTGGATTCTGTGTCTCCCTCTCTCTCTCTGCCCCTTACCTGCTGGCACTCACTCTCTTTCTCTCAAAAATAAATAAACATAAAAAAAAATTAAAAAAATACATAAACGTTAAAAAAATAAAAAAAATAAAATTAAGCAGACAGTCAAGACACACTTGCTTAGCGCTTGCAAATGCTTCACAAAATTCTAAGACTTTTAGGAGAGAGGAGTAAGCCATGGTACTTACTCTTTAGGGGCTTGGAGCATAGATGGGGAGAATGGACATATCTATACAAAGATAACTAATAATACTGGGTGCCAAATGAGGGTGTGGCTAGTACATGTCAGAGGAGTTTGGGAGTGGAAGACAGTGCCGGGGCTTAGAGTTCTCATGTAAGGTTTCCCAGAAGAGATGAAAATTAGGTTGGTTCCTTCTCAACTCAGTAGATCTTAGGAATAATTATATGTGTGCAATTGTAAAGATTTCAGATTCACCTAACTTAGGAAGTTACGGAGCTAGAAGTTGTTTTCAGATGTTTACCTGACTTGCAGTGGAATACCATTCCACAATTCCAACAGTTGTGCAGAGGACGGATGAAGGTTTCTGTTTTGAGACTCCCATTTCTGCTTATCACTGCTGAGTTCACCAGCAGGTCGAATTCTCCCTACTGGGGTGTTCCCAATGGTCTTCTGAATGTTGCGATATGGAGCCCCTTGGTTGCAGTTACCCTGTTCTCAATTTTTTCTTTATTGGCCAAATAGTTAAAATTGCCACTTATGTGTGAGTTTGGTGAATTTTCTCATTTAAGGTGATCTTTTTACTAAGAGATTATTAAAGTGAGGTGGGGTATTCATGTAATATATATAAAACATAGCTGCAGCTGGCATTTCCAGTGGGCTTTTCTGTTGTTCAGTTATATTATTTTTGTGTTCTTTGTTATGAATCATTAACTTGAAGATTGGTACACAAATAATGCCATTAAACATTATAAGATAAATAATCTTATTGCTGCATCAGAGAATAAATACACTTCTCCAAACCCATGTTGGTTTTACTCTACCTGGATATCTGCATTCCAATGATATTTCTCATTTTATCACAAATAAGGGCCTGTAAACCCGACAGAGGTGAATTTAAACAAGAAATATGAAAAATGTTAGTGCTCTAATTATATAGTTTGAGCCTTAGTCCACCTCTAATCCTTTAAGTTGGTGGTTTTTAACCTTTTTTTTCTTCTTTTTTTTTTTTTTTTTTTTAATATTTTTTTTCAACGTTTATTTATTTTTGGGACAGAGAGAGACAGAGCATGAAGTGGGGAGGAGCAGAGAGAGAGGGAGACACAGAATCGGAAACAGGCTCCAGGCTCCGAGCCATCAGCCCAGAGCCTGACGCGGGGCTCGAACTCACGGACCGCGAGATCGTGACCTGGCTGAAGTCGGACGCTTAACCGACTGCGCCACCCAGGCGCCCCTTCTTCTTATTTTTTAATGTAGTGAACCCTTCAAAGAAAATCTTTTTTGGAATTCTATTATTAAAAAAAACAAACAGAAGCAGAGTAACTGTGACTAAAGAAGGGAATCGGAGCTCAGAGTTTTGGTCACTTTGTGTTTGCTCCCTTTGGCCCTCATGCCTCTAGGGAATCCTTAAGGACACCATGGAGCTTGGGATAAAAACATTGCTTTTAAGGAAAAACGAGCTAAAAGCTTCCTCAAAGTAAGCTTTTAACTGGAAAAATAATGTTGATGTCCTACAGTTGAATTTGGTTGTGAAAAATTACTTGATCCTTCTTACCCACCTTTACTGCCTTTAGCCATGAGTGTTGTGCTATGATTTCTGGAAGAAAAAAATACCAAAAAAATCCACCTCTTGAAGTTCAGTGTACATAAACATACACATACATAAATATACATAATTTAAAAAGAAATACTTCCTCAATAAATATCTTCCAACTGCCAAGTAAAGCTATCAGATGAGAGAGAGGGTAGTCAGACACATGAACATATTTCCCCATGCACACAGACACAACGCACACACACACCTAATTTGTTACAAGTGGTTAGGTAATGGCTTTCCCTTCATCCATGCCTCCACAACATCTATCATATTCTGAATACAAAGCAGATAGTCTACATGGATGAGAAATTATGAGGTTAGCTTACCAAAATAATTACTTAAAAATTGTTATTGATAATACATTATTGGAAGTAATTTATTAATTTCTTCCATAAAACTGTATTGGCAATCAAACACTGAAGTTTGGCAGGGAACAAGAGTCCCTGCCCTCGAAGAACTCACAGCCAATTGGAAGTAAGGATGAGAAAGTCAAGTGTGATAAATGCTATAGCAGAGGAAGCATAGGATTTTGTGGGAATGTGTAGAGGAGCAATTAATTCAGACCTGGAGAGCCAGGGGGGACTTCCTGGTGGGGTGATATCTCAGCAGACTGAAGGATGAATAAGAGCTGGCTGAGACAGGGGTACCTGGTTGGCTTAGTTGGTAGAGCATGCAACTCTTGATCTCAGGATTGTGAGTTCAAGCCCCACATTGGCGTAGAGCTTACTTAAAAAAAAAAAAAAAAAAAAAAAAAAAAGTTTCCAAGAAAAAGAAAGGTGGGAAGAGTAACGAAGACAGAGGGGAATATACATAAAGGCCCAGCAACAAGTAAAAGCATATTGCATTCTAGAACTTGCATGTAGCTGGGTTTGGCAAGGGCATGATGTGCTAATGAAAGATAAGTTGTATGCTAAATCTAAGGAGCTTGATATCGTGCTACAGGAAATGGAGAGTTATTGAAGGATTTCAAGCAGTTGGAAGTTGTGGTTTGTATTTTTTTTTTAGTACATGGCACTTGGCTAACTACCACGTTGACCTTGGGGCAGTCATTCTCTGAGAGTAGAAGGACCAGAAATTATCGAATACTGTATAGTTTGTCTTTCTATTATATCCCCAGTTGCCTATCTTTTCTATAAAACCTATCTTTCTTCATTTTACTTTTATGGCCCTTGTCACCTTATCAGGAGGCCAGATTAATTCAAAAGAACAATGTTTAATGTTCAATATGTATATAGATACACAGGTATATCTTCATTCTTTCAGTATAGAAACTGTATGATGCCCTGCACGTAGCAGGTACTCAAATGTTTATTGACATAAAAGGAGTAAATACTAAAGGAAGAAATGCTAGCTCAATTCTATCTCTCTCTCTCTCTCTCTTTTTTTTTTTTATTTTTGTGATCATTTCTCTGCTCAGTGCGTTTTAGGCTTAGATGATTTCAACATCAGCTGTTTCTTGGCAAACCCCAGGGGTCTGACCATTTTATACTAGAACTAATGATAATAAAGTGTGCATTTAAAATAGTTCAAATTCACAACTTTGTATTTTACCACTGGATCTCAAACTCACAGAACAGCTGGATATGCAGATATAAAATCGAAAAATAGTGGAAAGCTTTATTTACTTCACTCAGTTATTATACTTTGAAAATTATATAGATGGATAATTTATGAACTGAAGAAAAATTTTTGAACCTTCAAGGGAGCTAACAATTTCTAACATATATCTGACAATGATCCCAAAGGAAACTTATTTTAAAATAATATTTTGTAAACTTTAAAAAATGCATTTTATTAAACTTAACAGTTTGTAAAATACTTTCATGAGATTACTTATACTAAAATTAAATTTGCATTACTTAACTTACCTTTTGAGGCTAAATACTCAGTTCTTTTTTTTTGTTTGTTTTAAAATTTTTTAATGTTTAATTATTTTTGAGAGATTGAGAGAGAGAGAGAGAGAGATAGAGAGCGCCAGCAGGGGAATGGCAGAGAGAGGGCGACACAAAATCCAAAGCAGGCTCCAGGCTCTGAGCTGTCAGCACAGATGTGGGGCTTGAACTCATGGACCATGATCTGAAGTCAGACACTTGACTAACTGAGCCACCCAGGTGCCCCAATACCCAATTTCATAAAATAAGCAAATTTCAAGGTACTTTTTCATAGTTTATAATTATTACTGACCTTAGTTATTTAGTGACCAGATTTTCCCATATTTAGTGCAGGAACACCTTCAAGCAGGCCTCTGCGACCTTTTATGTTCTTCTATCATTTTTCTGAGCATCTCTTTACTTAGAGGTGTAACAAAATGTTCCAGGTTCATCTTATACCTTCCCAGGTCTAGCCCTGGAATCATTTTTTTCTCTGAAGAGCTTTTAGTGAAGAATAGTATTAGAACCTAAGATCCAGATACTAGAAGTTCTTGTTACTACTGGGGTAACAAGATACTGGGGTATCTTTGCTTTTAGGTCTCTGGAGGGTTTTTTCACTTTCCCCTGTGTCTCCCCTTTTCCACAGAGCACCATGGTTTCCAACTAGTACTTTTATTCTTTTGGTCAAGGCTGCAATGTATCTAATATAGTTTCAGAGCTGCTTCCCTCATTTTTTGCATTTCTTCTTCCCTCCATCCCAACTGAGGGTATATAATTGAATACTCTGTTCAGAAGTTAATGGGATTAGGGACACCTGGGTGGCTCAGTCAGTTAAGCACCCGACTCTTGGTTTCAGCTCAGGTCATGATGGCACTGTTTGTAGGATAGAGCCCTGTCTTGGGCTCTGCGCAGACAGTGTGGAGCCTGCTTGGGATTCTCTCTTTCCTTCTCTCTCTCTGCCCCTCCCCCATGCTCACTCTTTATCTCTCTCTCAAAAATAAATAAACATTAAAAAAAATTAATGGGATCAAAAGAGAGTGGGAGGAAACTTTTGGAGGTGTCCCATATGTTTATGGAATATGTTGTGGTGATGGTTTCACTGGTATATACTTATTTCCAAACTTATCAAAGTGTATCCATTATATATGTACAACTTTTTGTATGTCGATTATACTGCAATAAAGTAGTATTTCCTTAAAAAAGGAAAGATGATGGGTGAATTGCCATGATGGGCAGTGCAGAGTCAGTATGAACTGTCCACCTCTGGAATTCTTTTATATGAGAAAGAAAGAAATCTCTTTCCTGTTTATACAAACTAAAAAAAAAAAAAATGTTGATTGGATCACTGCCTTTTCCACAGTTGATGCCAGTTTAATTCTCTGTCTTGTTTAGATTTTTTAAGTGGATAGTGGAGCAAAGACCGTTTCTTTTTCGTTAGATATGTAACATGCAATAAAAATGTATGGAGTAAATCACGAATACTGAAATGGTTTTGCCCTGTGTTTCACATCTTTCATTAGAAACCATGGCTGAAGCAATATAAAGTTTAAAGTTTTCTTTCTCTTTCTGTTTTTACTTATGGAATGTTTCTCTACCTCTCTGCATTTTACTCAGAATAGCATAGGCATTTCTCTATTAATGCCATGTTTGCATTCCTGAAAAATCTTTAATTCTGCAAAGTTATGTGCTATGAGTGATAGGGCTTACAGGGAATAGAGCGTTAGGAACAGATGAGAACAGATCATTTGAGACCAGTGGAATGTCGTACACAGAATAACACACACACAAAATGGCCAAATCTCAACTGGCATTTATACCCAGTGTCACAGTTCATCTTAGGCAGTCTTAAACCCTGGTTTTCCTCCTGACAGTTGTGTCTTCATAGTCCCACTTCTCCTAGAGACTAATTTCGTCAAGGTTAAAAAGGTGTTGACTTACGAGTTTTACTTTATTCTGAACACAGTGGAAAATATTGTGCCTTTCTTCATCGGCACCCTCAGCTTCCTCAAGTAGCTTAACATAGACGTAGACAAGTGGAAGCCTTGAAGCCACCGAATGGAACTTTCCCATTAAGTGTGAGGAAACTCTGTCCTGCTGGAGCCAACACAACTGACGTCATATTCCTGCACATGAGCTAATTCGCATTAAAGAAATCTCTGTGGTAGCGGGAAAGACTACTCTTAATTTGCTTTAGTTTGCAAAGGAAATATGTACCCACTATTGAAAATTCAGAGAATATGGAAAATTACACAGAAGAAAGCAAAAATTCCTTGACTGCCTATAAACACTGCTGTCATCATTTTGGCTCATATTCTTCCTCACCTGACCTCTTTCGATAATTATGATGATGATAATAATAGTCTATGTGTGTGTAAAATTTCAAATGAGTTCCCATTATATTCAGAGTTTTCCGATTCCATATGTCAAGCAGTATAGGTACACAATATCCTTTTTAATCATTACAAATGATTCTACTTGATGCATGTCAGTCTGTTGTTTATGTATCCATAGACCCTTTTATAGATTGTTTTCAGGTTATTAGAGAAAGGATTAGAAAATCCTTGATCCTGTCTTCACACCTTAGAATTGGTGCCTCTGCACAGAAGGTGTGTTCATGTAACATGTTGGCGCGTTTTGCCATGTTACCTTCAAGAAAGGTTTCACCCATTTATAGCACCAGGAGAGCATGAGATGTGGTATTTTTCCACCCTGGGTGCTTTTTGTTTTCTAAATCTTTGCCAGTTTGATAGGTTAAAAATGGTGATTTTTATTTGTCTTTTGTTGTTAGTGTGGTTAAACACCTTTTTATATCTCTGTAAACTATCCATATTTGCTTTCAATGAAATGCCTTTCACGTACTTTGTCCACTTTTCACTCAGAACATTTGTTTTTTCCCCTATAATTTATAAGAATTACATAATTTTCAAGCTATGAAGCTTTGAGGATTAATATATATTGCAGCTTTTTATATCATGCTGATTATCTTTTAACCTTATTTGTGATATGTGTTGATTTTTATGTAGGCAGACCCATCAGTAATTTTCTTTTATGTTTTCTGGGCTTTATTAAATGTTTGAAATGCCTCTTCCTACCCCTAAAAGACTGTTTGCCTTTATTTTATTTTACTTTATTTTATTTTATTTTATTTATTTTATTTTATCTTATATACATAACATATATTTTTATTATATATATGTAATAGAAGAAAAAACATATATATATTTTTATTTTTATTTTTATTTTAGAGAGAGAGAGTGTGCAAGCAGGGGAGAGGGGCAGAGGGGGAGGGAGGGAGGGGGAGAGAGAGAGAGAGAGAGAGAGAGAATCCCAAGCAGTTTCCATGCTCAGTATGGAGCCTGACGTGGGGCTCTATCCCATGACCCTGGGATCATGACCTGAGTTGAAATCAAGAGTTGGACACTCAACCAACTGAGCCACCTGGGCACCCCAGTTTTGTGTTTATATTTTTATTTTTTATATTTAATTTTTGAATTGTGTGAGATTTATTTTTCTATAATGAGTTAAGTAAATATCCACCTTTGATTTTTCCCCCCTTACAAATTGTACAAATTGTAGTTATTTCAGCAACCTTTGTTAATTCAAGTCCCTCCTTCTCAATGTTAATATCTTTATCATATAAGTTTGTGTCTTTGGATCTATTTCTGGGTCTACTATTTTATTAGGTATTTCTGCAAAACAAATTACCCCAAAACTTAGCAGCTTAAAACATGTATTATCTCTTACAGTTTCTATGGGTCTGTAATTTAGGAGCAGCTCAGCTCTGCACTTCTGATTCAGGATCTGTCTTCTGGTTGAAGTTAAGATTTCAACCCAAGCCACAGTCATCTGAGGGCTTACCTGACACAGGAGAATCAGCCTTGCATTTGGCTTACTCACAGGGCTGGCCATGGTAATGCTGGCTACTGGGGAGAGGGAAGCCTCAATTCCTTTCCAAGTGGGCCTCTACTGTGGCTGGCTGTTTTTTGTTTTTTGTTTTTTTAATTTTTTAACATTTTATTTTATTTTTTAAGAGATAGAGATGGACAAAGCATGAGTCAGGGAGAGACAGAGAGAGAGGGAGACACAGAATCACAGAATCAGAAGCAGGCTCCAGGCTGTCAGCACAGGGCCTGACGTGGGGCTTGAACTCATGAACTGTGAGATCATGACCTGAGCCGAAGTCGGACACTCAACCGACTGAGCCACCCAGACGCCCCAATGTGGCTGGCTGTTCTTATGACATGGTGTTGGCTTGCCTACAAGTAGTGATTAGGAGAGAGAGCTACAAGGGAGTTATCCTTTTCATGACTCACATATCACATAGCATCATTTATACCACCTTCTCTTTGCTAGAAGCTGGTCACTAAATCCCACCACCCTTATGAAGATGGGAATTAGGCTCATCATTTTGAAAGGACTGTCAAGGAATTTGCAGAAGCATTTTTAAACCACCATGTCTCCTTTTTGTTCCATTTATATATTTAACTATTTCTGCACTAATATCATACCATTTTAAGAGTCTTCTGTCAAACTGATGGAATGTCACATAATGCTATGCCTACATTATTTGACAGACCATTGACTCTTACTGGTCAAGCGTCTAAAAATAGATATACAAAATAATATTTATAATAATCTGGTGACATTTTAAGTTGCCTTATCTTCCCAAAATCTCATTCTTTTTTAGAATTATGTAGTAGGGATCATCATATTTCATTGAAGGTACCTGCTTACTGCATTTTTGAAAAACTGTTTTATGTTATTTCATATTGCTGTGAGTAATTTTAAATGCTTTGATTGGCAGATATGTCATAGCTTCAGGGCATTGCATGTTGATGCAATGTCACAGGTATTTTAAACACAATCTTCTAATATACTGGCAAGTAGGTAAACTCAAAATAAGGGATTTATGTGTGGGGTGCAATCTAAGTAACATCCTAGTTCCATATGCTGTATACTCACCAGGGACTCATTATGATCCCTGGACTTTCTGTGAAGCAGACACTTGAGTCCAGAAAGTGCTGTGCTCCATCTGCCTTAGTCTCCAGGCTGCACAGGATGAGCCTCTTTGTACTCTGACCTCTTGACTGCTATTTTTTTTTTTTTTTAACTTAACACTGCCTGCCAGCGACGCCGTCATTGCCATTACAAGTGTGCGCCCCGCCCCCTACACTTGCACTTGTAAATTTAAAGAACCATAGCTCCTTATTCCGAAGACATCAGTTATTGTTGCTTTTACCTTAAATTGCGTACATCTTCTCGTCTGGCTTGCATCTTTGTCCAGCACCGAGCCCACACTGCTCTTGTTGGAGCTCCCTGCAGACATGCAGCTGCCGTAGATGGGCTGTGGGCAGCCTTCCAAAACTCCCCACAATCCTTTGGACAGGTTTTATTTTTGACAGACTAATCAGAGCTTTAATGTGCTTCCTTGCTGGGGGAGCCTGTGTTTCTAATTTTTATCTTTACCATTCTGTAAAGAGTAATAACATTGCCTGGGCTGGCCATAAGTTTCCTGGTTACACTGTATTTTCCAGTCCCACTTTTCTTGTGACCTTGCTTTCCGATCTTTGGGAAAAGATCCCTTTAGGGTCTGTTGGCTTTGATTATTTTGAGAAGCCTTTTTACTTCCTGTTTGCAACCCTGATTAAAGGAAAAGCCATGTTTTTTCTCCTTATCTCTTAATGTGAATTTGAGGTGATGTTTATATTCACTTACAGGAATTTGTAGTCTGGTGAAGAAAGCAGTGTATTTGAGGCATAAAGAATAGGGATCAAGATAGGATTTTCATGATCCCTGAAATCATGTTCTTTTAAAAAGTTGCTCATTCCGGGGCGTCTTGGTGGCTCAGTTAGTTGATTTTGGCTCAGGTCATGATCTCACAGTTCGTATCTCACAGTTCGTGAGTTTGAGCCCCACATTGGGTTCTGTGCTGACAGCAGGAGCCTGCTTGGGATTCTCTCTATTCCTCTCTCTTCCCCCCTCCCCCACTCACACGTGCCTTCTCTCTCAAAAAAACAAACAAAAATGTTGCTTATTCCACGAACTGTCAAACCCATTAGAGACCCTGTATCACATAAAAATAGGGCAGAAATAGGGTTAGTGTCAACACTAACTAAGAGAAATGAATATGAAGTATTAGAGAGTGGGCCAGAATCTGAGAAAGCAAGGTAGGTAAGGAACAGCAAAGCTGATACCTCAGATAATTGTGCTACAGGAATTGTGTGTCACATGATGTTTTCAGGGACATTTTAACTTTCCAGTATTCTTATTTATTTTGTGCCCTTCTTTTTTTTAGGTTCTCAATGTTATATTCTCTTTATTTCCCCTGTCTCACTCTTATTTCTTAGTTTTGATTTTTTGAAGAGTTTTGAGATTTTTTTTGAGAAGGATGTTTTTTCCTTTAATAGGCTATCTTAATTGTTTATTAAAAAATTTTTTTAATGTTTATTTTTGAGACAGAGAGAGCATGAGCAGGGGAGAGGCAGAGAGAGAGGGAGACAGAGAATCTGAAGCAGGCTCCAGGCTCTGAGCTGTCAGCACAGAGCCTGTGATATGGGGCTCGAACTCACGAACTGTGAGATCATGACCTGAGCTGAAGTCATATGCTTAATTGACTGAGCCACCTAGGCACCCTGCTATCTTAATTTTTTAAAAGCCAATTTTGCACACAGCAGAATGCTAAATAATGTGGTATTTTAAAAAAGCTATGCAGTAAGTGTTCTGATACTAGAGATATGTTCTTTTGCCAATTCAAAATGTTATTGTTTCAAGAATAAATAGGGTTATGGTGAATAGTCCAATATTATCTAATTCCTTTTTTGGGTTGCAGATGAGTACCTGGTCTGTTTCATTTACACATATATTTAAGTGGCCACATTGTTAGCTTAAAATCCATATTGCCTTTAGTTTTTACTTAATGATAACAGTTATGCTTTTCTATTAAACTAAAAAAAATAGGGGCGCTGGGGTAACTCAGTTGGTTGAATGTCAGACTTCGACTCAGATGGTGATCTTGTGGTATGTGGGTTTGAGCCTGGCATGGGGTTTTCTACTGTCAGGGCGGAGCCTGCTTCAGACCCTCTGTCCACCTCTCTGCACCTCCCCCACTCACTCACACTCTCTCTCTCTCTCTCTCTCAAAAATAAATTAACATTAAAAAAAAAAAAATAGAGTGCTGGGGCACCTGGGTGGCTCAGTCCCTTAAGCTCCCAACTTCAGCTCAGGTCACAATGTCATGCTTTGTGAGTTCGAGCCCTACATTAGGCTGTCAGCACAGAGTCCGCTTTGGATCCTGTCTCCCTCTCACTCTGCCCCTACCCCTCTTGCGTGCTCTCTGTCTCCCTCTCTCAAAAAATTAATGAACATTAAAAAATTAAAAAAAAAAAAAGAGTGCTGTGTTGACACCCAAATTTTGTGAATATTAGAGTTAAAGCTTACGAAGCTTCTCCTTGCTAATGGTTATCATTTAGTAGAATTTTTCTCACTCTATGGAAAGCTATCCACTTGCCTGTTAATTTTTATGATAAACTATTTTTGCAGAATTTATGGCATTTTAATAACTGAAATTTGAGATTGGCCTTAGTTGTAAGTGCAGTCAAATAGTGTCTATATGGAGTTAAAGGATAAGGATAATTTATAGGATTAGGGTTGACTGAGTCAGCTCTTAGGTCTAGTGTGGTATTATGGATTTTCTTTTATATGAGTTTCAAAATTATTGGAGTCATGAAGATATCCAAATTGCTAAGGGACAAAACAGAGCAAAATAAAAAAATAAGTATTAAAGTGAGTATCATTCCTCACTTCTCTTAACATATATCCTGTTTGTGGTCTGGCCAGCATTCTTACTATATCAGGCCCTAGGTACCTTTACTCTCAGAATTATATTTTCCTATTGTCTGAGAAATTTACCTAATATAATTTATTTTTCTTTTATTTCCAGTATTTAATGATAATTTTTAAATGTATAGAAAAGTTATAAGAATTTTTTAGTGAACATTCTTAAACCTACCTTCTACATTTAAATTCATTTTTTCTTCCCTTTTTTCTCATGATTTTTTTTCTTGCAATTTCAGCTCTTCTTTTTTTTTTGTTTTCAATGACTGTTATATAACTTACTCCTGTAGTCCAATTCTGACATTAAGTTATATTTTTCCTTTATTCTGCTTTTTAAAACTTAAATCACCTAAGACAGTGCTTCAGTGTTGGCACTCCATTATTCTTGTCAGTTAGCCAATATCAGTAAATATGGTAGTCCCTAACCAGTGAAATCCTAGAACATGATTAAGTTCAAAGCAGTAGAAAAGTATCACTCTGTTTAACAGGTATCCCATGACCTAGAAGATAGGCTTTCCTGATTTTATTGCATGCAATGGACATCCTTAAGTCTACTGTCTTCTTTTGATTTGTTATTACTAGTCCCTTTCTTTCGGCATGGCTAATGCTTTTACCTGAAGAAATAAATACCTTTTATTTGATGATCCAGCCATTGTTCTCTAATAAACATATAATGTACTCAGGTACTACTTTTATGGGGCTTTATTTTTTTTTCTTCATACAAATGCTTACTTCAACAGAACATCACGTGCAAACATTTTGCACCTCCAAAACACCCTGCAAGTTTTCTCAGGTGAAAAAATTGTGGCTCAGCAAAGATGAAGTAATTTGTCCAAAGTCATGTGATTGAATCATGATTTGAACTGAGGTCAGTTAGATTCACAGGCCACCAACTTTATACTGCCTTTCCTCTTTGCTGATGCTGCCTCTGCCTGGAGCACTGCCGGCCAGAGGAAGGGCTCCTCTTCTGTGGCAGAAGGAAGAGTGAGCATAAATGCAGGACATTTGCAAATTGAAGTCCTTACCAAAAACCTGTAAGTTGCACCTCATAGGTGTTTTCTGGTGGTATTTTCTCTCTACACCAGTTGTAGTAGAACATACCCATGGAATTCATTTGCGTTTAAACATTCCTGACTTCAAATTAAGTGTGTCAGTTTTAATCTCTCTTCTCTTAGTATCTAGATGCTTATCAGTTTACCAATAGTGACTTACAATTATCTCCATCAAGAGGCAGTTTTAGGTCAAGACAGAGGACCATTACTATCTTCATTAGACTACTAGTAGTGACTTTTTTGGGGGGGGGTATCTTTGCCAGACATGGTTCACTTTATGTCTAATTCCATTACATTTATCCCCTTTATTATTTTTGGTTAGTTTTTTTCTTTATTCTTTATTTTTTATTGCCATTTTGTCCTTTCTGAGAATTTTTGAGTGAGAACTGCTAAGTCACACAGGTTAAAAGGTAAGGGAATTGACGCTGGAGTTCACATTCAAAAGATTACCAATTGTCTATTTTATAATCTCTTGTTTACTTGTAAAGTGAAAGGAGCAAGGTGGTCCTGAATTTTTTTAAATTGGTTTCCATAGATTACTTTTCCCAGATCTTCTTCTAGTACAATCAAAAGTGTTCTAATTCATCAGTTACTATTTTTCTCTTTCATTATAACGTCAATCTAAATGTATCCAAATTCCTTCTGGTTTTGTACATGCTTAAGTTGTTTACAGAGTGAGGTTATTGGGAACAGGAGCTCCTAGAGAGATCCATGGAGAAGGGTGGCCTGATCAAGGATGGTCATCTACTCATTTCTTGTCGTCTTGTAACAAATTGCCCTGGGAAGGAACTGAAAGGTGTGTCTTTTTACCTCTGGTATCTTAGCATCATGTCTAGCAAAGGAGACAATTAACGTAGCAAGAATGAAAATGTAAGCTCCATGTGGCCAAGGACCACACCTACCTTGTTCTGCATTGTGTATTCATCCCTTATCACAGTTCCAGATGTGGAGTAGGTGAGCAGTAAATATATATTAAGTGAGTCAAGATTGGGTGTCAGATTTTCTTGGATTCCTGCTCTTACATTCTCTGATGGTTCATAGTTTATATAAAACTATAAAACTTTTATATAAAAGTTTGAGTTTATACATGAAATCTTGATTTGGTTATCTAAATGTGCAGGCTTATTACTATCACTGAAAGATTACATTTTCTATAAGATACTGCTTTGTAATTTATTATTTTCCCGTTACTTTCAATCCTCCCACACAATTTTTAAATAGTTTTTGTAATTAGGATGACTTGAGGTGTATTTATCCACCTGGTTGCTATGGATGAGTGACTGGTGACTTTGTAGAGGCTAAAATATAAGCGAGTTTAAGAATCATTGTAGATGAATTCATGCATGATGAAGTCATTATAAGTCATGAGAGGGAAGAGAGGCATTTATGCTGTAGGTCATTATGTGGTTGAGGTCAGCATGACCAAGAAACTTTGCCTTGTAGGTGCTGTATAGCAGGTGGCAAATATGATTTCAACTGAATCTGAAAGCTTATTTAAAAATATTCTCAGTTCAGCAATGAACCAGGTGTGCCTACTACTTAAGCATTAATTTTCTCAGGAGCAATGTTTTGAACCTAAATGACTTGTGTGGTTCCTAGAAGAATGAGGTTACTGATAAAAATTATTCCCTTTTTGCTGGGGATGATTTTAGTAGCATATTGTCATTGCTGAAAGGAAATGTTCTCAGAGGAAACAGATGCTGGGTGCTTATTAGTATAGAGGTTTTATTTTTTATTTATTTTTAACGTTTATTTATTTTTGAGACAGAGACAGAGCATGAACGGGGGAGGGGCAGAGAGAGAGGGAGACACAGAACTGGAAGCAGGCTCCAGGCTCCGAGCTGTCAGCCCAGAGCCTGACGCGGGGCTCGAACTCACGGTCTGTGAGATCGTGACCTGAGCTGAAGGACGCTCAACCAACTGAGCCACCCAGGCGCCCCAGTATGGAGGTTTTAAACATAGAAGGTGTGAACAAAAGACCAGGTCACTCCAATGATTCTTTGGCAATTTCTATAGAAAAAGAAATACATAAACTTTAACAAGAAATGTGAATGTGATAGAACTTTAAGCGATTTATTTGTACGACTTGCTAAGGAAATGTAATGTTTGTTTCACTTATGCATGGTTTCTTTAGTATTTTTGTGATGAAAGCTTAAAAAATTTGTTTAATGTTTATTCATTTTTGAGAGACAGACAGAGCGTGAGCAGGGAGGGGGAGAAAGGAAGACAGAGAATCTGAAGCTGGCTCCAGGCTCTGAGGTGTCAGCACAGAGCCTGACGTGGGGCTCGAACTCATGAACTGTGAGATCATGACCTGAGCTGAAGTCAGATGCTTAACTAACTGAGCCACCCAGACACCCCTGTGAAAGAAGCTTTTAAGAGTGTTTGATTTTTATGTGGTACAGGTGCCCTTCCAATTGAGGTAGGATAGGAGTGTACCGAGACTTCTTTTGAGCCTCTGAAAACAGGGACAACTTGTTTACAAGGTAGCTTTGTTCCCCCCCTGGGCTTGAGCAGAATCTGCACACCTTCAGATTGGCACTCCTCCCACATGCTTCTTGAGAGTCTCTCCGTAGAAAACTTCTGGGCTTGACTTTGTGGTGCAGGAGATGGTCGGCAGTGGAGTTGTGAACACAAGAAGTGGAAGAGCAGTGGCTTCTGGTTCTTTACCTATAATGAAATGTTCTTTGACATGATTGGCACTTGTTGCAGCTTCTTTGTTTCCTTTTGTAACCAGTTGTTTAATAAAAGCAAAGTCTTTTTTTCTTTTTAACCTTTAGAGTCTCACATGTTTAGAGCAATAACCTGAGTGACTTTTTACAATTTTATTTTAGTATTTGCTGAAATCCCAGAGAAACAATTGAGCAACTTATAGAAACATGAGTGTTGGGCATAGAAAGGACCTTAGAAATTGAATCTAGCCTCTTTCTTTTTACAGATGAGGAAACTGAGGCCTGAAAGTGAGTTGGTGAGGCATACAGCTGGTGATAGGTCACCTCAAGGCCCCAGACCCTAATTACCATATTCCTTCCTGGCTGCCACAGTGACCAGACAGAGTAGCAGTTTATGGGAGAGTGATATTGGAAAAGAAGGGGAGGCTCAAAATTCTGGGGCTCCAATTCTGACACAATTGATGTTTTCTTTCCCCCCCTTAATTTACATCATAAGCATGCAGGTTACCCTATCACTGGGGTAACTGTGAGATCATCGGATTTGAAAGTTTTCCCAGTCTCTATTCTGCACGTATCTCTGGTCATATAGTGAAGTTCCATGCATGCAGGACACAAGGAACCATAAAGAGAACACTTATATTTTCATTCTGTCGTATGTTTGCTTTTTTAATTCTAAGAGCCACAGATGTATAGGAGTGTGCTTTTCTATCTACATTTGTCCTATCCTTTTCTTTTTTCTTTTTTCTTTTTTTGAGTCTAAATCCTCAAGCCTATTTAACCTGATTGTTAAAGTATATTTTTGCTTTATATTTAAGCAAGCATAAGCTTATGTGTTTAAGGCCAGTTTGTTAATTACTTAAAATAGTCAAGTAGTCAAGTTGTTTGTAATATGGATTGTCAGCATTTTTTTTTTTTTTCTTGTTTGAACCTAGTGCTTACTCTGGGTGAGTAGGAAGGTAAGACTGTCTAACGCTTTTCAAACTCTCAAGAAGTTTTCCCAAGCATGCGATATTTCAGTATAGCCTGTTTTGGCTACATAAAAGGGCTGCAGTCAGTTAAATATGTTGATTGCTGCATAAATAGGAAGAATCTTACTTGGTGTTTTTTATTCTCCTCAGGGCAGCATAGAGAGTGGACTGAGAAAGGGTGGGTTATTTATCAGGATGGGAAATAGATGAGGACTGGCATCATCCCATACTATCTATGTACTAAAGTGACTTCATAGCACCATCTTTATTTTTTAAATGTTAGAAACCAGTGAAAGTTCAAAGAAGAAAATAGTTATCATCTACATTTCCAGCATCTAGAATGAACCGCTTAGCATTTTGATAAACCTCCTTTTTCTGTTTCTCTCTATAGTTTACTAATTATACATGTGACATATGGGTGGTTATTAAACAATGAACACAATGATGCAAATAATATTCTAGTTTAAATACTTTTATATGCAGATACAAATTTACATAGAAAATATAAAGTATTGTTTGTGAGAGTTTTTAAAGATATTATATTGTATGCCCAGCCATCTTTATATTCTCTACACTTAGCATTGGTGTTTAGCAGACAATAACTAAATGTTTACTAAAGTAAAAATTAAAAAAGGAAATAAATTGTACACATACTTTATCCAAAATGAACTTCATTTAGTTTCTTAAACAGCTGTATTTTACTTTGCTCCTACACCTTCATACACGCTACCCCATGTGCTTGAAATGCCCAGGTCTCACCTCAAATGCTGTTTCCTTTGCGAGACCTTTGCTGATCATTTGCTGATGGAGGGACTTCCTTGCTCCATGTTCCCATGCTCCAGGGCATGGCCTTTTTCAGTGCTTATTTGCATTTAAAATATTTGTTTAGGGGCATCTTCCCTGGTACACTGTGACTCCTTGAGAGCAAGAATCATGTCTGCTTTTCCGCCTCTGTATCCTTAGCACCTAAGTTATGGCCTTGTGCTTAGTAGGACCGAATAAACGTTTGAGAAATTGAATTATGAGCATGTTTTTACTACTTTGGAATGCAATTCACAGGGATAACAAAATAAGAGTGCTTTCATAGGTCACTACTGCCTCTTGACACTTCCTTCTCTTCCCTCCCCTCCCCTCTCATTGCCCATCCATTTCCACTCCTGTCATTGTAACCTCCAAAATCCGTATCTTAAGTCTGATTATTATTATTATTTTAAGTAAGCTCTATGCCCAGTGTGAGGCTGGAACTCACAACCCCGAGATCAAGTCACATGCTCCACTGACTGAGTCCACAATGTGCCTCTAATTCCTTGTCTGTCGTGACCACTGTGGCCCAGCCTACCATCATCTCTTACCCAGGACCACTAGCATAATTTGGTCTCCCTGCATCTATCTTGTTCCATTCAATGAAATAGAACAGACTAAAATGATAGCCTATTACGTAGTAAGAATAAGTATTGTTTTGTGAAACTTTTCAGTTCTTATTTGCTGCATTTTGAGGGTATATGTGTAAGTTGTGTGTGTGTGTGTATGAGTGAGTGAGTACGCAGGTACCGAGTTGCTGTATAGACTGTATGTTCTTTCAAAACAGTTTGAAAGTCATTTTCCTATACTGATAATTCTGGAGAATTCTTTTGCTCTGTCATGATCATAAGACTATGTATTCCTCATTACCATGTGACCCTCTTTTGTGTCTTCAAAGGCAAAATTCCTTTAAAATAAAGTTGGAGGTGAAGTCTTTTCGATGAAGCTATTTGGAAATGATCCCATAACTACAACAATTTGGGTGTCACATAGGCAGTGACACCCTTTCTTCATGTGTTCCTCATTTCAAGTGTAAGTTATATAGGTTATTGGGTAAAATCTTCAGATATGAGTACCTGGACTGAATTTAACACTGTCCTGATGTATGCCTTTTTGGTATATGCTTGGTCTGAATTGCATTTCTGGATCCTTTTGAACCTGCTCTCAGAAGGACAGAAAGAAATCTTAGGTCATCTTGGAAGCAAACTGAGCTGTACGCTAACCAAAGCCTTGTGATTGTGTTAGGGAACTTGAAAGTTATTCTGATCCAGCCGTACACTGCAAAGAAGGAGGGGTCCTGAGAAATCTAACTCACTACTCCTTTCTCCTCCTCCTTTAATATTGGGTAGCCCTTGTAGCTTGGCTAAGTAAGAACCATGGACAAAGTCATCATTTATCTTTCCCAACCATGAAGGTTCCTCATCTGTTGGTCTATGTTTGGTTCCATTTGGTCTGGTAGGGTAGCATACCTTGATCTCTCACTATTTTGTTTTTTATTGCATGAGACAGTTAAGGGATTGCTTATCCCTGGAAAATCTGAAAATTAGTCAAATGGATACAGGGTGAGTGTTGGTAATTATCTGTATTGAATTCACATGCTGGGTGAATTCACAAGGCTGGGTGAGAAGATACTTCAAGACTTTCTGTAAAGGCTTTTTTTTGTAGCAGTGCCTGTGGCCATGACTTGCCTGGATTGGGTGGTCTGTGTGGCCAGAGTGGAGGGAGCGTCAATGCAGGTAAAAACGAATGTGGCTTTGTTCTTTACAGCCCATGCTTCATGGTTTCTCGTGTACAGCAGCAGGAATTCTGTATATTATTTCTATGATGGTACCTAAATCTTTTCCTTGATCTATCATAGATTTCATCGTCATATTAGTTAGGATCAGTTTGGCTGCTATAACACAGACTCATAGCAGTGGTTTTTAATAGTTCAGATGTAAGCAGTGCAGCATACTTACAGTGCCTTCATGGTGCTGGGGACCTAGGACCTTTCTATTTTGTTGCTTTGCTCTCTTTAACTTGAGATGGCTACCCCTACTCCTCCTACCACCTTGTTATCATGGTATTGTAAAAAGAGAAACAGGAAGGGGAGGGCGTATTCCTTTTCAGGGCACAGTGTGGAAGTTTATCAGTTTTTCTCATATGCCATTCATCAGATCTAGTCACATGGTCACTCTTAGCTGCAAGGGAGTCTGGGCATCCATTTGTCCCATTAAAACTTCTGTGACTGTTGAAGAGAACAGATGTCAGGGGTATAAGGAGCATCTCCACCATAATAGTCAACAACCTGAAAGGATTTACTTTTTTAGAATGTTTATTTGTTTTCTCACTTACTGCTTTGTGAAGAGAAAATTTCCACTGAAGTCATCAAGTGGATTTCAAGTACAGAAAAAGAGTTAACCTGAGTTAGTGTATTTGCCTTTGGGATTTAAGTCAAATTTATTCCATAGCTAATAGGGATGGGTATGAAATATATTAAGAGATGAGGTTGCTTTTCCTTAACTCTTATTTTTCTTATGCTGGTTTTGTTTCTTTTCTTTCTTTCTTTCTTTCTTTCTTTTTCTTTTCTTTTTTTTTTCTTTTTTTTTTTTTTTTTTTTTTACCATTTTTGAGGCTAATTTCATGCTTGTTTTCTTTGCATTTTTAGGTATGGCACAGTCAAAAGGCTGGGTGAGAAGATACTTCAAGGCTTTCTGTAAAGGCTTTTTTGTAGCGGTGCCCGTGGCCGTGACTTTCCTGGATCGGGTGGCCTGTGTGGCCAGAGTGGAGGGAGCGTCAATGCAGGTAAAAACGAATGTGGCTTCGTTCTTTACAGCCCATGCTTCATGGTTTCTCATGTACAGCAGCAGGAATTCTGTATGTTATTTCTATGCTGGTACCTAAAAAGTTTTAAAAATGCCTTGACCTGAAATTTAACTTTACTAATTTTTTTATAAGGTCTCTTAAAAGGTTTATAAATAGAGAAGAGGTGAATAAAAATAATTATCAACTAGTTTTCTGTATCTATAGTTTTTTTAAAGTTTTTATTTTATTTATTTTATGAATTTTAAGTAGAGATTCTAAAAAAGTTTTATTAAATGACACCATTTCCTATGGATATGGCCTAGTATTTTAAGATATTTTTATTATCCATATTTGAATCCACACTTAAATATCCTTTTAAGACCAGATTGTTAGTGTAGTTGCAGGATGGAGTTTGAATCAAATTCAGTTACTCTGTGTGTGTGTGTGTGTGTGTGTGTGTGTGTGTATGTGTGTGTAGTATATATACAATTATTATATATCTCAATGTTAGTGTGCATGTTGTGTGTATATATGTATACACACACCCCCTAAATATGTATATAAATATAAAATATGTACACATTATATATATACACATACACAAGTGTGCATATATAAATAAATATGTGTATGCATATATACATGTGTGTGTGTGTGTATATATATATGCATATATATATATACACATACACTTTAGTAGATAGAAAAATCTAGAGTACTGGTCCCAGATATTCTGGGTGTGTTTTTTAAGCATGTTCCTGATTAAAAAGATTAAATGCAGTTTACATGGAAAGAATTTTTCAGTGGAGATTTCCAAAAGTTATAGGCAAATAGTCTTCTGGAATAACTTAGAGAAGACTTTGTTGTTCTAAAGTTGATGTCTAGAACCTAATTGTGTAAGCAAGTTTATGTAATTAAGAAGAATTTGCATTTTGTAATATGATTTGTTTTCTTCTGTTATGAGCATCTATCAAGTTCATGCATTGCGCTAAATAGCTATGTAAAACAAGTAAAATGAATATATTAGCATCTAAGAGCTTAACATTATACTTATTTTATTTTTTTCTTTTTGTTTTAGTGAAAACTAGTTAAGGGCATAGGTATCAGCTTTGAGGAGTTAGAGTTTGCTTTTTTAAATGTAATTATTGTATTGAAAATCAGATCTCGTCCTGAGTTCTGGTAGTCATTGCTGTTTTGTCATACAACCATTACTATCTTGAAATAGATTTTTCCAGAACCCAAAGCCTTCTTACCTTGGATCTAATTATATTCCAGAGGATCATATGGCAACCATAGTATCCTAATCTTCGTGTTTTAGCTCAGAATATATCCACTGCACATCTATGCTCATGGCTTGTGCTGAGGACATTCAATAAAAAAAAAAAAAAATACAAGAAATTGACTGTATTATGAAAAGACAAGGTTTATCAGTTATGAAGGCAGTGAAGGAAGTGTTAAATAGTGTCATTCTTAAATGCCAGTCTATTGACTGATACTAAGTTTGCTGCAGATACATTTCTTATAGTGGTCCCTACCCTATTCCCAAGAAGTCAGATTTGTTACCTTGTAGTTTGTTTGGTATGTTATGTAGAATTTCCTTGGCTGTTGATGACAGGAAAACAGCTTGAATTGAGTTGGATATCCAGGAGAATTTATTGGAAGGCTTATTATGTACCCAGGAGGAAGGCAGAAGTGTGGCAATCGTCAGGGACAATTGGAACCAGGGATTTGAATGCGGCAGGGTGCTCCGCCTTCTCTGTTTCTACCGTCTGCTTCTGTCTACATCTTGGCTTTGTTCTCTCAGACCAGCTTTCTTCACAATGCACGGCACATGGCTGCTGGCAGCTCTCATGCCTTAAGATGCCTGATTTCATCACCACCTGAGAGTGATTTCTCCTCCTGCCTTAATGTCACTTTGTAAACTCTTGGGAAAGGACTGTAATTTATTCGGTTTTGGTAACATGCCCTTATCTATACAAATATAGATCGCCTTTGTCCAGTGGGTTAAGGTGCCATGATTGGCTCTGCTTCAGACAGCTACACCTCCTAACCTGTGGCTGAGTAAGAAAATGACAGTATGTATTTGAAGCACATTGTTCCACAGGCTTTCAGCTTTCAGGGTAAGGTAGTGGTGACATTACTCAGAAGAGAGGGTGTACTATTTTTACAATAAAAGAGGAAAGGATACTTTTGGAAGAGAATAAAGATGTATGTTTATTACAGTTGGGTCTGTATTTTAGTAATTTTAAACTACTTCTAAGTATAATAAATAATTTATTTATCATCTTATTAGATTGTACCAACTCATACTTAAAATTATTTAGGAGCAGAAATTCCAGTAATGGGATATAGTGATTAATTAATTAAGCATTTTTGAAGACATCTTTGCTACTGTACAGCTTTGATGAACTGAACATGTTTAGAGCATGGGATTCAGCAGAATTTTTGACAAAAAATTTGAAAAAGTTCTTGTCTTCACTTTTCTCTAATGACACAAGTACTAAAATAGCTGGCAGGGTCTGTGGGCATCTCTGGAAGTCCCTGAGCATCCCACAGGGAATACACCTGCTTTTATTGACTCTGAGTCCTGAAAATTATATCTGGTGTTTGGCAGTTGGCTAATTTTTTGTGAAGGAAGGGAATTCTCTGGATGTGTGGTGATGTCTTCTTATACCAGCCTGAGAAGTATGAGAGGAAGGTAGTAAAAGCAAGAGGCAAGAAAGAAAAGAACTGTAGAGAAGAAGAGGAAAGAAAATAACCTAGATCGGTTGGGTAACAGATGACGATGGAGAAAATGAGACAGCTGGCACAATGAACAGGAGACAACAGAGTGGCATAGATGACCAGTAATAAGGAGACTCAAGACAGAATTGTATTCCCCGGAAGGGGTTGATAGGCCCCTTTGTGAGACCTGCCTTGGAATTGTACCGTTGAATCCTGACACATTTCTGTGGCATGTTTGTGTGTAGCACCATGAGATATGTCATTTAGCCATCCATTCTGTATTTCAGTATTCACTGAAGGAAACTTTGCCATTTTGAAGGAATTTGTGTTGGTGTCAGTTATCAGTCTTGAGCACCATTCATTGTGTTGTGCTTTAGAATATCTGTGCATTCAGGTGGAAAGGTCGTATCTAGTCATTTCTGTTATTTCAAATATATGAATCATTTTGTGACTCAGGAGGTCATTTTGAGATATGGACAGTAATGAAAAGCAGTGGTCACTTTGAGTTGGAATAGGGAGTCATTTATCAAATGACTAGGAAGTGTGAGAAACACTATTTTAGGTGCTATAGTGGGGTGGCGAATCAGTACAGATTCTGTCTTCAGTGTACTTTTACTTTAGTAGAAGAGGTTCAGGGTTATGAATCCTGAATAATGGACACATTTTCAGACAAGAAGATAGCAAGCTGTAAGACATATTTGGACAGTATCTAGTACATCCAGAAATGAAAACTCGTTTGGTTCAGTGTACTATTTTGGAAAATGGACCTTGGAAATTTTAATTCAGAACAGAGTGGTACCAGCAAATGATACCTTGAATCCCTTTATTGTTGGCCACTGTACTATTACTATGACAATAAACTACCTTAAGTGTTCAGTTGCTTACATTCAGATATTTATTTCTTGCTCATGGGCCAGTAGGTTGACTGTAGTCAGTCTAGACTATGGGTTTGGTTCAGTCTGCTTCATGTAGCTTTCATTGTGGGACCTACACTGAAGGAGCCATGGCTACTTGAGATATGTTCTTCTCATGGGCGATAGATAGCAAGATATCAGAGGGTGAGTGGAAATACTCAGAACCTCTTAAAGCCTCAGATCAGAACTTATACTCTTCTGTTTACATTCCTTTGGTCAAAGTAAGTCACATGTCAAAACCGAAAGTCAGTGAAATTGGGGGGTCATGGCAAAGTGATGAGGGAAGGAAAAATAGTGAAGAAGTAAGTGTATCTACCATACCCCCTATGACTCTAGGGATACCTGGTTGACTTCAGACATAACCTAAAAAGTTGCTTTTTTACCTAGGGGTCTGCCTAGAATGATCTTAGTCTTTTTGAAATCCAAGACTGACAAAATTAGAATATATTGAAATTTTGAGTCACTGAATTCTGGGAATGGATTGATCCATTTTTGATATCTTTAGGTTGAAAATCACCTGGGGCTGATTGGATCATCACTTTAGAGTGGCTTTTGTTAAAGGTCACTCTGCAACTTGTAGACATGTTATTTAAGAAAATCCAAGGATTGAAAGATCAAATATCATTAAAGAGATATATAATACTAGTCTTATTAAATAAACACTGTTATAGCAACACTGGAAATTCACCTTGAGTAACAAATTTTGCATAAAAACTGTTTTTTAAATGGGTTTTAAGAATTCTGTTCACTTGGGATTTACTAAGAGAAGCTTGAGATTCAATAGGATTTCCTCTTACAAGAATCTTTACTTTTTAAACACTACTGAGTAGGTTAGGTTTTCCAATATTAATTTACAATTTATTAGGTGTCTGACTAGAAGGATAGAGGTGATCAAACGTGAGGACTCACAGCTTAGCTGAAGGTAAGTCATAAATGAAAATAAAGTTTTTAATGATATAATGACATAACTCAGTGGAAAATAGGATACAGTTTATGAAGCATTTGATTTTTTAAATAAAGTTGTATAAGTATATCCATTTTATTGGCTGAGATACACCTTTTGCAGTGCTCTGCACACAGGGAATGCTGGCAGAAATTATTCATACTGACCTATTCGCCTCTAGTGCACATGAATCACTTCTCCTGGTTGCTGAAAGGTTACTATGAAAGTGGATGCACTTTTTTTTTTTTTTTTTTTAAGAAGCACCACATTACTCAACATTAATTTAACTCAGGAAATGAGGACTGATACTGCATACAGTTGAAACTACAGAGGGAATTTATGTTGGTGGAATGCAATTATTCAAATTATAGTTCAATCCCTTACTGAGGCTTTTAGAGTCAAAAAGATGCCCTAGGAATAGTTTAATGACCTCACACCAAAGTTTTAGATTTTATTTGCGTGAGAATGCCTGCAGCAGGGTCACTGGTTCTTATAAAAGGTGTGTGCCTTCTACATTTAAAATTAAGATTTACGACTTTAAGAAGTAAGCAAAAGAAAGAATTGTAGGTATCATTGTCCTGTTTTTGTTGGAATTGCTACAGAATGTTTCTATAGTGAACCATCTTCTTTCCAGGTGGCATAGCCAGAGGGGAAAATACTTGAAAACATTACTCCACAATTCTATGTCTTGAGCTCAGATTTCAGAGAAAGATTTATGCAGAATGTATTAGAAAATCAAAGAAGGGGATAGAAAGTAGAGTTTAATCAGCATTGAGCTATTTATTAATCAATAACATACATTCTTTGGTTCAAAATTGTCTTGACTTTCAGCTACCTGCAAATGATCCTGAAGAAACTGGTTTGTAATAAACTTCTTGGACTCGTTCTTGGCTTCTGCAGTTATTATCTTGTTTCCTGCTGAGTTTAAAATTAAAAGTTCTGTCAAAAAAGCAAGCAAAGAGGCTCACACTCTTTCTGTCTTTGCCACATTTATTTATTTTATTTTATTAAAAATTTTTTTAAACCTATGGTACAATTAATATTCAACAATTATCATTGGTTGTAACTATTATTTTGACATTCTGGAAGCTAGATACAAATACAGACTCTTAAGGAAAGAGATATATTGTGATGTATGCGCCAGAATTTAATGTAGAGTTAGGGAGTTTTATGTTACCTGCTGAATTTGCACTTTGAAGATGCTGGGAACCATCCGGCACACATTTCCTGCAATGCTGAATGCTCTGCATTCTTACTCCCCTTGGTCGTCTGAGGCTGACTTTGGAGGAAGCCAGGAGTTTATGCTGGAATGCTTTCTCAGCTTACCTGTGAGCTTTCTTCCCAAATTACCTTTGGCTTAAGAAATCTCACCTGAAGTGTTTACCCCTTAGGATGTTATACATTTTTATGTAGTTCTGCAACCTGTCATTAGTAGAGAATTCAAATAGATCAGTTTGTATTTATAGCAACAAACATATGTGATACTGAAACAGTTGGTGAGTGATAACTTCATAACGTCCCTTCATGGATTTTCTTCACTTCCCATGATAGAAGAACAGGATGCTTCTGTTTTATGTAGCCAGGGTTATATACCTGTTATTTAAACACTGACTTCATAACACTTTTTTTTTAAATGTTGAAGTAATTTTAGACTTAAAGAAAAGTTTTAAGAGTAGTACAGAGAACTCCCATGGGTTCTGTGCTCAGATTCATCAGTTTTCAATATTTTGCTACATTTATTTTATTCTCTTCCTTTTTCCCACCCTCTCCTTCTCTCTCTCCCTTTCCTTCTTTCCCTATCTTTCTCTCTCTAAAACATATGTATTTATGTTTTTATGTGAACACATGTATGCATATGTATACATACATAAAATCATTGTTATTGACCCATTTAATGAGACTTTTGTATATTCTTTTGAGTTATGATCATTGCTAGTTAGAATATTAATGCTTTTCTTTTATGTAATTTTAAATTTAATACTTTATTCAGATTCCTACGGGTAGAACTTTTGATACATTATGGGATATTGACTTAAGTTCTAAACTGTACATTAAAAAACTGAGAGCAACCATTTGAGATAATTTACCTAAGCACATAGCCATCAAGTTTCAGAACTGGTTTCAATTAACTCTGGCCATTTTACTAAATAATAACTAATAAAAGTTGTGCTTTATTACTATGGTGTATAGTCTCCCTCTAATACTGCTCACAGAGATATTTTCTTCCATTTTACTTTTGTTTATGCAGTGGTGTAATTGGTAAGTTATTTAATTTTGGGATGGTTTTGGAGTACATTTGGAATTTAAACAAAGATAGAAATTAATCTTATGTTTTGGTGGGAGCTGAAAGATTTCAAACTTTAAAACTCAGGTTGATGGAAAATGCCTGATTCTAAACTGAAGATCATAAACTTTGTAATTAGACTTCTTAAAAGAAGGAATTAGATTTCACTTTTTGGAAATACAGCGAAGTAGATATCTAGAAAATATTCCCAAAACAAAACTCATAAAAATTATAAATAAAACATTAAAAATCTTTTAAAAAAATGTATAGTGACCTTGAAGGGAGGTAAGAGAAATGATCTGAGACCACAAATAAGGGGGAATACATTTCCAGAGTACTAAGTATGCATTGAAGATAGCAGATGTCCTATGGACATTTGTCATATCCTGGTAACTCAGAGTTTTTTTGTTTTAATAGCCGCATGGGGATCAGAAGACAAGGCCCTGAGCTCTTACAGGGTAGGGAGGTGGAACAGAAATTCTGAATAAATTCAGGATCATGGAGGAGACACATTTTTAGGGAATAGATACACTAAAACCCAAATCCGTTCTGCAAGAAAAATGTTGTAGTCTCTGAGCAGCAGAGAAAAGCTTAATTGGAACTGAGGTTTGAATTCACCTTCACTGCAAATGAAATACTCTCAATTGAGATTTTAATTCACTTTGTACTTGGGTTTAGTGCATCCTCAGGCACCTGGTGAAAGCCATCCCCAATCCTTCTGGGCACATACAAAGTTTGATGAACATGATCTCACAGTAAAAATATTACACAAGGAAATGAGCACTATCACAAGTGAGAGTCTGTAACAACTTTTAGCAGAATCAGATCTTAAAGACTAGGTAATAGAACTATCAGCTGCTAAATGTGGTATGTTTAAACAAATAAAAGACAAAACTGAAAATATGAGAAAACATTATTATTTAATGTTTAATGATTATTTAAAATGGCCAAAGTTTTTTTTTTTATCACTTGTGCTTTAATTAATATATTTTTAAGGTTAAAAAATCTATAGTATGCATCACATAAAATTTTCAGTGAAATGTGTAATAGCTGAGATTTACTTATAGTAGTATGGGAAGAGGAAGAGTGGAGTGGTGTTATAGATGAAACAAGAATGGCTGTGAGTTTGTAATAGTAGACCCTAGATAATGGGTAACATGGTAGGTAGTTCATTATACTATTCTGTTTACTTTTTTTTTTTTTTTTAAGTTTTCTTTTATTTATTAGAAAGAGAGAGAGAGGGAGAGAGAGAGGGAGAGAACAAGCTGGGGAGAGGCAGAGAGAGAAGGGAACAGAGGCTCCAAAGTGGGCTCCATGCTGACAACAGAGAGCCCTATGCGGGGCTTGAACTCATGAACCGTGAGATCATGAACAGAGCTGAAGTCGGACATTCAACTGAATGAGCCACTCGGGTGCCCCTCTCTACTTAAAAAAAAAACAAAAACAAACAAAAAAAACAAACAAAAAAAACCAGTTTTATTGAGGTATAATTTCTATAACATTGAATTTATCCATGGTGAGTGATTTAGCAATTTTTAATAAATTCATGGAATTGTATCATCATCACCTTTTAGAACATTTTCGTTTCCCTACAGTGATCCCTCATGTCTATTTGAAGTTAATTCTTACTTTTACTTATGCCTTTTCTGGACATTTCCTAGGTACCTAGGAATGGAATTGCTAAGTTGTATGGTACATTTCAGCTTAATTTTTTTTAATGTTTATTTATTTTGGGGTGAGTGCAAGTATGGAAGGGGCAGAGAGAGGGGGACAGAGGATCTGAAGTGGGCTCTGTGCTGACAGACTGACAGCAGTGTCTGATGTGGGGCATGAACCCACGAACTGTGAGCTCATGACCTGAGCCAAAGTCAGATGCTCAACCAACTGAGCCACCCAGGTACCCCACAGTTTAATTAAAAAAAAAACTGCCAAACTAATCCTGGGGTGGGTGATGGTGTGCTAACATGCCCTGCGTTCTTATTCTACCTCTTTGTAGAAGAGGAAAGTGAAGTGAGTGTACCGGGTCTCACTGACACTGGGTGTGGCTGGAACCCCATATCCCTGTTCAGCCCACTAACACTCTGGGGTCGGGGAAGTGTTTCCTTTGGTATTTGGCTGGATTAGGACGGGTATTATAAAAAGTGTTTTCTGTTCCCCTTGGCCATCCTTTTCCTGGCCCTTTGGCTAGGAAGTAGGCTTTTCTTTAAGGTTTTTGGTTCTGTTTCTTGGTGGTTCCTGGTTGCAGGCTTCTCCAGTGCCTCATCTAGGATATATGAGAGGCAAAAAGAAAACCTGGGAACTTGCCACCATGTTGTTCCTCAAGTCTTAATGTCCCTAGCCTCCGATCTGTCTTCTTTCCACCTTTCAGAGTCTTCTTATATTTGTGCATTGTATTATGTTTGGAATATTTTAGTTGTAAGAGAAAGGACTAGCAATGAATAGAAGTACTCCATTTTGGTCCTAGGCTATATGGTTTGCCTTCCTAGTAGTCAAGTGGGACTGAATTCTGGCTAATGGGAAGAGAATGAAAAGTGAGTTGCCATTTCCAGGCTTGGTCTGTAAAAGTCTTCTTTGTAATCCTTGCTCTCTCTTCTGTCTGCTGCTGGATGCAGAGGAACCAGTTGAAGACTCTGAGACCACAGGAGATGGTGGATCTATTAGATAGAAAGAACCAGGGTTTCTGAATGACTGCATGTGGTAAATCTACTCACTACTGTGTTATATACTGAATGTTTGAGCTTTTTTTTTTTTATAGGCAGTTAGCTTCATTTGGCTATATAACAAGGCTTATTACTATACCTTTTCCTCTCTGCTTTTTCTTATGTTCAAGGTCAAACAGAAGTCCTAACTTCTTCACACAACTTTCCCTAATTCCATCATTCACTTATTTGAAATCCTACAGCACTGTAAATGTAACTCATGATTATAAATGTTTTGTATTGTCCTCTGGTCTAATAGTTATTTCATGGGTTAATACTAACCGTACTTTGTAAGCTTCTAAAAGAAAAGGACCATATTCCTCTTACCTACCCATTCAGAGGGATGCTGAATAAATGCATATTAAATTCATTCTTTGAAGCATTGAAGTCCCTGAATAATTAAACCCTACAGAAATATGATGAAATGAAATTATCATCATTAGACTTTTTTTTATTTGACTTTGAGGGTGTTTCTGCACTCTTCACCTGACAACTTTTTAGCTTCTTGATGAATCCATTATATTCTTTATGACAGAGGTTTTCAAACCTTTTTGCTTATGACTCATTAAGTGATATAGTGTTTCATTGTACACACATACACACAACTGAAATAAAAGTTTCATGTAACAATACTAAAACTGTAATTACCATCATTATGTGCAGTGCCCTCTGATATTTTCTATTCTGGTCGCATCCCATTAAATTGATTCTATGACTCACTCATTGGTCATGACCTGTAATTTGAAAATGCTGCTTTATTGCTGGAGGGAGGCTTGAAAGGGTGAAGCTGCTAAAATTGAGCTATAGCTAAGGGAATGGAGGGTGTTAGCTTTTGAGCCTGAAATTTTAAATGTGGGCTTATCTTAAGGGCTTTAAGCAATAAGTGCAATGCAACGGAGAAGGAGGTCCATGGTCTGAGAAAGCCCTTTGACAGTTAGTGTCATCCTTGGGCCTTTATTAATACCATCCTTGGGCTGATTCGTAAAGATTCCTGAGCTCCTTCCCAGATACCGATGAAAATGGAATCATTACTAGGACCTTTGAATCTGCATTGTGACAAGCTCTGTAAATACAAAAGTTTGAAAAAAAAAATCAGAACTATGTATTGGTGATGGATGGTAACTAGGCTTACTATGTTCATTTTGCAATGTACACAAGTGTTGAATCACCATGCTTTATGTCTGAAACTAATATAATATGACATCTCAATTATGCTTTAATAAAAAATACATTTGTGAAACTTATTCTTAGAGAGAATAAGTTGCTCTCTATTCTTAGAGAGAATAGTTGCCTAACTCTTGAGTAGGGCAAATTGTTGGGGTGTTTGCCAGACATGGGAACTGCTTTTGCTTCAAAAATCCTGATTGTCTTGGTTTGCCAAGCTTTTGAATTCTAACTTTTAATATTTTTAAAAAAATATGTTGTTCATTCTCCACCCATTTGTCTGTTAAGTTATTCATCATATGCTCAACATCACTCATCATCAGGGAAATACAAATCAAAACAATGATGAGATACCATTGCACACTTGGCAGATGGCTTAAATTAACAACACAGGAAATAACAAATGTTGGCAAGGATGAGGAAAAAGGGGAACCCTCTTACACTGTTGGTGTGAATGCAAACTGATGCAGCCACTCTAGAGAATGGCATGGAGGTTCCTCAAAAAGTTGATAATAGAACTACCCTATGGCCCAGCAATTGTAAGTCTATGTATTTACCCAAAGGGTACAAAAATGCTGATTCAAAGGAGTACATGCACCCTGATGTTATTAGCAGCACTATTGACAATAGCCAAATTAAGGAGAGAGTCCAAATGTCCAATGACTGATGAATGACTAAAAAAAGTTGTGGTATATATATATATATATATATATATATATATATATATATATATATAACTCAGCCATCAAAAAGAATGAAATCTTGACATTTGCAACAACATGCATAGAGCTAGAGTATATTATGCTAAGTGAAAAAAGTCAGTCAGAAAAAGGCAAATACCATATGATTTCACTCATATATGGAATTTAAAAAACAGAGCAGATGAACATAGGGGAAGGGGAAAAAAAGGAGAGAGGGAAGGAAACCATAAGAGACTCTTAACTATAGAAAACAAACTGAGGGTTACTGGAGGGGAGGAGAGTGGGGAATGGGCTAAATGGGTAATGGGTACTAAGGAGGGCACTTGTGATGAGCACTGGATGTTCTATATATATGACTAGTCACAAAATTCTACACCTGAAACCAATCTTACCATATAAGTTAACTATTATTTATTTATTATTATTTTTTAAAGTTTATTTACTTTTGACAGGAGAGGGGAGGAGCAGAGAGTGCGGGAGAGAGAATCCCAAGCGGGCTCTGGGCTATCCAGAGCCCGATGCAGGGCTCAGTTTCACAACTGAGACCATGACCTGAGCTGAAATCAAGAGTTGGAGGCTTAACCAATTGAGCCACCCAAGCACCCCAGCTAACTAGATTTTAAATAAAAACTTGAAAAAAAAAAAAAAAAACTGGTGAGAAAGTTTACTGTTTGAAAGCCATTTCCTCTGAGAACTTCAAAACTTTCTTAAAAAGAATCCATCACCAGGCGCCTGGGTGGCTCATTTGGTTAAGTGTCCAACTTGGGCTCAGGTTATGATCTCATGGTTCATGAGTTCAAGCCTCCCTAGAGCGTGCTTCAGATTCTGTGTCTCCGTGTCTCTCTGCCCCTCCCCCTCTCATGCTCATGCTCTCTCTCTCTTTCTCAAAAACAAATAAACATTAAAAAAAAAAATCCATCACCAATCAAAGGTAATAAATTTCTAAATTACTTTAAAATAACAGAGAAATTTCTCCTCCTACATTTATGCTCAGTTTTAGCTGATTTTATTGCTTCTAATGCCTTGTACCAATGGTTATATAAATTTATAATATTTTTAATTTTTGATTTTTTTACTAGTTTGTAAACTTTGTTTTTATTTCTTCTTTCTAGTTTTAGTTTTATATTATCTTGCTACTTTATTTTATTTTATATTTAAAAAAAATTTTTTAATGTTTATTTATTATTGAGAGACAGAGAAAGAGCATGAGCATGGGAGGGTCAGAGAGAGGAAGAGACACAGAATCTGAAGCAGGCTTCAGGCTCTGAACTGTCAGCACAGAGCCTGATGCGGAGCTTGAAGTCACAAACCGCAAGATCATGAGCTAAGCCGAAGTTGGAGGCTCAACTGACTGAGCCACCCAGGCGCGTCCTTGCTACTTTATTTTTAATTTTTCAATGTGTGTTGTGTACTTTGTATCTTGAAAGTATTTATCTTTTGGGGCACCTGGGTGGCTCATTCGATTAAGTGGCTGACTCTGGATTTCATCTCAGGTCATGATCTCACAGTTTTTGAGTTTGAGCCCTGCGTTGGGCTCTGCACTGGCAGTGTGAGGCCTGCTTGTGATTCTCTCTCTCTCTCTCTCTCTCTCTCTCTCTCTCTCTCTGCCTCTCTTCTGCTCTCTTTTAAGTAAATAAACTTCAAAAAGTGTTTTTCTTTTAGTTTTTTTTTTTTGCTAGCTAACCTTTCTTTCTCTCTTTCTTTCTTTCTTTCTTTCTTTCTTTCTTTCTTTCTTTCTTTCTTTCTTTCTTTCTTTCTTTCTTTCTTTCTTTCTTTCTTTCTTTCTTTCTTTCCAAACCATCTTTCATTTCTGTAGTTTTTTTAAATGACCAACAGGAAGCACAGAGTGTCAACTGAGAGAATGACCCATTCACTTAACATGGGAAATGTGTAGATTTTTACAGTAATGGCTCCTCCATGAATCACACCCCCCCTCATTGATTTGTAGAATTTCTTCCCACATTGTCTCAGGCCATGTGACTTGCTTTAACCAATTGAGCATTAACAGATGTTACTCAAGTGGAAACTTGGTAGGTGCTTGTGAACTGGGAACATGCAGGAAACTCAGGCTGTCCTGCTAGAGGGGACCTTGGAGAACAAGTGAAGCATCCTGTCCAAGAAGCCCCAGTTAAATGCCTGATGTATGAGTAGAGCCAGCTTGGCCTTTCTAGCCCTTTTTGAGTCACAGGTGATTGCTACCACATGTTGGCTGGAAGAGAGACTGGAAGAGGATCTGCCCTTCTGAGTGAAGCCCATGTTTCAGGATTATGAGTAAATAAATGGTCGTTCTTTCAAGACACGTAGTTTTGGAGTGGTTTTTTATGAAGCAGTAGGTAACCCAAATAAAAATATGGCATTATTAGTGAGGAAGTGCTGCCAAAATAAATTCTAAAATAGATGGCATTGGTTTTGATGACAGACAACTGTTACTGGAAGCTGGAAATGTGGTGAGTAAACTTATTGGAGACTGCAGTTGTGGTGGCCATGTTTATGGCACTGAAACTGTTTGAGAAACTGTCACCTGCAGGAACTTGGAATATAGAAAGTGTACTTAACAAATTCATGGATCTGGCTAAGGAGATTTCCGGGCATAATATTGACATTGTAAGTTGGCTTCTTAGAGCTTTTATATATATATGGTATAGGAGGAGAGAAATAACTTAAAACAGAACTTAGAGGAAATACAAGGTGTCCAGGAATTTATGTTTTGGAAAATAAGACTATTTCTTCAGGAGTTTCTGGCAGGCAAAAAATTCTTAAAAGTGGCCTGGGGTAAATATCAAATCTTGACTGGAAGACTCTTTGGTAAGACCTCAAAAAGATTTAAGATATGATGTAGAAATCCGTTTAGCTAGACAAAAGATAATAAATGTGTAAGAATCTTAAGGGCTTTGTGCCATAGCACCCTGACACAAAGTAGAGAAAGGTCTAGTTAGAAAAGAGTTATGACTATATTTTTATGGGGGAACGGAGTGAATGTCAATGAGATGAATAGGAAGTCTACAGAGTTTTAAGGGACTTGAGTTGATATATACTAAAAAGAATGGTCAAAATTTGTATGGAACCACAAAAGACCCTGAATAGCCAAAGCAGTCTTGAAAAAGAAAAACAAAGCTGAAGTTATCACAAGTCTATATTTCAAGTTATACTACAAAGCTATACTATAGTAATCAAAACAGTATGGTACTGGCACTAAAATAGACACATAGATCAATGGAACAGAATAGAGAGCCCAGAAACAAGCCCATGTTATATCATCAATTAATTTTTAGGAAGGGAGGCAAGACTATGCAATAAGAAAAAGACAGTCTCTTCAACAAATGGTGTTGGGAAAACTGAGCAACAACATGCAAAAGAATGAAATTGGACCACTTTCTTACTGCATACACAGAGATAAAGTCAAAATGGATTAAAGACCTAAATGTGAGACCTAAAACCATAAAAATCTTAGAAGAGAGCACAGGCAGTAATTTCTCTGACATTAGCTCTAGCAACATTTTTCTAGATATATCTCATGAGGCAAGGAAACAAAAGCAAAAATAAACTATTGGGACTACATCAAAATAAGTTTCTGCACAAGAAACAATCAAAGCTAAAAGCAAACTACTGGATGGGAGAAGATATTTGCAAAGAACGTATCCAATGAAGGGTCAGTATTCAAGTATATAAAGAACTTATACAACTTCTCACCAAAAAACCTCACAATCTAATTCAAAAATGGGCAGGAGACATGAACAGACATTTCTCCAAAGAAGACATACAAATGGCCAATAGACACATGAGAAATACTCAACATCAGTCATCATCAGGGAAATGCAAATCAAAACCACAATGAGATCTCATGTTACACCTGTCAGAATGCCCTAAATCAAAAACACAAGAGACAACAAGTGTTGGTGAGGATGTGGAGAAAAAGGAACCCATCTGCACTGTTGGTGGGAATGCAAACTGGTGCAGCCACTGTGGAAGACAGTGTGGCAGTTCCTCAAAAATTTAAAAATAGAATTATCCTACAATCCAGCAATTGCACTATTGGATATTTACCCAAAGAATATGAAAACACTAATTCAAAAAGTTATAGGCACCTTAATGTTTATTGCAGCATTATTATAATAGCCAAATTATGGAAGCAGCCCAAGTGTCCATCAATAAATGAATGAAGAAGTGGCGTATGTACACACATATATGTATATATATGGCATGCATATATATATGTGTATATATATATAATATAATATAATTATCCAGCCATAAAAAAGAAATCTTGCCATTTGCAATGACATGGATGAAGCTAGAGTACTATGCTAAGCAAAATAAGTCAGAGAAAGCAAATACCATGTGATTTCACTGATGTGGAATCTAAGAAACAAAACAAAGGGAAAAAAGAGGAAACCCAGAAAAAGACTCTTTGTTTTTAAATTTATTTATTTATTTTGAGAGAGAGAGCGTGCGCAAGTGAGGAAGGGGCAGAGAGAGAAAATACCAGTCAGGCTCCGAGCTCTCAGTGCAGAGCGTGACATGGGGCTCGAGCTCATAAATCATGAGATCATGGCCTGAACTGAAATCAAGAGTTGGATGCTCAACCGACTCTTAACTATAGAGAAGAAATTGATGGTTACCAGAGGGGAGGTGGGTCAGGGGATGGGTGAAATAGGTGAAGGGGATTAAAAGTACACTTATTATGATGAGCACTGAGTAAAATATAGAGCTGTTGAATCACTGTTTTGTACACCTGAAATAAATATAACTCTGTATGTTAACTGTAATGGAATTAAAATTTTTAAAAATAATGAGAAAGAAAAATAAAAGAGGTGGCCAGTTTAAAAAGAGACCTCTGGGCCCAAGATTACAATGAACAGAAGCATTTCTTTTTAAAAAGAATGCATTTTGGAGTCAGAAGCCCAGAGGGGAGAGCAAAGACCCATGGACAGCAATAGATTAGGATACCATTGCAGATAATAAAATGAGTCCTAATGAAAGAACATTCCTGTCCCAAGGGTAGGAGTCCCTGACATCTGCAGCTGAATTTAAGACTTGATATGGACAAATGACTTCTGTAATTCTCTGATTCTTTTTGAAAAATCTATTGTGGTTATCCTTTCCTTGTCTTTCCATTGCATATTGGGTGTTTGGGGGACAGATAACTTGTCTTTTTGCTTCGTAAGCCTGTGATTCAAGAGAACTGCATTTGAAGTCTACCGTAGGATCCTCTTCCATGGACTTTGATCCTTTTGCAAACGGACTTTGAGAGATTGTTACATTAATGTCCTCTCATCCACCACCAACTCTCATGAGTCATGCCTCTTGGTTCCCAAGCTCTTGTGTAGTCCCCTACCCTGACTCTTGATTTGGCCATATTAATTAGTCCCTCTGGCCAATGGAATTACAGGAAACAACATGCAAACAGAGGCTTGTTAGATGCTTGCTTATAACAAGAGCTTGTAGAGTTTGTCCTTTGGGACCAGTACTATCTCTATGGTTGTAGCTGCCTGAGTGATCTCCAGTCAGACTGGTTGACTACAACCTAGCTAAGCATACCTGAAACTGCAAAATCAAGAGCAAATAAATGATTTTGTATTAGGTTTTAGAATGTTTATTTTGTATCAATAATTGTATAAATAAGTAGTATAAGGACTACATACTTTTGTCTTTTATCTGTCCTTTTGATATGTTACTTGTTTCCTACACAGTTGAACCCTTTAGTTCTGATCACTTTGATTCATGTAATTCAGGAGTCCTGTGGATCAAAATTTCTGATACACTTTTGTATTGCTAGAAAGGGAGGATGTTTTTTTTTTTTTTTTTTTTTTTTCTCTTCACCCGAAGGATTCCACATGAGTTCAACAGTGAGGAGCTAAAGATCTCAAATCCATGTTCTCATCTTCACAGATTTGTTCACAAATGTTGTACAAGTGAAGTATATGGATTGGTATGTTCTATCTGTTGGGGAATTTGGCTTCTTTGCAGTTAAGTACACCTAGGGAAATCCAAGCAGCCTCTTAAAAACCTTTTATTTGTTGAATCACTTTTTTTCAGTTGCTATGTACCTTACTAGGAACTTTTTTTTAGGCTAGGGGATAAATTAGAGAGATTCTTTTGGGCAATGGAGAAGGACCTACTAGTGACTAAGAAAGCATTATTCAGTTTTATGAGGAAGTTATGGATTTGTCAGTGTATAGATATATCTTGGTGCCAATCTATAGATGTATCCATGTAGTTGGCTTATATTACATATAACAATCTGTCTGTGTGATAATATGTAGAAATTTTAATTTATATAAATTTTATATCATTAATTATACATGATCTATATCTTGTCATGATTAATTAGAGCTATTAATTTAAAAAGCTAACTCAATATCTGTTTTATGGAAACACCATACGCATATTTAACGGTAGTGTTTTATAGTTATTGCAGTATTGCACTGAACCAGAAAGTTTGCAGTCTAGTTATAGTGATCTGAATTAAGGGGATGCTCAAACACTGAAGAATTTGTTAAAGAAGAAACCACACTTCATAAATATTTGTAATAAAAGGATGTAAAAATCAGATGGTTTTTATCTTTAAAAAATTAGTTTGTTCTTACTCTAAGGTATCGCATAATAATTGAAGAAAACTTGGAAAAAAATAGAAAAATACTCAAAATAAAAATAATTTACATCACCTTCCAGAATTAGTTAATTTTAAGATGATATTCTATAATAATAATTGTTGGGAAATATTGAATGATCACTGTATTTTGGGCATTAGATATAGTATTCACTTTAAATATAATAATTTATTTAGTATCCCCCACAACCCTGTAATGAAGGTACTATTACTAAACATTTTACAGATGACAAAACAGGAGAAGAGATATTGATTTGTTAAAAATTACCTTATTTTTTTCTTTTCAAATTTTTATTTAAATTCTAGTTAGTTAACATATAGTGCAATATTGACTTCAGGAGTAGAATTCAGTGATTCGTCACTTACGTACAATACCCAGTGCTCATCTTAACAAGTACCCTCCTTCATACCCATCACCCAACTAGGCCATCCCCTGCTCACCTCCCTCCATCAACCCTCAGTTTGTTCTCTAAGCTGTATTATAAAGCTGTAGTCATGAAGATGCTATGGTACTGGTCAAAAACAGACACATAGATCAATGGAACAGAGTAGAAAACCCACAAAACCGACAACTATATGGTCAACTAATCTTTGACAAAGCAGGAAAGAATATCCAATGGAAATAAGACTGTCTCTTCAACAGATGGAGTTGAGGGGTGCCTGGATAGCACAGTGGGTTCAGCGTCTGACTTCAGCTCAGGCCATGATCTCACAGTTCATGAGTTCAAGCTTCCCATCAGGCTTGCTGCTATCAGCATGGAGCCCACTCTGGATCCTCTGTCCCTCTCTGTCTCTTCCCCTCCCCTGCTCATGCTTTCTCTCTTTCTCAAAAATAAACATTAAAACAACAACAACAACAAATGTTGTTGGGAAAACTGGACAGCAAAATGCATAAGAATAAAACTGGACTACTTTCTGACACCATACACAAAAATAAATTCAAAATGGATGAAAGACCTAAATGTGAGACAGGAAACCATTAAAATCCTAGAGGAGAACACAAGCAGCAACCTCTTTGACCTTGGCCTCAGCAACTTCTTACTAGACATGTTGCCTGAGGCAAGGGAAACAAAAGCAAAAATGAACTGTTGGGACTTCATCAAGATGAAAACTTCTTCACAGCAAAGGAAACTATCAACAAAACTAAAAGGTAGCCTACGGAATAGGAGAAGATATTTGCAAATGACATATCAGATAAAGCATTTGTATCCAAAACCTATAAAGAACTTATCAAACTAAACACCTAAAAAACAAATAATCCAGTGAGGAAATGGGCAGAAGACATGAGTAGACATTTTCCAAAGAAGACATCTAGATAGCTAAGAGACACATGAAAACATGCTCAACATCACTGATTATCAGGGAAATACAAATCAAAACCATGATGAGATACCACGTGACACCTGTCAGAATGGCTAAAATTAACAACTCAAGAAACAACAGGTATTGGTGAGGATGTGGAGAAAGGGGAACTCTCTTGCACTGCTGGTGGGAATACAAACTGCTGCAACCATTCTGGAGAACAGTATGGAGGTTCCTCGAAAAGTTAAAAGTAGAACTACCCTATGATCCAGCAATAGCATGACTAGGAATTTACCCAAAGGATACAAAACTACAGATTTGAAGGAGTACATGTACCCTGATGTTTATAGCAGCATTACCAACAATAACCAAACTATTGAGAGCCCAAATGTCCAGTAACTGATGAATGGGTAAAGACGACATGGTATAGATATACAGTGGAGTATTAGCCATCAAAAAGAATGAAATCTTGCCATTTACAATGATGTGGATGGAGCTAGAGTGTATTATGCTTAGTGAAATAAGTCAGAGAAAGACAAATGCCATATGATTTTACTCATATGTACAATTTAAGAAACAAAGCAGATGAATATATGGGAGGGGGAAAAAGAGAGATAGAGAGAAACAAACCTTAAGAGACTCAAAGAAAATTACAGATTTAAGCCCAGGCTTTTAACTTCAGTTTGCATTTCTGAACCATTATAAATTCTTATCATCCTTTTCTGTACAATTTCCCTCCCTTTCTCCCTCCCTCTCTCTCTCTCCCTTCTTTCTCTATAGTGGATCAAACTAATTTGTTGTTTTTTAAATTTATTACATTTTCACCTAATTTATTTCACCAAACATATCCAAATATCTTTAAAAATTTTTGGCAGTATGATTTTTTAAAATATAATTTATTGTCAAGTTAGCTAACATATAGTGTACTTTTGATTTTGGGAGTAGATTCCCGTGATTCATCACTTACATACAACACCCAGTGCTCAGCCCAACAAGTGCCCTCCTCAATGCCCATCACCCATTTTCCCTGTCCCCTGCCCTCACCACCCCCATCAACCCTCAATTTGTTCTCTGTATTTAAGACTCTCTTAGGGTTTGCCTTCCACTCTGTTTATAACTATTTTATTCCTTCCCTTCCCCCATGGTCTTCTGTTAAGTTTCTCAAATTCCACATATGAGTGAAAACATGGCATCTGCCTTTCTCTGACTGACTTATTTCATTCAGCATAATACCCTCCAGTTCCATCCACATTTTTGCAAATGGCAAGATTCCATTATTTTTTATTGCTGAGTCGTATTCCATTGTGTATATATATCACATCTTCTTTATCCACTCATCAGTGGATGGACATTTGGGCTTTTTCCATAATTTGGCTATTGTTGATAGTGCTGCTATAAACATTGGGGTACATGTGCCCCTATGAATCAGCACTCCTGTATCCTTTGGATAAATTCCTAGTAGTGCTATTGCTGGGTCATAGGGTAACTCTATTTTTAATTTTTTGAGGAACCTCTACACTGTTTTCCAGAGTGGCTGCATCAGTTTGCATTCCCACCAACACTGCAAGAGGGTTCCCATTTCTCTATATCGTCTCCAACACCTGTTGTTTCCTGAGTTGTTAATTTTACCACTCTGACCGATGTGAGGTGGTATCTCAATGTGGTTTTGATTTATATTTCCCTGATGATGAGTGATATTGAGCATCTTTTCATGTGTCTCTTGGCCATCTGGATGTCTTCTTTGGAAAAATGTTTATTCATCTGCCCATTTTTTCACTGGATTATTCATTTTTCGGGTGTTGAGTTTGATAAGCTCTTTATAGATTTTGGATACTAACCCTGTATCTGATATGTCATTTGCAAATATCTTCTCCCATTCCATCAGATGCCTTTTAGTTTTGTTGACTGTTTGCTTTGCAGAAGCTTTTTATCTTGATGAGGTCCCAATAGTTCATTTTTGCTTTTATTTCCCTTGCTTTCAGAGACATGTCAAATAAGAAGTTGCTGTGGCCAAAGTCAGAGAGGTTGTTGCCTGTTTTCTCCTCTAGGTTTTTGATGGTTTTCTGTCTCACATTTAGGTCTTTCATCCATTTTGAGTGTATTCTTGTATATGGTGTCAGAAAGTAATCCAGTTTCATTCTTATGCATGTTGCCGTCCAGTTCTCCCAGCACCATTTGGTAGAGACTCTTTTTTCCATTGGATATTCTTTCCTGCTGTGTCAAAGATTAGTTGGCCATACATTTGCAGTATGATTTTTAATGTCTTTTACTATCCCCATACCATATCATTTAACCATTTAATGTTTTCCCTTGGTACTAAGATTAGCTCAATTAGCTATTATAAATAATATATGATGAATATGTTTGTGTGTGTGTGTGTGTGAATATGTATATAATTTTTTTTTTTACCATTTCCTTAGGATAATTTTCTAAGAGTAGCATTTTCTGGTCTAAGGATAAGACCAGTTTAAAGACTTTAGATACATTTTGGCAAATTATCTTTTAGATAGTTTGTAAAGATTTTTTATTGTACAAGCAATATAAGAGAGTGCCTGTTAAATTGTGATGTGTCACTCTCTAGTACATAGGTAATACATCCAGAGGTTAGGAGAATGAAAAATTAGCGACTCACTATACTTCCAAGTTAAATTAATATGGTATATGTTCATTTAAAAATTGTATTAATAGAGCTCTAAGGGCCTGCTTTTTAAGGAAAAAATAAGAAGTGTAGTATCTACAGAAATACAGGTCATTTGTATGTGAATGAAATTTCATGCAGTAAAAACAAAAAGAGGAAGAATATATTCACTCCAATTTTAAGTGGGGAATGCTGAAGAACTGTATGTCTGTAAGAAAGAGGATGTGATTAAAACAAAGTTATTTTTTAAAAAGGCTCTCAGATCCCTGAATAAGATGTAACTAGGTCCATATCTGGATTCGCAAGGGTGAAGAATTGCATTGTCTAGCACAGTACCTGGCAGAGTTGGAAGTCAGTAGTTTTTCAGGGATGAAGAGTTGAACACGTGAAAGAGAGCACAATTTTTATAGCTTCACATCCTTCACGAAAGCACCCCCTTTTCACCCCCCTGTTCTTTAAGTTGGACATGTGGGGAATCTATCTCTTTCCCAGCTCATGTGGGACGTGTCCAGAGTCTACACGTGAGCAGAAAGAGGCTGCCAGGACTGTTTGGTCAAGGTGGGGTGACTGGTTTAGGCCAGAGCTCTAAAGTGACTCTGTAAGAAGGGATTTCTAATGGGAATTGCATGATATTGCCAGGTGCTCCTGTGGGGGAGCCTCTGGAAACTGCAGCAGGCATGAAGAACCCATCATTCTGTACTTATTAATAAAGTGTCAGATGTAACTAGGGTTTAATAAGTATAAATTTCCTGAGATGCTTGATGATTTGAATTTCCTCCTTTTAGCACTCAAGTGTAATGTATGTGTGACTCTAGGTTTTAATAGCCTTGTCAGGTTAAGGGCCCTAAGGACAGAAGTTTGAATAATTTTTGAATTAGATGGTTGGTCATTGAAGGGGGTCAAGTATTAAGGAGTAGGGATAATAGGTTTCCTTTAACTGAAAGGAATGGTCCATTTCTAACTTAAATCTTCATGCAGATTTGGGTACAGTTATAGTCCATTTTATTTTGTACACCTAGTGAGACAAATCCAGGAGCTCTACAAGCCTCAATAGCAAGGGAAGGGAGATGACATTTTAGACCATTTTATCCACATTCTTTCAAAAGTGTGGCTTCTCATAGTAATAATAAGTCTATAATCAGAATACATATTTATTTTAACTGTACTTCATGCTTCTTGGCCAGCACTGCAGTTTAAAAAAGAAATCATCATTTCTCTTCAAAAGAAATCTGAGGGCTACTATTGGTTCCTCATGGCTGCAACTGGGGACCATCTCACTGAAAGCATAATATTTAATATTCAAACATTTTAGATTGTATATAGCCAGGGTAGATGGTGCTCTTTATAGGCCTGATGGGGTTGAAAGAGCTAGAGAAATGAGGTTAAAACCAGCTTTGTTGGTAGACAATAGGTAGTGAATTATAGGCTGTGAATTTGTTTTTTATTTTAATTAAAAAAATGTGCAAAAACATGAATAAGAAATTCATAGAAAAAATCAAAATCGAATAATACCATTTACTGATTGATGGCTGTGGCTAAATCTTACAAGGTAAGAAATCCATCATGTCTCTGTTCAGTTCTCTAGGGGAGTTTTATTTTTCTAAACCAAGACATAAATTCCCCCAAAACTGTCATATGGTTTGAACTTGGACACAAGCTGAGAATTTAGGATGCCTTGACAATAATATTTGTTTGTAGGAGGAATAAAAATCCTTCAGCATAGTCTTTGATCAGAGATAGCATTAAAGCACAAATGCTGTGTTGTACTTGTTCCAAAAGCAGGTTTGAAATCTGCTATTTCTAGTTTTAGCATAATTTATTAACATCTGTTGAAATCTGCTGACTTATGTTATCTTTCTTAGAATGAAAGATACAATACCTAGGTCAGAACAAAGCATACCATAAACTTCTTTAATGTTACAAAAATCCCCACCCAAGAAAAAAAAGACAGAAAAGGAAACCATAATCTCATCAGTCAGAGCTAATGACTTAGATTTTTAATGGATATATTTTTATATATGTATGTATACGTGTGTATGTTTAAAAATGATAAGTTAAAACATCATGTTTTTATAGAAAATATTTTTAACTAAATAGTTGTGCACCTTGAATTTTGGGGGGATTAATTCCTAAAAGCCGGACAATTGAGATCCAAAATCAAAGTGTTGACTTTACTTGCTTAAAGGAAATGAAGAAATAATCCATCAAGAATTTAGAAATAAAGGGTTGAATTTTCAGCCTGAAGACTTCCAGTTTAGTATTTAAAAGGAAAAACATTCAGGACAACATGTAAAGGTTTAATCTTATCTTGAGTTTTACAGAAATAATACTGTAATTGATTTTGTTGTTGTTGTTGTTCTGTTGTTGCTAGCACCATCTTTATCATCTTTTTTTTAATTTAAAAAATTTTTAACACTTTTATTTATTTTTGAGAGGCAGAGAGAGACAGACCACGTGCAAGGGAGGGGCAGAGAGAGAGGGAGACACAGAATCTGAAGCAGGCTCCAGGCTCTGAGCTGTCAGCACAGCTCGAACTCACCAACTGTGAGATCATGATCGGAACTGAAGTCGGACACTGAACCGACTGAGCCACCCAGGCGTGCCCCCCCCCCCCATCTTCATCATCTTAATTTGTTGACTCTTTACTCTGTATCATGCATTGTGTTAACATTTTGTGACACTCTCATTTATTTCTTGTAACAACCCTATGATATAGGTGGTAGTGCAATCCCCATTTTATAGATGCGTAAATGAGGCATGGAAAGGTTAAATGATTTGTTTAAGGTAATCTGGCTAGTGAGGAAATGGTGCCAACATGTGACCACAGTTTTCTATCTTGAGAGCAAGGGCTATCCAAAAGACCTCTCTAAGTTGTTGATGTTTAGCCTTAATGCACCTTGGTAGAAGCCCACAAATCGGTGGAGTTTGAAGATGCAAGTCACTGAAGAAAAGATAGGCAGAGCAACTGTGGGGTTTGTTTTGTTCTTTGTGGGTAATCCCAGTGATTATCAGTGTTTTTCCCCTTACTACTGGAAATCTCTTTGACTCCTAGCAGGAACATCTAACACACTTACACGTTTTGAAATTGAGGTGGAAACTCCTAAGTTAAATATTCTCTGAGGTTTCTTACTTCAAAAACTTTATTATTTTAAGTTGGTTATAATTTTGATGTAGTCTCAAGGAATCTAGGATTTAAGGTATTAGCAGCACGACAAGAAAATATAGACTCTGGTTACATCAGTTTCTGAAAGTTTATGACTTTTAATTTAGATTTCATGTGTATAACTTCTTTGATTTGAAAAGATTACTTGCTCTGTCTGAAGCATAAACTGCCATTCCCACAAGGGAATGTGAGATGTACAATTTCTAAGTAATAACATGACTTACTAATTTTTCTGAAACAGCATTATCCAGATGAGATTTTCTTCATTTTCATATAAGTTTTTCATTTTGAAGTTAGTGCATTATTTTTCTTCTCAAAAGTTGTTTTAGAAAACTCAGGAACTAAAGTATTTTTTTTTCTTTTTAATAAATTTTGAAATTGAAGTACAAAGAGCTATGGTTGTTATAGTGCTGTACTGTAGAATAGTTTCTCAATTTAAGAAATTTTTTCTTTATGGTAAGTGGTTATTCATATTCATAAATGAACAGTAAAGAAAAAAAATTATTCTATTGTGAAAATTTTATTCTGTTTTATTCTGTTTCACATAATGAATATTATGTTAGCATTATTTCACTATGGATAATAATAAAGCCCTGTTCAACTTTATTCTTAATGCTTAAATTGCCTAACTTGATGAGACACCGAAGATTTCTTACCATACTTATCTAGAATATGTTTTCATTGAAAGAAATATATACATTGTTTAGATAATCTACATTGCTTAGGAGCCATCTTATTTAAATACGCTTCAAAAATTTTTCAATCTTTTAAACTTTAAGGTATAGAAATACTATTTTCCAGCCCTTTTTCTGGGCATACAAACATGGGTGAGACACGATTTCTGCAATTGGAAAGCTTACAGTTGAGTGAAAGAGTCATATGTGTAGGCAGATACCTATAACCAGGTTTTAAGAACTATCATTGAAGTTAACCTAAATAGTTAAGGGAGCACAGATGGGGGATGAATAAATTTAACCTTGTAGAGGAGAGGAAAGATAAAAGAAAATTCTGTTGTTTCCTTTATAAAATCAGGCAAGGTCTTCTAGGTGTCGACTGATGATTCTAATATTTTACTGTTTGAAATTAGACATGCTTCCTTCTGGGATTTTTTCCCCTACATAGATTTTTTGTTTACAACTCATTACCTTTTGGTTCTAACAACTGGAGTTAGAAAAGCTGGTTGATGACTGATTCTGTAAGGGAAAGATGATTCCTGTCCTGGTGTCAAGATTTGCGTCTATGGGGATTCTTCTGTCCTTGGCCTTGGAGCACCAGGATGTAAATTTCCTATTTTCTACAAGGAAACTTCAGTTTTTTTTTTTTTTTTAAGACTTCACAGAGAAAAGTCACCATCCAAGCAGTCCTTTGAGAGATAAGTAGAATTTTCCAAGTAGGGAAAAGGTTTTCTGGGCACAGGGAGAGTCAGATGTTGGGAGACCCAAAGGGAGAGTATGAAATTGAGGTTGACTCAAGAGTATTTTAGTCTGGGGAGCAAGGTGAATGGTGATACTGTTAACTAAGGAGGGGGATGCAGAAGTATAATTGGAAGCTGGAGTCGAAATCATCTCTCTTCTGGGCATGTTAATTTGGGAAATTTTAAGAATTTAATTAATTGATTTTTTTAAATTCTTTTTGCTGAAAATTATTAATCACCTTATGTGCCTGGGTGTTAAGAACACAGACATAAGAAACAACATATTCTCAAAAGGCTTATAGACTCTTGGGAAGACAGACAAGACAATAATTACAATGCACATTTAAATATGCTGTGATAGAAATGATCACAGGTTGTGATGAAAAACTTGAGAGTTTTGCTCACCTAATGGAGACTGAAGATGGAAATGGGGAGAAGGAGAGATGAGGGTTATTAGGAAATAATTGCTGTGACCTTGCCTCATGAGACTCAAATATTGTTTTGTTGTATGAGTTAACCAGATGGCACAAGGTGGGAAAAGGGGACAACATTGCAGGCAGAAATATTTTCTTATATGATGCCTTGAAAGTGTCAGTGGATAACCTGCTTGTGGTTTAATTTAACCTGTAGGAACTCTGCAGGTGGGGATTGAATGGGTCCTGCAGATCATGTGTTTCTTGATTTTAATCTTGAAGCCAGTCATGTTGGTAGTGTTGGGAAGTTAGTGAAGGATTTAAAGTAGGAGAATGACTTGATCAGATGAGATGCCCAGCAACCACATAGAGCTATGTGCTAGAATCTCAGAAAAGTAGTTGGTGTTGGAGTATAAATCTAACTGGGGGTTACAATAGTGATAAAATGTGCTTCCTGCTTAGTTGTAGAGTCAGGTAAACAAAAATTACATTACAATATGTAAGTGTTGTAGTGTGAAGTGCTATGAATTGAGTATAGAGGAGGAAGTGATTTAGGACTATGCATGTAGGAGTCATTGGTATATGGATGGTATTCGCAACTGAGAATATTGATTAGATTTTTCAGAGAAAAAAATTAAAAGCAGGAATGAATGAGCTAAAGGTAGAATTCTGGAAAAATGCAAACTTCATGGCATAATGGTTGAAGAAGAATTGTCTAAAGCTATGAGTTTTGTGCTGTGGATTGCAATTTATTAGTAGGTTATAAAATCAACATAGTGGATGTGAACTTAATATGGTTGGTTATAGATAGGATTTTAAAAACAGATTAGGACAGAATAAAAAATATCAGGGTGTATGTAGTAAAGGTAATTATTGTTTTGTGAAATTTTGTTCAGAATTATGTATTTGTTTGTGTGTGTAAAATGTTTCTCATTATGAACGGTGGTCACAAACTTTTGAAAAACACCAACAAAAGGGAATGAGGAAGAGCAGTCAGAAATTACTAAATCACTTTTGTTCTTCACTAATCTGATGGTGAAAAAAAGAAACAAACTCAATGAAAATGCAATGGGAAGGAGATTTTCTCTTTGTGGTTCAGATGGTGTCCCCCTAGGCCACATTTATTACACCATGTGGTATAGGAGGAAAAATACAAAGAAATAAGGGAAAGGGACTTGCAAGATACTGAACTTAAAGACAGAGAATATGAATGAGAGAGACTGAACCCTTATGGAAGATGAATTTTTTTAAGTTTACTTATTTGTCTTGAGAGAGTGAGTGTGCACGCATGAGCTGGGGGTGGGGGTGGGGGAGAGAGAGAGAGAGAGAGAGAGAGAGAAAGAGAAAGAGAGAGAGAGAATCCCAAACAGTCTCTGTGCTGATAGCAGGACTTGGTCTCACAAACCATGAGATCATGACCTGAGCCGAAATCAAGAGCCGGGAGGTCAACTTACTGAGCCACCCAGGCACCCCAGAAAGGCGAATTTTTAATCTAACCCTACTGTGTGATGGCAAAAGCATTCCCTAGCACATGACCCCAAAAGCCCCCAGGATTCATCCTACTACATCAGCTCTGTTCCTTATTATGGGTGGAACCAGAGGAGGAACCTGGGAAAGGATTCAAAACTACCTTTCGTTAAAATTGTGATGTAGTATTACCAATAATAGGGATTACTGAGAGCTTGACTATGGGTTAAGAACTGTTCTATAAACTTTAAATGAATGATTTCACCAAGTCAGTTAAAACTTGTAAAGCTCTTAGAACAGTGCCTTGCACTCAGTATGTCTGGCTCTTATTAATAGAACAGTGCACATGGTAAGCACTTGGTGACTACTGGCTATTCTTGTGTACTATTATTGATTAGGTAAGTTAAAAACTATCATCACTTTACCACTAAGGAAATCGAAGCATAATAAAGTTAAGTAAGTTGCTCAAGATCATTTAGCTCAAAAGAAATGGAATCATTAAGGAATGATTGAAGTGAAGTGAATGACTGAGTTGAAAGTGAAAGACTGATTAGTGTAGATACATGGTGAGTTATATGATAATTGGTGCCTGAAGTATGATGAAGGGAGAGGGAAGAGAAAAGATGGGCCATAAATGAAAGATATTGTGAAGGAAAATAAAAAAAGAAAAAAACCTCCTTAGCTTGGTGACTGGTTAAATATGAAGTAAAAAGATAACTAAGATTTTAAGCTGGTTGACTGGGAAAAGGTAAATAAAATGTAAGAAAATAAGGAAGAAAACCTTTTTTGGTAAGAAATCATGACAAAGTCCATTTAATCATGTTGAATTTTACGTAAGATCGTTAAATGAAATGAGTAGCCGGAATTCAAAACTAAAGATAGAGATATTTAGGCATTATCACATAAAGGAGTTGGTAGAAGCTGTGGGAGTGTTTGAGATCTTCAAAAATAACCAATATATTTTGGCCACAAAAAAACCCTGGGTAGTCCAAAATAAGATCATGATAATTGTCCCCACACAAAACTTCTATAGCTTTGCCCACATCTGCTTTGTAGAAATCTTCAAGTAATTTCAGGGATCTCTGAAAAAGAGTATATCACTACTGCTCCGGCGGCTGGCTGTGGTCTGGCATCCACGGCCTTCCTGGCTCCTGCCGTGGCTGCTGTGGCTCTGTCTCCTCTTGCTGCCGCTGTCAGTGAAGATGGAGAGGCTCGGCTGTGGTTTGTTTGGCCCTTTCCCACAACCGCAGAAACTGCAGTTTCCCCTCATGGCGTTCTCAGAGACCCTGGAGAGTCCATGGTGAGAAAGCTCTCCTAGTTTTTCTTTTTCTTTTCTCATTTTCACTCTTCCCACCTCAGGTTTCAGACTTGTTATCCACTGGCTGTTTCAGCACCCCTGTCCAAGTGACAGGCCTGCTGGCTTCATGGTTCCTCAATCAAATTTTTATGCCTAGACAGTTCCTGACCTTGAGATGAATTCCTCACAAAATGTGTCTCAATTTTTTTCCCTATCGATCCTGAGGCACATCTAGAATCATCTGAATCCTAGATTGAAGGTCATTTATCAGGTTTAAACTGGGACCACAACCCTTACTCCCTCTTCTCTCTAGAAAAGAGAGGTCAGAGTGGGAAATTCCCATATGTACCATGATTGTTCCATCCCCTGTTTCTTCTGCTCCCTTCTTTTCTTCATGTGGGTGTTTTCCTGGTTGATTGGAGATAATTTCTGCTTTTCCGCAAATGGAACAGTGATGTGCACTACTGTGGAATTAGATCCCATCTGAATATTCCATTGGGAGGTTTGATTCACTTCTTCGTCATTTTTTTTTTAATCCTTCTTAAAGCTTTTCAAACCTCTTTGCTGGAGCTTAGTAAAGATTTGAATATCTAGCACATTTTCCTTTCAAATAAGTATTGGTAATGTATTTCCTCCCCCTCCCCCCACCCCAGGTTCACCTGTGAAGAATACCGATGAGTCTTTTTGAAAACTCATCATTGGCAGTTACTTTAGAACAGCAATTTATTGAAAGCTACTATATTAGAAATGTTTTATTGCACTGCACTAGAGCTATGAAGTGCAAGGAACCATGAAGATTGAAAAATACAAATGATAGATGTGTCTCTTTCTCCTTATTTTTTAGCCTTCTTTGAATCCTGGGGGGAGCCAATCATCTGATGTAGTGCTTTTGAACCACTGGAAAGTGAGGAATTTTGAAGTACAACGTGGTGACATTGTGTCATTGGTGTAAGTAAATCAGAAACATTCTTTATTTTTATATAAAATTATTTATAATTGTCTAATTTAACTGGTAATTTGCTGTGACTATCTTTGCCAATTATTAAATTAATAGGTACATTTTAACTATATATTTTTAAAAATCATTTTTGAAATGTAACAATGCTGTAAACAAGGATTTTTCTTTTATATCTAAAATATATCAGTTGATTGAGATATGCGAATTTGGTAAAATGTTTTTAATGAAATGTGGATCAGAAATTATATTGATGGTCTAGAGTACTTGTATTTGGTGTTGGTTTGGATTATTTTGAAATTTTGCATCTTGGAAGCAACTCTTTTATTACTTTCATTTTTATTAGTTTGTGTAGGTACACAATATTTCTAGAAGATGATAATTGTGACATGAAATTCAGTGACATTTTTATGTATTAGTAATTGAATGGAAATAAGGCAGTTTGGAGGCTTTTGTCTGGGACCAAAAGGTGGCACTGTTTCTCTGCTAAAGTACTATGACTGGTCAGGAACAAAAATGTCATTCCAATCTTAATGTAGAAAAAGAATGTCAAAGTGTGTATAACTGACGCAGTGATATAATACATAGTCCCAGTACATGCTTGGATGGTTTAGATTTGAGATTTGTTTGTTTGTTTTAGAAGTAAATTCATACTGAGAAGACTGTAACAGAACTTGTCTGATTTCTTCTGGTTTCAGCTACTTTTAAAATGTTTTAATATGACTCCCTGTTATGGTAGTTACTGCATTGGGGTAGCAATTAATGTAGCAGTTACTATCATTTGTTTTAAATATAGTAATATCCTGGCATTTGGAGAAGACTTCCAATTTATATTTCTAGTTCTTGAATTGGAAAGATTGTTTTTTGTTGGATGAGAATTTCTAATTGTGTGGTAAAAGCAAAACATGATCTGCTTGTTCATACTTCACCTTTGGCTAATGGTTTGTGGAAATAGATGTTTCATAAATGTGTCTCCTTCGAGCCTGTTTCATCAGGATTCATTTTAAAACATATTAACTAAATCTGGTTAGTAATTAATAAAATAAATACATTCAAGCAGAGTTTTGTATGGCATACATCCAAGGATGGGGATTAAATGCTTCTCATGTTCTTGAGAGCTTTCTTTAATATTAACCTACGCCTTTTATTTTGTCATTCCGAGTACTTTTTTTGCAACCTCCTTAACAACCTTTTCCATGCTGGGTTAGCCTGTTGTGTGCTCATTATTCTTTTGCCTTTGGTTTGACAAGGTTACATTCTCACTTAGTCGGTGATGGAGAGGATACCCACCCAAGTGAAAGAGGTCACACTATAAGCAGACAGTTGTGCAGGTTTTTTTTTTTTTTTTTTTTTTTTCCGTGAGAAACATGCTGACTATCCCTAAGCAAGTAAATTTGAATAGGTAATTGGAAAAAAAAGGGCTCCTTGAAATTCAGGGTTGCATGGGTCCATAAAAGTACACTAGCATATTGTGGACTATGTGAAAAAGAGAGCAGTATTCTCTTATATAAATATTAAACTAATTGATATTTATTATATAAATTAATTTGAAAATAGTACATTCGAATTGGGGTTGACATAATAAATTATAACTACTTTGGCTGAACTATATTTTTAATGAGTTAATTATGTGCTATATCTCTATTATGTACAAATAACGCAAATTTTCTTTCATAATGCTTATTGCTAGCAGGAGCCATTTACATAAAAGAATGCTTAGTGATTGGTATTAATTATTTAACAACAAATAATCATTAAGCAATGATTGTTATTTTTTCGTGAGAAAGAAACAAAAAGTCTTTTGCTAAATTCTTTTTTAGCATGATGTGATACTATATAAAAGACATTATTTAAAATCTGCTTTTAGTTTTATGAGCAAAAATGCTTTCTAAATGTCCTTATATTTGTATGCATTTTATAGACTGCTTCATTTGCAAAGATTGATGTTGGTTTGATTTAAATTCATTAATATATATTTAATTCATGTCAACACTGGATATTTGCTTTTCTTACAAAATGTACCAGTCTGATTTTAACTTAGATGTTAATTATCATTACTGTATCAGAACACTCTATCTATTTGAAAAATATATGACTCATAAGAAATGGGTGACTAAATTTGAATTAGGGCTAAATTTAAAATGTAGTTTGTCATTTTGTTTACAGATTGATATAACAAATTTCAATGATATACAAATAATCTTTGGAAACAAGGTAGTATGATAATTTATATTTTAAAAAATCCCGGGACAGCATTTTATACATTCAGTGGGTGTGGAAATATGGCATTTTAATTATAATATTATATATGCATTTCTGGAAAACTGCAGTATGCAATTTCATAAAGTAGTAGGGCTTAGGCAGCTTTGTAACTAGAGCACTAATGAAAACAATAACAATTCAGTAGAAGTGCTAGTGTCATTTAAAATACATGACATTTTTAATAAGTAAACATTGCAGTAGATGTAGGATTTACTTAAAACCAAATGGCTGAAGATGCCTTGATGGAAGGCTGTGTAAGAAAGGGTTGAGCTTGTCTACGTACTCAAGAGCAGAGGGACATTTTCATCAGAAGTTACAACTAGAGAAAAGATTGCAAGCTTTGTACAAAGTGTACTGATACCAGAGATGTATCCTCTGCTCATTGTTCATTGTTATTTTACTTACTTACCTACTTACTGACTGACTAGACGACTTCCTTCCTTCCTTCCTTCCTTCCTTCCTTCCTTCCTTCCTTCCTTCCTTCCTTCCTTTCTATTTTTTGAACAACGATTAGGGTTAACCTTGCAATAAGCACTTCTACGAGAAGAACTGAATGTGTAATTCCTGGCTTGCTGCTGTTAGTATACTTAGCCTTCAGTTTCTATTAGCGAGGCAATGCACTAATGATAAACCAGTGCAGCTTCTGCTTTATACTGAAACCCATTCTTCATATTGCCTATGAGCTAATTCATGTTAGAGAAACACATACTGTAGCAGAACAGACTTTTCTATTGCCGGGGGTTTTGTTCAGAGCTCACTGACCAAGGCTGTTCCCTAAAGCATGGAAGATCTGAGGGGTACATATTAGAATATGCTTCTCTGCATCTCTCATCTTTTCCTGTCACTTTCTGTATGTGAAAAGTAGGTCTCAGTGGAGCTAATGTTTAAGCATGTTATTCAGTAATGTTAAATCAAAAGGTATATTTATTTAATAACATTACTCGTCACATAAAACATTTTTTCCTGTCATCAAGTCCTGAGTATTACTGAGTGTATGTAGGTGACATCATACTCTCTTAGTGGATTTGCAAACTAACAGTGGTGATTAAGGTGGATTTTCTATACCTTGGAATTGACTTTTCATTAACCTGTGTGATGGCCTTACTCAATAGGCTTAACATAAGTAGCGTATTTACAGTGATATATCAATTAACAAATGCATCAGGACAGAAGTTCCTTCATGATAAAGTTTCAAATAACCACATTTAAAAGTCTTTTAACTTTTTATTTTGAAATGATATTAGACTTCAAGAAACATTGTAAAAGTAGTATAGGGAGTTCCCATATAACTTTATTATTTTTTTCAGCTTTATTGATGGTGTAATTGACAAATAAAATTGTGGTATTTAAGTGTACAATGGGATGATTTGATATATGTATACATTGTGATAGGATTCCCCCCCACTGAATTAATTAACATATCCATTACCTTACATATTTACTGTGTGTGTGTGTGTGTGTGTGTGTGTGTGTGTGTGTGTGAATCTTGAAGTTCTACTTTCTAAGCAAATTTCAGTTATACAGTATGTTCAGTTATATAGTTGTACAGTATGTGTAGTATGTCACCGTGTTATCCATTAGATCCTCGGACTATTCATCTTATCCTCCCTTAAATTGACATTGTACACTACCATGGTACAATTATTGAGATGAGGAGTTGACCTTGACATAGTACTATTAACTAATTGCAGACCTTATGTGAGTTTCACCAGTTTTCCCACTAATGTCCTTTTTCTACACCAAGATCCTATGCAGGATCCCATATTTCATTTTTATTTTTTATGTCTCTCTAGTCTCCTCGATCTGTGATAGTCCTTCCTTCCTTCCTTCCTTCCTTCCTTCCTTCCTTCCTTCCTTCCTTCCTTCCTTTTTCTCTTTCTTTCTTTCTTTCTTTCTTTCTTTCCTTCTTTCTTTCAGCTTGACACATTTGAAGGGTCCTTGCCAGTTATTTTATTGGAAAATCCTTACCATTAGAAATGTTGGGGTCAATATATGTTCCACTGGAGAAGCACTGCTGTTGATGGCAGTTGCTGGGGAAGCTCTGGCAGTGGTAAGAGCTGGAGAGGTGGATTAGACAGGTCAGAGAAGGAAACTTTCAGGCATATAAGTCAATTTGGTTCCTCAGGACCACATACTTGGGTCATGACTAAGAGAGTCTATGGCTTCTGAAAGTCCACACAGTCACATTTACTGCTGCTAGGAAGCCAGGAGGAAGAGTCATGAAGGTGGGGAGAGCCTAAAATTTATAGTAGAGATAGAAGAGAAGGAACTAAGGCTAGATCATGGATGGTATTACATTGAACCCATGTTCAGTTCTAGAGTAGAAGGTTAGGGTGGGGAAATTCTCATTTCATGAGTACCTCTATATATCAGGCATTGTGCTAAGTACTTTGTGTATGCCATTTTTACTTAATTTTCCTAACAATATCTGGAGATAGTTATTTTTAATACAATGAAAATGAGGTTTAGCAAGTAAATAGCAGAGCCAGAATGCAAATCTAGGTCTCCTTGACTCTGAACCTGTCCTCTCCCATACAGCAGGCAAATGTGGCTATTGAGCAGCCAAAGTGGTTGCTGCCACTTGTTAAAATAGTAATATTTTAGATATCTTCAGCTAAATAAAATACATTATTCAAATTAAGTTAACCTGTTTCTTTTTCTTTTTTTTAACATGACAAGTAGAAAATTCAAAATTACACATATGACACACACACTCTGTTTCTGTTGGACAGACAACACTGTGTCTAAACCTTTTCCATCAACCATGCTACTTTCCTGGAGTGTGTCTAAGGTGAGCTAATGTGAGATCCTAAAGTCTGGGGTGGAAAAATACTAAGTTAGCTGCTATGAAGCAAAGGCAGACTCCCAAATATAGCTAAACACTTTGTGTTGGTGAGAGTATTGGGGTGATCAGGTCCAAAGACAAAGAAAAAAAGACGTACAGATCTACGAGAGAGAGAAAACCTGTGTCCTGTATCCACAACAGGTTTTTTTTTTTTTTTTTTTTTTTTTTTTTTAAGTAGGTTCCAATCCTAGTGTGGGGCTCGAAGTCACAACCCTAAGATCAAGAGCCACATACTCAACTGTCTCAGCCAGCTAGGCACCCCCACTACAGTTTTTAATATGTATTGACTTTATTGTTTTCCAGTCACTGGGCCAAGAGTTCTGTATTCAATTTTATTGAGTTCTTATTTTAACCACCCTCTACAAGTAGGTACTGCTGTTATTCCTATTTTATATATGAGAACAGTGAGGTATAGAGAGGTTAAGTAATTTGCTTAAGGACAAACAATCATTGGAAGAGCAAAGTTCTAAAGTGCCTTTTATCAAATCCTATGTTCTTAACCTTCAAACTATAAAGCCTCTATATATTGCGGTTGTGGTTTGGTTGAGGACACTACTTATTCTCAGCAAAGAAGCCAATCAGGCCCTAATATCTCTACATCTATCATTTATCCCCATTTCTGTAATGAAATTTATGATATAGTTATTCATGAAAGGTAGTCTCTTCATTAATAGAAATAAGACATTATTATAACATATAGTGTACATACAATTTCCACAGCTGTTTTGTGACATGCTAAACTAATTGCCACTTTCTGACAGATGGCCACTATGATGGTGACAGCTCTAGCAGTGAATGTTAGCAAAGAGTTATGAAGATTTCAGCCAGGGAAATAGATGAAATAGAATAGAGCCTTTGAAAAAAAAAATGAAAGGTGCTAGTTCCTTTGTGTTGTGAGTACTTGTAAATCTTTAAAGATCCCTTGATCCATGAAGGTAAATTAATTGGAATCTGCTAAAAAAACAAATTCGGGTTTTGAACAAATGCTTAGAGCAATGATAATACTGTATAATGACCCATAATTGTATTAAAAGCCAGTTATCTGTTGAGCTGGAAGAATATAATTGTGGATGCTTATCTATTAAATCTGTGCTCATTTTTAATTTTTGTTTATAGCCAAATATTTTTCTGAGTTTGTACGTAATATTGTATGTTTCAGGAACACAAATTTAAAAAGACCACAACTTTTATTTTTATTTATTTATTAAAAATTTTTTAACGTGTATTTATTTTTGAGAGAAAGAGACAGAGACAAGCGAGGTGGGGGGTGGGGCAGAGAGAGAGGGAGACACAGAATCCAAAGCAGGCTTCAGGCTCTGAGTTGTAAGCACAGAGCCCTATGTGGGGCTTGAATTTGTGAACTGTGAGATTATGACCTGAGTCAAAGTCAGATGCTCAACCAACTGAGCCACCCAGGTGCCCCAAGACCATGACTTTTAAGGAAAGGTTCTATAAGGAGGATTGAATTTCTTTTCTCCTCCTCCTCCTCCTCCTCTTCCTCCTCCTCTTCCTTCTTCTTCTCCCTTTCCTCCTCCTCCTCCTCCTTCTTCTCCTCTTCCTCCTCCTTCTTTCTCCTTCTTCTTCTTTTTTCTAATTAATTGACTGTAAAAATGGTGGAGAATGAAATCCAGGTTGTAATTTATTTTGATGAGAAATTTAGTTTTTGCACTTTCAATTACCCATAGTAGTTTGCATTCATTACTAAGTATATTTGCAGATGATACTTTAAAAAATGAGACAGTATAAGTATTATTGCTATTATTTGATATAGATTAAACTGATTTTGTAACTGCTACTCATAGGCAAACAAAAAGTTGATACCTTCAAGGTAGTCCTTAGTATCACTTTGCTTTCTTGAGTAGGATAAACTGCCTACACAATTGTTATACATTTAATTGTGCAATAAAACATTTTCTTTAGTTCTGAGACAAATTATAGCTTAGAAATGTTTCAGTGATCATAAATTTCAGTTTTGAGTTATTGAGATTTTATGGTAATGTAACTATAGGATATATCCGTAGCTTCTGCTCAGCCCATTTCATAAATCTTATATCCTTTGAGAGATGACTAGAAATTGTCAAAGAACAAAGTTATGCAAGCAACATTCTATGAAATAGTAGGCATTTATGTTTGTAACTGTCTTTATTTTTACTGTGAAAAAATCTGAGAACACTATGATTTTTATTAAAAAAAAAAAAAGTTCAGGACAGCATTTATAAAGAAGGAGCTCCCAAATACACGTTATATGTTATATGTAAGGAGTTAGATTGAACTGTTAAGGAGAAGCATTTTGAATATAAGTTTAAATAATAATTCTAGCAGAAAAATAATTAGAATTTTGGAGAAGCAGACAATTTAGGTTTCAAGCAATGCATGTAACTCAGAAAAATAAACTGTTACATAGGTAGGGTTAACCTGTTTTAAATACTTCTGGAACCAATAAGATACAGATACACGTATAAAGACAGGCCATTAAGATCAATCAATATCTGATTTCCATTTTCATCTGTGATAGATTAGTTCATTTCAAACTAAAGCCCTTACTGAGAAGCATCAGAAAGCTGTATTAAAAAAAAAAAAATCGACATGCTTTATAGCTCTATCAAAGGGCAAAGATCCAGTGAAGAGAAACACATGGAGGTGCACCCTGTATTCAGTGCCACTTTTGACCTTGGGTTATTTGTCATTTTGTTAGCACCACGGGCCATGAGACTGAGAAGCCTAAGAGTGGCAGCCAAGATGGTGAGATGCGCAGAATCTTTGACGGTTTTACATTGCTAAGGAGTCAAACCAGAGTTCGAGGAGGAGGAGTCAGGACCCCAGTAAAATATTCCATACTTTTACTTGGAACCTTTGAAGGGTACATCCTGGGAGGGAGAACTAGAAATAACCATAACTTACAAAAATTGAGATGTAGCCTCTGAAACTCAATCCTGATTTTAATGTGGCCTGCCTTTACTTTAACTGTCTTTGCCAGAAGCAAGAGACATCATGCAGAGTCTCTACAAGTTTTTGTACCCAACAGTTGGCATTCCATAAAAAAATCACCATGGATATCAGAAGATAAAAGAAGATAAAAACAAAATGAAACAAAAAACAGTAGAAACAATCTTGTACTGATCTAGCTGTTGGATTGATCAGATATGGGCCAGAAAATAATTATAATCAATATATTAAAAATTGATGAAAAGATGAAAAATTCCATCAGAGAATCAAAATCTATAAAAAAATTAAAAAGGAATTCTAGAAATGCAAACTAATATAATTGAAGACAAGAACTCAATTGATGAGTTTGACAGCAAATTAGATATAACTATGGAGAGGATTTGTGACCAGGGTGAAAGGTCACTTAGAAAGTATCTAGACTTGAGTACAGAGGAATAGAAGATTGTGACGTACAGTGAATTGTACAAGAAGTATATATAGCACATAGTGCAAAAGGCTGACTTCCATCTGATTGGAGTAGCAGAAGAGGAGGAGATAGAATGGGGTGGGGGAAGCACTATGTGAATAAAGACAAAGTATTCTCCAGAACTTATGAAAGATATGAAGGTACAGAATCAATGAAGTTCAGACCTTCAGTTGACCTTAAAAAACCACATTTAGGGCACATGGTGGTCAAACCACTGAAATCCAAAGGAAAAAAAAATCTTGAAAAGGGGTGGGGGGAAGACATATTCAAAGAATGGAAAATATAGCTAGCTTCTTAACCAATGGGAGATAGGAGATAACTGAATGATATCTATAAAGTTCTAAAGGAAAAAAAAGTTCCAGCCTAGAATTTTATACCTATTGGAATGATTTTTCAAAAATGACAGAGAAATAAACTCCTTTTCAGACAATAACCCCCTAGCACATGCTTCATTGTCCTATCAGACTTCACTTCTTTAAAAAAATTTTTTTTTAATGTTTATTTTTGAGAGAGAGAGAGAGAAAGAGAGAGACAGAGAGAGAGAGAGAGAGAGAGAGACCCTGAGTGGGGGAAGGGCAGAGAAAGAGGAGACACAGAATCTGAAGGAGGGTACAGGCTCTGAGCTATCAGCACAGAACCCGATGTGGGGTTTGAACTCAGGAACTGTGAGATCATGACCTAGACCAAAGTCGGATGCTTAGCCAACTAAGCCACCCAGGCACCACTGGACTTCACTTCTAAAACAAATTCAAGGTAATGAGACTTTTAAGATGGCAGCTGCAGAGCATTAAGTGCCCAGTATTTGGTCTGAGCTCACTCATGTGTGACTGTGCTGGTCATATCCTTATGAAACTGGCCCAGTGATTCGCACAGGGGTCCACATTAGACATAAGCAGGGCTGATCTGAGCCATTACTGTAAACAGTAATGTTCGGGGTAAAAAGTTACATTCTTGTTAAAATTTGAACAATATGGATCTGTTAAAAAACCAGTCACATTTCCTCAAGTTTACATTAATAAAATAGGTGTTAAGTATAATAGGCAGTGAATCTCAGTGGTCTCTGAGAAGATTCTATACCCTAATCCCCAGTACAGTGAATAGGATGAGATATGCCCATGAGTATGTGACCTTGCATTGCCAAAAGGGACTTTGTAGATGTAATTAAGGTTGACCTTCGGTTGACCTTAAAATAATGAGGTTGTCCTGGATCATCCAGGTGGGCCCAGTTTAATCACGTGAGTTTTTTTTTTTAATCTTTATTTTTGAGAGAGAGAAAAAGAGTGCGAGTGGAGGAGGAATAGAGAGAGAGGGAGACACAGAATCCAGAGTAGGCTCCAGGCTCTGAGCTGTCAGCACAGAGCCCTACGTGGGGGCTCAAACTCAGAAACTATGGGTTCCCGACCTGAGCCAAAGTCAGATGCTTAACCAACTGAGCCACTCAGGTGCCCCTCATGTGAGTTTTTAAAAGCAGAGGCTGAAGTGAAGGAGATATAGTAGAAGAAGTCAGAGCCAAACACGAGAAGGCTCTGAAGCAGTGTTGCTGGCTTTGAAGATTTAGAGGCCGTGAGCAGGGGAAAGCTTGCTGCCTGCAAGAGCTAAGAATAACCTCTGGCCAGAGGCCAGCAAAGGAATCAGGACCTCAGTCCTATAACCATACATAATTGAATTTTTCCACCAACCTTTTAAGCCTGGAAATAGATTCTCTCCCATTCTCCAGATAAGGGCCCAGAGCAGCTAACACCTTGATTTTGGTCTTCTGAGACCCTAAGCAGAGTACCCAGCCAAACCTGCCATACTTCTGTCCTAGAGAATGGGGAGTTAATGAATGGGTGCTGTTTCAAACCCCTCAGTTTGCTTAAAATTGTTATAGTGCTAGTAGAAAATTGTGGTAAGCAATTAAAAGTTACAAACAGTTCAATTACTACCCTAAAATGTATAAGGAAATGAACTTTTACAAAAGATTATTAAGCATTTGCAAACACTGATTTTATTTAGGTACTTGACTGATTAAAAGTTATTTTCTTTTACATAAAATAACTGTCAGCCTCTATCTGCCAGTTTCTTGGTACAAAATATAGGACAAAGCTTCAGGAGATCTTGCCTCTCCTTTCAGCTGTATTACCTGTTAACTGGCTGAGTGACCTCAGACCAGTTATCTTAATTACTCTTTGGGTCAGTTTTAACATCTACGTAATAAGAGGTATAGACTGGTTGGTCTCTAAGGTTCTCTTCCATTTAAGATTGTATGCCAATAGTTTTAGGGAGCAGGATATAAGAATCAATGACTCAGAATATCAGAAAAATGCATACTTTTGCATACTTTTGAAGCTGGAGTCAAAACCGATTTGAAATTTTTGAAAGAAGCCATGTTGGCACATTAAACAGAAGTTTTACATTGGATAAGGAGACTTTGAACACCAAGGCTCTTTTGGTCAAAGGCATCAAATGAATTTGTGTTTATTAAGCTTATGTCTTCAGTGGAAATTATTGAAATTGGAGAAATTAAAAGTTGGCATGTGAGTGTTTTACGGGGGGTGAGAGCAAAATCCTTTCCTGTTTGCTTAAAATCGTTCAAAATAAGAAACTGTAGAAATCTTACATTTCTTTACTCCTTATAATTTATGCTGGGAGCTGTGTTACTAGGACTCTAATACTTAATCTTGTTCTGGTTATTTCTGTTTTGTTACTTTAAGATGTGCTTCCTACCAGTTAACACTCTGTCCACTTGTTCTTATAAAAAACGTGAGAGTCCAATATTCTTTTTCATAGGTTATATCCGGGAAATGCGAAAGAAGTATCAAAACTTAAACATAACCTTATTCGATCCAAGGTCGGTAGTTACCGTCTCATTTTTCTTTACCTTTTATTAAAAAAAAGGCACTGTTTTTGGTGAGTGAAGTTGGAGGTTGTTGGGAAATGTGGCTGTGGCTGATAAGAAAGGGAAAGAGCTTAAAGCAACAGCCACCAAACTTTATCTGTGCTTTGGAGCTCAGGAAAACGTTGCTGTCCAAGAAGGGAACAGGAATCTTTTCTTTTTCTTTTTCTTTTTTTTTTTTTTTTTTTTTGGAAACTGTTTATTTCCACCAACGAGAAACCTCAACGACTCATATTATGAAAGATTACTCCTTGCATAATCTAGTGACAGGTTTACTCACATTCAGAGGTCAGGTTAATATTTACTGAAGGCACCACAAATATAAGTTTCACTTTATTAAAAATTGTATGGATGTTTAAATTGCTGACAGAGAAGCTGGCTCAGTTTGATATGGCTATGGATATGATAATTATAATACGGTATTTTGTACTTTTAGAGGTCATAAGTTATATTGCAAAGATGTGTGTATTTGGACTGCTGAAAAGTTACTGTAGAGTACTACAACTAAACAGTAGGAAACATTTCAGTGTGAGTAGTACATCTCCTGTAAATTTCATTATAGAATTAAAGAAGAATCATTAAAATATTTTAGGTTTATTAAAAATTCATTATTCTAGTAGAGGTTCTTTAAAGTGCAATAAGAACTTGAAGAAATAATAGGGAAGTTTTGGTTACCGTGACAGTGTGTTAATTGAGTTGAAGGAAGGTAAAAAAATATGTATTAACAGAATGGATCCAAATTTGCCAAAAAAAAAAAAAAAAATATGTGTAATAAATCAAGAGGGGAAATCAGTTAATAAAGAAAGAGGCCAGTTATCAGTGAAGGAGGGGGGTATATTTAATGATTCTAAATGCAAGGTTAAACTGCTTCAGTGAATTTCAGTTTAACAAAAAAAGAAGAAAAGCAATATGGATAATTAGGCAGTAATAAGATCATACTGGAAAAAAGAAATCAGAAAACTGCCTTAGGTGTTAGGGGAATATTGGCTAATGAACTTAACCTCCTGCAATTATCTTTGAATACTCATTTTTACTCTGGAAATGGAGGGAGTGATGTTTTTAGTTATCTTCAGAGTGGTATGATTTTTTTGAGCACATTTATTGTATGTAGATTTTTAAATGATAACAAATAATGAAATGGATAAAACTAATTTCTCATGGGAGGGATATCCTCTGTAATTCATTAAAATACTGTAATTTTAGCTATAATCTTTTTTTGCTATTGATCAATTCTTTAAATTTGGATTCTACTGTACTCAACTGTTTGACAACAGAAACACGTTTAGAGGCTGTCAGCCTAATTGAACCATTCATAGAAATTCAGAACAGGAAATTATAATTCCTATAAGGGTTTCTCAGTTCAGGTTTTATTAAAAACATAAATGGGTAAAAATCCCAAATATTGTCTAAAGGCAGGTTTTTCTTTTCTCAGATTAACCCAATTATCTATATGTAAATTATTAAAATTTTATAAAGATGTTGATAAAATATTGGCCATTTTTGTAGTTTGTATCTTGGGCCTCTGAATTGTTGGAAGATCTTGGTTATCATTTCTGGAATCAATATAAGGTCTAATTTTACATGACCTTTACTAATCATCAGATAGAATAGTAATGAAGATAATTAAGTTCATAGATGATTCCAAATTTAAAGATGGTATGGATATAGAATTTGGGTTAATCTCTGCTTCTATGATGCTATGTTGAGAAAAAGGTCATCTGAAATATACAGAAATATCTTTTATAATTATAGCCTTTTTTTGGTGACTGATAATCTTATAATTAGCTTGACTTTTCTTTTATTAGATATTATATCATATATAGTTCTGCATTGTATATTAATGTGGACAACCAAAGAAAAAGTCTGCTTTTAAAAATACTGGCAGCTTCTCAACAGGCTATTAGCTCAAATAGGCAACAACCCAAGGGGCAATCATGATTGTCTACTCAGAAAAGATTTGGACCAGATATTAAGAGACCTGGGTTCTAGGCTCTCTCTGGCACTAAGGGATTGTGTGTCAATTAACTTGTCAATTAACTTCTGTGGACTGTTTTTTGGTTTCTGTTTTTTAAATAAAATGAAGGGGTTGCACTCAATAATTTCTAAGGTAGCCCTTAACTTGATAGTTGCTTTTTTCTGTGATTATTTTATTTTCCACATGTGTAGATTAAATTTATTTTATGATATGAGATATATCATAGCATTTGCTGGATACTTACATAGTATTTTATTATATTTAAAAATGTTGACAACTTAGTCATTTGGCACATATTTTCTAAGTGATTACTCTGGGCATAGAACTAGCCACTGTGCTAGAACAGTAAAGAGATCAGAAGGCAAAGTACCTCCTTTCATGGGAATGGATGAATGGATGTATGGATGTATAAGACATTCATTAAATAAGATGGAATACAAAATAGATATTTTTGAAGCTTGTCAAAATTGTAGCAGGTGGGCATATTAGAAGGGAAGCTCGATATTCTTTAAATCACCAGTTGTGCCCAGATCATACAGTGGCTTGAACTGGCTCCCAAGTCAGTTGTGTGCATTTCTTCCCAACACTGGATTTAGTGACTTGAAATCAGCTCTGGTATGAGTGTTTGTGTCATGAAAATTGGTGACCACTACAGACCAGGGCTTTAGAAGTGTTTTTTTTTTTTTTTTTAATTAAGTAATCTGGTTTAAGAGCATGCCATTGGTGGTAAATGTTGTCCTGTGGCACAACAGAAATGGACACATCGTTTCTACCCTTGTGTATCACTGATCAACACAGAGATGAGGCAAAGACATGTGGTGTGTGATGGGTTGATAGAGCCATGTGAAAAACCATTGATAGGATACTCACACTGATGAATCACTGAAGGAAGAGGAGTTGAAAGAAAAATAGGTGTGAATTTGAAACTGGATTTTGAAGATGGGGTGGTGCCTACGCGACCAGAGAAGCAGCAAGAGAGTTTTAGAGATGGCATGTATAAAAATTTTGAGGCAAGTGTGAACAGGTGTATGGAGGAAGTGGCGAACAGGTTTGTTGATATAGAACAAGGTGTTCTTATATGAGCATTACAATGTGGAGATCACATATTAGCCTGTGCCAGTGAAGCCCTCAACACGGCTGGGTTTTCCACCAGCGGTAAAGAATGGAAGACTATCTTTGAATTTAGCAACCTTATCTTTCAGTGATGCCTTGAGAGTTAAGGGAATAAAAAATCCTTCCTACCAAATTATAGGCTTGATGTCAAATTGAAGGCCTAGAAAATATTACGTGTAGAATCCTGATATTTAGTCTACCACAGATACTTATAACATGTCTTCACCGTCAACTGTTAAGTCATTTACTCTTAATATAAAGTAGGTTGACATAAACACCAACACTGGGAGGCAGCCTTCCAGCACTGCAGAGCGGTAATCCTCCCTCCAGAACACCATGCTGGCTTATGCTTTACTAAAAATGGATAATGGTGAAACACTTAGTACTTACTATGTAGTAAGCTAAATGGCAACTACAAGGAAGGAAAACTGGAAAACTCTTCTCAGGATGTGCTGCAGCTCAGCTTTAAATGACACCTGGATCTGTACTTTCAGGAAATAACAGCAGCCAGTGGGCAGGCTGCCATATGGGAGTCCAGCTTGGAATACCTTTGAAATGGACGAGTATACTAACTCCCCGTCATTTGAAGAAGGGTCACAAACAACGAGGCAAAGAATTGAAAACCTGTAGATCAAAATAGAAAACTTGCTTTGAAATTCACAGTCACCCTGTGCATGCCTAACTCCATGCTAGGTTTGCATCAGTCTTTTATCTGTGTGATACATTGAGATAGCAGCAGATATTCAGGAAGTGGGAGCTGGAATTCTTTACTGCTCTCAATAACATTTTAGAATACCAATAGTGGTTTTATTTGTTAAAATAAATACAGGGTGGGTGTACAGAATGAAATAAACATGTTGTCTAATCAAATAATCTAGTTTTCATTTTTTAGCTCTGTGTTTTGGAGCAATAACTATGAAGAAAATAACTATCATGATTTCGGCAGTTATTAGCTTATTCAGGTATCTCACAAAATTAAGTGCTATGTACAGTTTAAAGTGAGGAGTTTGTTTTTCAGTTTTCACATGGAAAATTAGCATTAAAAGAAAATGTAATAAATGTCATTCTTACTTTTTCCCCCTTCTTAATGTGCCCTTTCTTACACAGGAAGTATCAGTAGATTCATAGTAACTTGGAGTATTCAAGAAATTACAGCCAGAGATTTTGGTTATTTATTTCTGGTTGGTGCTTCTGAAATTGAGGTTGACCTTTAACATAGTGAGTGGTTGAATGATCTTTGAAGGTTTCATTAGGCAGAATAGAACTTCAAATGTTGCTGGAATTTGAAACATGGTATATGATCATATACTATAGCAACACTTTGGACTTTTTAATTTTTAACTTTCCATAAATATTGTATATTAGGAGCACCATGTTGTCTTAGTGAGTTACCACTTGTGAATGGTGGGGAATGCCACAGGAGTGAGAAGTAAATTCTTTGAACTTGTTCAACTACATTTTCTTACTATTGTTTTTTAAGAGGTATATGCTTGAATGGGTGATACTGTCTTTTAAATTAGTGTGGAATTAGGTCGAAATAATTTTGGAGTGTATATATGCCCAAAGTAAAACAAAAGCAAAACAAATCCTGGGTTGAGATACCTTAAATTGTTATAGGTTGGCTGGTGAACATAGGAAACTATGTTTATTGAGGTCATGATTTTAATGTGTTTGGAGATTATGTTTTTTATTATAAGTAGTCATTTTACTGGATGTGGCACAGAATGAGATGTACATAACAGTTTAGCTACTATTATTTTTTAAAATTCAAATTGTTAAATTTTCACTGATGTCTCAAGAAGTGAAATAATAGCAGCAAACCTGTGGGTGAGTTCCCTGGGTTTTCCTTCGAATGAAATGGGTGACCTGAATAAGCCATCTAATTAGTTACGACCTTAGCTTCTTAAACTGCACAGTCATGAAGTTGTCCTTTGTGACTGCTTTATAAACTTCACCTTAATGTGATAGATACATTGTAAGGGCCGATTCTGACAGAGCCTTTCTGAATTTTGGTCTTCTTCCAATCCAGAATTCATTCCCTGGATCGGGACTGTCCATGTGAGCTATGTATGTATGTATGTATTATTATTATTATTATTATTATTATTATTATTATTATTATTTTAAATTTAAATCCAAGTTAGTTAACATGTAGTGTAATAATGATTTCAGGAGTAGAATTTAGTGTTTCATCGCTTACACATAACACCCAGTGCTCATCCCAACAAGTGTCTTCCTTAATGCCCATCACCCATTTAGCCCTTCCCCCCACCCAAAACCCCTCCAGCAACCCTCCATTTGTCCTCAGTATTTAAGAGTCTCTTATGGTTTATCTCCCTGTTTTTAAATTTTTTTTGCCTCCCTTCCCTTATGTTCATCTGCTTTGTATCTTAAGTTCCACACATGAGTGAGGTCATATGATATTTGTCTTTCTCTGACTGATTTATTTCGCTTAGCATAATACACTCTAGTTCCATCCACTTTGTTGCAAATGGCAAGACTTCATTCTTTGTGATCACCAAGTAATATTCCTGTGTGGTGTGTGTGTGTGTGTGTGTGTGTGTGTGTATGTGTATGTGTATTTACTGAATCTTCTTTATCTGTTCATCAGTTGATGGACTTTTGGACTCTTTCCATACTTTGGCTATTGTTGATAGTGCAGCTATAAACATTGGGGTGCATGTGCCCCTTTGAAACAGCATTCCTGTATCCTTTGGATAAATGCCTAGTAGTGCAATTGATGGGTTGTAGTATATGTACTTATAAAGTGTCTGGTTGGCACATTAACAAAGTAAAAAGAAACTGAAGAAATTAATTTTAGTAATTTTACTTAACTCAATTTATCCAAAATATTATTTTCACATATAATTAATATTAAATATTAATGGAATACTAAATATTGAAATACTAAGTCTTGAAAATCTGGTGTGGGTTTCACAGAGTATATTTCAAATTGGATGAGCCATATTTCAAGTGTTCAGTAGCCTAATTGGCACTTACGGACATTGTATTGGACAGTGTAGCTGAGGTCACTGGATCCTCATATCACACCCATGAGTCACATTTGGGGACTTTAGAATTACCTGTAATTCCTTCTGTTTTCTCCCTTCTTCTGTCCAATAGTAGATACTTGTACTCCTTGGAGTTTGTCAGGATTTAGAGCCAAGTTGGCACATTTTCTTTGTTTTCAAACGTCTAGAAAGAGTAGTCTGTGAATTCTCTTCTTTAATTCACTTATTCCCTCAGTTCACTGAAATCAGACCTAAATCTTAAATACTCAACAGAAACTCCCTGGGAAAAATTCCCATACCGTTTCAGTACTTAAATGCAAGGGCCACAATATGAATGCTTCCTGATACCTCAGCAAAATTAGACTCTGTAAATACTTCCTCCTTGAAATTTTTTTGTCCCTACAGTCATTTTTTTTTTCTTGGTTCTCCTTTGAGCTCTCTGTTTTGCTGGCTACTTTCTCAGTTTTTTTTTTTTTTTAATTTTTTTGTTTGCTCTTTGCCCACAGCCCTTGACTTCTTGCCTACCTGACTCCTTTTCCAAGCATCATGTCTTTATTTTTAGCTATCTACTGGATATATCTATATGATAATATTCTGTGGGTTTTCCAAACACAATGTAGCCTTGTCTCCCATACCAAATGTGTTCTCTTCCTCTGGGTATAATTTTGGTTTTTGACATTATTGTATTTAGTCACAAGTCACAGTTACAGACTTAACCATCATCTTTATTTCCATTTTCTTACCATCTATATAGAGTTAGATACAGAGTCTTTTTGGGTCTATGTGTGAAATATGTACTGAGTGTTTCTCTTTTCTCTTTTTGCAATGTTTCTGTTCAGGTCCCCTCACTAAGATCCCATGTGGTCTCTCTCTCTTTGACTCTTTTTTCTTGAATACATTTTCCATATTGCTTCCAGGGTTCTTTTCAACACAGTTGGGATAATTAGTCTGTTTAAGACTTGTGCTTATTCCATTTGTTCTCTTAAGTGGTGTATGAGCCCTAGATGACTCTTCTATCTCTAAATCTGGACATTCTCTTCTCTAGTTCCCTCTCCTCTGAAATCCTTTAAGACCTAAAATTATTTTAGTGATGAAATTTTAGACTTCTTTAAAAAAATTTTTTTTTAATATTTATTTTTGAGAGAGAGAGCATGCACATGAGTGAGCAGGGGAGAGGCAGAGAGAGATGCAAACACAGGATCCAAAGCAGGATCCAGGTTCCAAGCTGTCAGCACAGAACCCAATGCGGGGCTCGAACCCAGGAACCAAGAGACCATGACCTCAGCCAAAGTTGGATGCCTAATCGACTAAGCCGCCCAGGCACCTCTAGGTCTTCTGATGGTTAGTAGAAGAACTAGTCAAGTGTGGGTAATATGGCCTGACTGCACTCCTATACCCAAAACAAATGGTTAAATACATGGTTTACTTATGTGATACTTAAGTGAGCTAGATGAACAAGTAAATTTCTTTTGTTTCTCTGTAAAAGAACCCTTGTGTAGTTTTAGTTCCTGAACAGCAAGAGTTAATAACATTCTGGTAACAATGAATGATGTATGTTTTATATACAGATAAGCTTTCTATACTTGAAAACTAATATAAAGAAATACCTTAGTTAAGCTGTGCAGCTTGGCTGGCTTTTATAGGAAAACAATAGATTCCCTGAGGTAATAGTAACATAAGTAGAAAGTAATGCTGGCAGTTAGTAGATCTAGTTGGGGTGAGAAAGAATGACTTTTATTGTTACCTATTTCTTAATATTTTTACAACTGGTTGTCTCTTGGCTTTTTTATTCTCCTAGCATATTTCAGTTGAATGAGATATTCATTCTTTATAATGCAACATATTTCTTCACCCAGCTAAATCCTCTTATCCTACTATGCCTTAGCTGGCAGTTGGCTTCCCGTAGGAAGCCTAGTCATCGATGCTGCAAGGAAGAGAATAAATATTAATTGGAGGGGGTTACTTGTGGGAGACCTTTAAGAAGTACTAAATATGCTGAGGAAGTAGTTTTTGCTTCTATTTCATGAGTGTTTGTTTAAAATCTAATTGCTTGATTTGAAAGAAAACTAGAGGTCATAAACAGCAATGAATAAATTGTCAACAGGAATATTTTTGCATTTAGTAAGAGTATGTTGCCCTTTTCTCAAAAGGAAAACAAGGCACTAGCCAATCATCATGTTTAAGATGGTAATTAACCTTCTCATCTTTGTAATTCCAAGCAAGTCCAGTCATGAACTCAGAATCCAGTATATTGTTGTCAATGTAAGCATCAGTCATCAATGAAAATTTATCCTCTAAAATCACCTGTAGTGTGTGTGTTTAAGCAAGTGTAAGCAGTGTGACTCATACAAGTAGGAGGAAACAAGCCAAAGACTGTAGCGGCAGCAAAATACTCTTTTAATGACAAATTCCATCTTTTATAGAATTGTATTTAGTTCTGGACTATATAGACAGTTGGAAATTTTGGAACTAAAAGTTTCTGAGGACATACTATGCAGCGGGAATAGTTCTAAATGATTTATACACATGATTCATTTAATTGCCCCAGTAACTGCGTGAGGTAAGGATTGTCACCGTACAATGAGGACACTGTACACATAGAGATGAATTAACTTGCCCAGGGTCACCCAACGAACGCTGGAGGGAGGATTCCGAACAGGAACTTGCTACTGCACAGCTGTGCTCTTGGTCATTTGGCTCTCCTGCCAATTAGTCATTCGGCCTGTCAGTCTTATTTTATAATAATGATCTCTACAGATGCCACTCTTTATTTAAACGCACACATATAATACATTTAAATGTACCTCGGGCACCTGGGTGGCTCAGTCAGTTAAGCCTCTGACTCTTAATTTTGGCTCAGGTCATGGTCTCGCAGTTCAGGAAATTGAGCCCCTTGCGTTGACAGCGCGGAGCCTGCTTGGGATTCTCTCTCTCTCTCTCTCTCATTCTCTCTTTTCTTCTCTCTCTGCCCCTTCCCCCCCACTCTCTCTCTCAAAACAAATAAACTTAAAAAGATGTATCTCAAGTGTTTTATACAGTCACAATTATCACCTTTTGTTAATTATAGTTGTTGCAGATGAGTCTGCTAAGCCAAGTAAGAATTTTTTATTAAGGTTTTTGTTTATTTTTAAATTAAAAAGAAGGCTTACAGTTTCCACATATCCATGAGAGTTTCTTTTCACAGGTTCTCTCCACAGTCCCTTACCCATTCCTAGAAAGTTACTAATATGATGTTTTTTTCATGTCCTTTCTGAATGACACCTGGGCTCAAACACCATCTCTTTCCCCTACAATTAAACAAAAGCATGCACATTTTGGGATGAAAATCACCAAACACTCCCGTTTCTATGCCCAAAGCAGGGAGCCTAAATAGAGCTTGGGGTTGTGGGTGGAAGTGTGGTGTCTTACATGGAGCCAGGAGTAGCCTAGCTGGAGGGATTGATGAATATCAAAATCTTGTCTGACAGTGCAGTCATCAAAATGAAATGTAAGGATATAAAACTCCTGAGGATTTAAGATGTACTGCTAAATAGGGGTCAGAGAGCCAGATAGCAGGAGTGATAGGTCTTATTTACCTTTTGAGTGATAGGTAGTTTAGATAGTAAGTTAAACACTTTGGTTATTTCTTTATATATTCCTAGCATGCATTTGATTGGGCAGGTAGGGTTCACATACAATGATCGAGGCTAGATTGACTTGGTTAATGATTGGTTTTATGTTGAGGGTTACTTTAGTTGATCATTAAAAAAAATTATACTTTGGTGCACATGGGTGACTCATTTGGTTAAGCATCCAGGTCTTGATTTCAGCTCAGGCCATGATCTTGAGGTTCGTGGGATTGAGCCCCACATTGGACTCCTCGCTGATAGCGTGGAGCCTGCCTGGGATTCTTTCTCTCCCTCTCTCTCTGTCCCTCCCCCCACTCATGCTGTCTCTCTCACTCTCTCTAAATAAATAAACATCTTAAAAAATTACACTTCTAGAGTATTGTTAAAATTAAAGCATATAAAGATGTTAATAAAAATCACTAGTTGTATCGACTCCCTAAGAAGATACCATTTTCATTAGTATATGGACTTCTAGGTTTTTTTTCCCGCGCGTGTGTGTGTGTGTGTGTGTGTGTGTACATATGAGTGTGTATATAATAAATGCAAAACAGAATTATATCACACAGACATTTTTGTAGCCTACAATTTGAAATACTGTGCAGCCCCTGAAAGTGGTACCGTAACAATTGTTTCCAACTTTTGCTGAAAACACCAGGATACAGTTTTGCCTTTTAAACAACAATATGATAAATACCCCTGAAGGTAAATCATTGTGTTATCAGTTGTTCTGAGTGGAATCATGTGTCTATGATGAACCACAGAGCATACAAAAGCAATTGCCAGTGTCTAGAATCAAGTGAAAACTCAGAAACCTATCTCAGTGGAAAAAATGTGTAGTAGGTTAGAGAGACGTGCCAAAGTCACTGTATAAACAAAGACTTGAAAGAGGAAAGGATTTAAAACAGCCTCCTCAATAAACCTTAAGGTTATGTTGCGCTTAAAAATGATTACAGCCCTTAGGGAAGCAGTCTGGCAATGTGCATCAGGAGCCTTAAACTTTTATCTTTGCTAGAATGAAAACAAAAATGACATATTCTAAGAATGTGGTCTGCTTTTTGGTTTTGTTTGAACATATTGTTCTGGAAAATTTTTAACAGACACAATCTTGTTTCATTTGTAATTCCCATTCACTTCCCTATCCTGTATTAGTTTGTTACAAACCCGGACATCATATTGCCTTCTAATTTTGATTATCGTTTTTGATATGTAGGAGTTCAGTTTTGAGTAATATAATCTAGGAAAAGAATTTGAAATACTGGAGAAACTTTATGCCCAATATGTTCTTTACAGAATTATTTATGATGGTAAAAGAAATTGAAAGCAACTGCCCTGCACTAAGGCAAAATATAAATTGTGAAATGCTCACTTGATGGAATGTTGTATTAAAGTGAAGCCTGTGAAGAGATTGAGGTAACATGAGTAAAAGCCTATGTTGTGATGTGTAATAATAAAAAAGGAGAATTAAAGTATATCGAAACAAATGAGCAAGCAAACACTTGGCTGGGAAAAATATGAGAGGGGAATATACCAAAATATGAAATAATGATTTACTTAGATCACAACTTGGCAAGTGATTTTTTCCTCCCTTTTGCTTGCTGTTCAATGTATTCCGTATCTTCTATACTGACCATGAATTAATTTTATGATTGGAAAAAAAATGAACTTGAATTGTGATGAAAGCATCACACACCATATTTGGTTTTAGATAATCATACTATTTAACTGTAATCGTTTATAGTAATTGTGGGAACTAAGTATGAGAACAAATAACATCAAAGAAGGATATTCTTAGGATTTCTCTGGATTGTATAATTTCCAAATGATTGCTCTCATTCCTTCCTTTTCCTGGTTAACTTTTCTTCCTTTACTACTTAAATTAAAAAGCAAACACTTATTTAAAAATCTCCCACAAACACCTTCACTTTCAAAATACAAACAATAAGAAAATACCCTGCTCTTCTTTCTACCTTTCTGAAATATTAATTGATTAGCATTAAACTTGCTTCTCATTTCCATTTGGACTTCCTCTAAATTCTTTTTGGTCTTGGAATTTGCACTAAAACTCTTAAACACCAATGTGTTTAGCTGTAGAAGAAATATTCTTTATCTCATGGGATTTGGATCATAACAATTAAAATTCCTTTAGAAACTCAAATTATATGCCTAGATCTTTATATGTTTGTTCCGTTTGGTTTATTGCAGTTAAAATATATCAAGTCGAATTATATTTTATATCTGAGGCTCTGGCCACCCTCTCTTCTTCATCTTCTCTATCCTTATGCTAGGGTGCATTTCATCCCACAGATGGGAATTTTAAAATGAAGCCTGTTGCCTGGTTTCTCAGCACTTTTGGGGGCCTTCTAGAGCTTCAATAAAACTCTTTGAGCTATACAAAGAAGCATCTAACAAAACTTTGTTGGAATTCCCTGAATTAAAGTATTCTCTTATTTTCAAAGTCTGCTTGATTTCAAAGCATAAAGCCAAGGATGCCTTCTAGACTTTATCAGGTTCTGTTACTGTTCCATATTCTTTCTTAGGAATGGGACAGCACACTTGTAATTCTCCTCTCACAGGACCTCCCTGTAGAGCTCTTTTTAAGGGTACTACCTGTGACTTTCTGCTTAGTAAAAAGGGTGCATTTCAAGGGAAAAAAACCCTAGGTATTTTACTCTGTGAAAATAATGATGACAAATAATAATTACTTGAACAGAAACGTTTGCTATCATCTTAGTTGCTGTGACAGGGAAAAAGAACATGGAAAATGGCTCATAAAACCTTTGCCTGGAAGCATCTCATGTCTCTGTTGTTCCTGTTTTGTTGGTCAAAGCAAGGTTGACATGGCCAGTCTTAAATGGGAATGGAAAATATATCAGGAATTTAAAGGATTATTTACTTAGTACATGTGAGCATTTTCATAGGTCTTATTGACTGATTGATTCACATAGTTAGCTAACATTTATTAAGCATGTACTGTTTGCCTCTTATAGTTGTAATATTATTATATATTGTGATATCACTATTTTGGAAATCAGCTTCTTAGTGTTAATCAAGAATCTTAATCCTTATACCTTATCGTCCAATAACTCCACTTTTGGATTGCTGGACTAAGGGGATATTTTTGAACATGAAAAGAAGTATAATAATGAATATTATAACTTTATTTGTAATAGTGAAAAATTACAATCAAATGTCCAGTGGGGAAAGAGGAAACCATAGTATATTTATACAATGAACTCCTCACTTGTTATTGGAAACACTTGTTACACTTTTTTGTGTGTGGCTATTTTCAGTGACAGTTTAGTGTCCTGGGATGAAATAAAGCAGGTAACCTGATTCATTCTGGGTTTGTGGTTGGCAATATGGTGAGGATTTGAAATGGTTAGGATTATTTGGGAGAATTAGATGTCCCTAAAGATGAGATTATGAATAGTGAGATTGAGAGAACCTGGAAGTTTTGAATTCTAATAGGATATCAGGTCATTACAGTAGACCTGTCTTGAAGGCAGCTGGAAACACAGGATCAGAGATTGGTCAGAGATGAGGGATAAAATGTCTTGGGGATTCATCAGTGTGGACTGATGTTGAACTGATGTGGACTGTTTGTTGAACTTGTTGAAGCAAATGAGCTATGAAGGGGTGAAGTAAGAGGAAGGTGAATAGGGGAGCAAGAATGAAAGGATCCCAAAGAAAGTGATGAAAAGATTGGAGAAATAGGAGAAAAAAATTTGTTGTTTTGGGAAATTTTTTAGGAGGGAATATTTTGAAGGTAAATAGGGCAAAGAGAGGCAAAGGAGAAAAGGATTAGAGGAATCATTTTACTGGTAATTTACAGCAGTTTTTTTTTTTTTTTTTTTTTTTTTTGGTAACTTGGGGCAGTGCAGTGGTAGTGCATTTGTTAAAACAAAGTATTATCACAGAAATTAGATGGTAATAACAACACCATTCTATACAAGTTGGTCAAAGTATTTCAACCATTTAAAAACCACTTTTAGTAAGAGGCTCTATTGATAGAAATAATTTACATTTTAATAGACATTTACTCTTACATAAATATGTATACATACAAGTAAAATTTGCTCACATAACCCTTTTTATGCTAACCCTTTAAAAAACAATTTTATTTATTCACTGATTGAAAAAATAATTTATATCTTGGAGATTGAAGTAGCTTAAGTGGCCTGAAAACTGCCACTTGTGGGAGAAAATTGGTGGAAAATTTCTTTTAAATCTTTTAGGCAAAAATATCTAGGTAGTGTGGTTCTACTTAGAAGTTCAGTGATTTATATGCTATATCTTGAAGCAACTAAAGGACATGGTGAACATTTTTCATATGTCAGAGTATTTTATATGTTTGCTTTAGGGGACAAATTAGTGACATTTGGAGACTTTACAATAACTTTGTAGGAAGAACTAGGGCATTTGTAATGAGAAAAGTATAGTTTTGCCATGTACAAGAAAAAGATCATTTAACCTGGTAAAATGTAACAGCATCCTGTACACCTAGAAGGGCTGCTGTGTCAATTGTGTCTGTATAGATCTCTTTTATCCTCAAAACCTTCCTTGTTTGAAGTGAGTACAGTCACTGTCCTCAGTCGAGCAATATGATTGGAATATATTAAAATTTATGTTTATGTATTCTACGGTCTTCTCCCACTGTAAAGTTTAACAGCCAAGTTTCTATAGTTTCCTTTTCTTTCAAGACATTATGGAAGACTAAATATCAAGAAGTAGAAAATTTAGCAGATCTGATTGTTATCATTGATAAGGATTTAGAATATTAGGTTTTGAATTAGGAAAAGACCTTACAGATCATCTGTATTTCACCGTGCTTTTGCAAAGGAAGAATTTGAGGCATAGGAAAGTTAAGTGTTCAAGTCTCACAGGAACCTGACCACCTGACCGTCAATATTGTATATTTCCATTAGTCTCTGCTGTACCTAATATTACGGTATCTGTGTTAAATGCAAGTGTAACCAGGTAGAGAATTAGCACATTAATAATGATTAACTCCCAGTTGATGGGGTTTCTGTAACTGAGCAAGCCAGATCTCAGGAGAAATATTTGTTGTGTGAGGGAAAAGAGAGGAAGGAAAGCTTCTAGCCATGGGGTGTTAAGTCTGTGATTGTCAGAGATCCTCTGGACCCAGAGTCAGAGGGCCTGGGATTCGGTTTTGATAACCCTACTTATTAACTGTGTGACTTTGGGAAAAGTTCTAAACTCTCTCAACTTAACTTTCTTTTCATGTATTGAAGGGGAATAATGATTGTTGCCACACTTACTTCACAGATTTGTGGTGAGAATCCAGGTTATTGTGAGGAGTCAAGGTCAAATTTTCTAAAGGCTATGATAACTATGACATTGTAGGCGATATTGCTAACTCCAGGAACAAAGAGACAATTAAAACTTTCTACAGCAAATTATGAAATGCTACAAATAAAGAAATCAACTTTATCAGGAAGTCTGATTGATGTAATTTATAAGTATTTGGAATATTAGGTTTTTAAGTTAGAAAAAGTACCCGAATCTTCAAGAAGAATTTTGTCTCCTTCATCCTCAAGGAGATTACAACTACTTGGAGCTACAGTCCTTCAGGCAAAAGGCCTTATGTTACATTAATTGAGATGGTTGTTAAAATGACAATTTTGCTAGCTGTTAATTTATACTAGATTTAAAATAGGAAAGATATGTTATCAGGGCATCAAAAAGGAGGACAAAGATGATTTAAGAAGAATGGTGGTGATTGATTTTGTTATTGTTTCATTTTAAGGTAAGCCTTTTATGTTGTATCTTTCTTGCTTTTCTGCTAGAGACCAAACCCCCATTACTATTCTTCTAGTAGTAAGAGATCGAATAACCTTGGTACGTTTGAGGATATTTTATTTTTACCTCTAGAGGACTGTTTGTCTTCCCTGAGATTTTGGGTCATACTTTTAAGATGTATACATTTCTAGCTCCAGTATTGAAGCAAATGATGATCGTCTAGTGATAGGGTTTTTGGTTGTAAGCCATTTACCTTATATAGTGTTACAGATTTATACATTTAGCACAATGGTATCTTGTGGTTCCTATCATGGACATTTTTATTCGTATTTCACCATACCTGAAATTAGGATGCATCTTTAAATCTATGGCTTCTTAAGATCTCTGTTGGCCTCATGGTGGTTTTGATGTAGTTGTCATTGTCGGTGGGTATATGAATATAGTCATAGTGTCAGTGCTGTGATTGAGTTAAGTGTATTTTAGGTACTACCATAATTCCTAAATCCTATGACTGGTTTTGGAAAGATAAATTATATGGATACAGAGGCTTGGAAGCAGAGCAGTGGAATATATGATAGAGAGGAGAAATATAAGCAACTTAAATGCTAGGAAAGCATTGTATCATGGTTTAGTTGGCAGCTTCTTTCATTTCTTACTGGTATAGAAACAGCAAAGGGACATCCTATAATGATGGTGTTTTGGATTCACTGAGGCATACTGTATTATTTTAGCTGGACTCATTTACATGGAATGACGTGTGATCTAGAGGAAATTTTAAGGTGTGTTCATGGAAAGTGAATGTCATTTCAAGAGTCATACTCTTAGTTATAGACACTGTTAAAGGTTACTTAGAAAAATCATGACTCTTATTCAAATATAAAATGGACACATGGCAAAAATTTTATTTACCTCATTAATTGAGGGAACCAGTATGTTGAACAACTTGTTCACAAGAGAATTAAAAGAGCACATAGGGTGCCTGGGTGGTTCAGTTGATTGAGCATCTAACTCTTGATTTTGGCTCAGGTCATGATCTCATGGTCGTGGGATCAAACCCCAAGAGGGGCTCTACGCTGGGCATTGAGCCTGCTTGGGATTCTCCCTCTCTCTCTCTCTCTCTCTCTCTCTCCCCCTCTCCCTCTGCCCCTCCCCCGCAGTGCTTGCTCTCCCTCTCTGTCGCTCACTCACTCTCTAAAAAAAAAAAAAAAAAAAGAGGGCACACAGATACAGGCGATTAGGGATATTGAAATGAATGTACAAATTGGTCAGTATGTTTGCGCAATGATTCTGCGGGTCATCATCATCACCAATGATTTTTTTCTCCACTGGAGAGAATTCATTCGCATTTATAGAGAAAATAATCATTTGTATTATTATGTGTTTTATACCTTACAGAAGTTATAAGGTAGCTGAAAGAGAATAAAAGACTTAACCCCTTATAGAAACAGATAACCTAGAAAGGTATGGTAGTCAAGATACCTACTAACATACATAAATATAATATGTAACATTTTTAACAAATATATATTTATATTGTATATTAATATTATGACATGTTATATATGTGTATATGAATGTGTGTGTGTGTGTGTCTGTGTGTGTGTGTGTCTGTGTGTGTATTTAGCATTTTTCAACGTCTTTCACATTATTTCCTGATAAATATTAGAGATTAGAAGGTTTCCCATCAGGACTTTTACTGAACTTGAACTTCATAGGGAGGATTACATTCAGCCCATGCTAGAAAGACCATTATGTTATCTTGTCTAATGACCTTTCCATTCACCATTCATTTCCTTCACCATTCATTACTTTTATCTACCTGTATTAAGGTGTTATTAATTTGGAATTTTTCATTTATATCTTTGTATCACTAGACTGAATTTAGCCCAGATTTTAGTTTTGAGTAGAGAAAAAAATTAACAAATTAAAAAAAAAAATCAGGCATCTTCTGGGGCTCCTGGGTGGCTTAGTCGTTTTTTTTTTTTTTTTTTTTCAACGTTTATTTATTTTTGGGACAGAGAGAGACAGAGCATGAACGGGGGAGGGGCAGAGAGAGAGGGAGACACAGAATCGGAAACAGGCTCCAGGCTCTGAGCCATCAGCCCAGAGCCCGACGCGGGGCTCGAACTCACGGACCGCGAGATCGTGACCTGGCTGAAGTCGGACGCTTAACCGACTGCGCCACCCAGGCTCCCCGGCTTAGTCGGTTTTAAGTGTCCAACTTTGGCTCAGGTAATGATCTCATGGTTTGTGAGTTCCAGCCCTGCATTGGGCTCTGTGCTGACAGCTCAGAGCCTGGATCCTGCTTCGGATTCTGTGTCCCCCTCTTGCTCTGTCTTTATCTCTCTCAAAAATAAACAAACATAAAAAAAAAAAATCAGGTATCTACTAATACTTACCGATCACATACCTTGTAAAAGCCCAGGTAATTAAAATAATTATATTTGTCTCAAGAATGGATTATTAGTGGGGCGCCTGGGTGGCGCAGTCGGTTAAGCGTCCGGCTTCAGCCAGGTCACGATCTCGCGGTCCGTGAGTTCGAGCCCCGCGTCAGGCTCTGGGCTGATGGCTCAGAGCCTGGAGCCTGTTTCCGATTCTGTGTCTCCCTCTCTCTCTGCCCCTCCCCCGTTCATGCTCTGTCTCTCTCTGTCCCAAAAATAAATAAACGTTGAAAAAAAAATTAAAAAAAAAAAAAAAAAAGAATGGATTATTAGTAATAAAACTATACAAATTAAAAAAGAATCCTAGCAATATTTTTTTAGCAATATTCTTTTGAAATGCTATGAACAACAGACATTTCTAATCAAGTTAGCCGTATTTGAAGAAGAGTCTTTGTGTGTAATACCTTTTATACTTTAGTGAGTTGACAATGAAATGTTTTTCATTACTTTATGTGATTAACCTTAAATATGAAAAAATGGAAAATTAAATGTATTTGTAGAGCAGAATCAAAATTATTATAACAAAATACACATTTCTTCAAAATTGGGAATAAATTAAAAATTAACTTTCTTAGTGTTTTGACTCATTAATTTTGGAAACAAGTATTTACTCTCATTTTCTGGTAGCTGTGTGACTGAGCATAAATTGTCACTTGAGAATTATTTCATTCAAATCAAAAGTGTTTCAATTTATTGTAAAATTGTCTCAAAATAGTTTGATGATGTGTTGAATGTATGAAAGCATAAGATTCTTATTGATCATCCAGATATATTTATTTAGCTGTTACTATATTTATCAGTTGGTAATACACATTTTTGAGACCTAACCTTTACATTTAAAATTCTGCAGTTTAATTTAGACTGAACTTCCCAAACCATAGACAATACTCATTAATTGATTCATTTATTTAGCAAATATTTATTGAGTGCTTACTACATACTAATCACTTGTGAATACATGTTATTTTAGGGAGCTGTTCCTTTTGACAACTAAAAGAGCAGGAATGATTGGTTTTTGCTGTATGAAATAGTCATTTTGGGGTTAGCCTGAGACCTTGGTTGGTAGGAGGCAGCCAATCACTTAATACCTGCACTGCTCAAAATCACCCAGCTGGCAGCCCCCTACCCCCCACTGCCCCTATCTGTTTTTCTTTCCTTCACTGATTCAAGGGCAGATAGTCAAGCCCTGGAGTTATCCCATATTAACAATAAAGTGAGATTTTCATTTTACCCTGTCCTATAGGTAGCATTTACCTCTACATGTATCATTTTAAAGTAAAGCTACAATTTACTATGAATACTTTTACAATAATACATGTTACGCATCTACTTATATATGTTAACTAGATTCACAAATGTGCATATGAATCTATTACTAATGGACTTTTTTGGTCTTAAACATCTGAGGTCAACGTGTTGGCATGATTGGTTTCTTTTGAGTTTTCTTGCCTTGCCTTGTAGATGACAGACTTCTCTTTGTGTCTCCATGTGATCTCTTCTCTGTCTATGCACATGACTCCTTCCAAATTTTCTCTTTTTAAAAGCACAGCAGTCATTTTGGATTAGGGCCCACCCTAATGACCTTGTCTAATCTTAATTACCTCTTTTTCTGTGAATGGGCTTTTATGGAGGTTTTTGAAGGACTTTGGTGTTGGTCAGGGGAAAGTCAGAGGAGGAAGTCTCTGTAAGGGTGGGGAGAAGGCATTATGGTGTTGGTCAGGGGAAAGTCAAAGGAGTAAGTCTACTGTAAGGGCAGGGAGAAAGCATAATGGTGTTGGTAAGGTGAAAGAAGAGTAAGTCTACCATAAGGATAGGGAGGAGAAGTCATAATGGATAATGTACATAGGAATGAATGGAGGTTGTAAATTTGTAGGAGATGTATACAGGGCAGGATACTTTGAAGACCCTGTCGAAGGAGGGAAAGGAAACAAGTTAAACTATTAAATGTTTTGGTTTCTTGTTGCTATAAAATGAAATGAGTCAAGAACAGAATTATTTGGTAGGGTTTTAATAAAAGCTAAACTATGCAGATATTACTTTGTGGTAACAAACTCTTACCCATGCTAATAACTTTAGGGTGAGAAAAATCACATGCAAATTAAGTAATTAGAATTAGAGCAACATGTGGTTTAGTTTGTGGTGCCTCAGATGGGGACTTTAGTACTGATAGAGCCCTAGGCAAAGTAAGAATTCATTGATTCAATATATTTTTGAGTGTCTACTGTATGTCAGGCACTGTTCTAGGTAGTTGGGATAGGGCAGTGAGCAAAATGATGTAGATCCCTGCCCATGTGAAAATTACTTTCTAGGAAGAAGAAAGCATGTATATATTATATATGAATATATGTATATATGTTATTATATAATTAATTATATATTATAACTTATTTAATTTTAATTTATTATATAATATTTATTTAGATCATATATATTTAATATATTTATTATATAATATATAATTATATACTATAATATAATTTATTTAATTTATTTAAATAGATACAGTTAAATATATATTATATATATAATTAAATACATATATATTTAAAATGTGAATTATGTGGTATATTAGGAGATAAGTGCTATAGAAAAGATTGGTGTCAAGGGGACCCAGGACTATTGGAGGAGGAGATGATAGCAGTAAATAAAAAGAGTAGTAAGTTGGCTTTGAATTAGAGAATGGTAGCAACCTGTTATTTAGATTTCTTTCCCTTCCCCTACAACTCCGGAGAATTGGAGTTGCGCCTGCCACAGGGAGATTAGTGGCAGAGGAACAGGAAGTCAACAGTTGGGTATTTTTTCAAGATTGTAATAAAATTCAATAATAATAGTAGATAATCCTGTGATGCTCTTTGTCCTCTCTTTTCAAGCAATAGAAAATAAAATCTTAAAGAAAAATGGGCAGGAAATTATCAGAGTTTTAAAACTGTGGTAATCTATTGGAAATCAGTCACATTTTGGAAAGATTTTGATAGCATTTGTGAGTCATATGCTTTATAGGAATTTTATGACAATTTTGTGTAACAGGTTTGATTAGGGAATTCTAAGTTTTAGTTCTTGTTCAAAAGACCAGTATAAACAATGTTTCTTTGGCAAAACTCTGCATATCTTGACAGCTTGTTAAAATAATTGTTTGCTTCTGGCTTTTAATTTCAGATATGCACAATAAATCATAAATTGCCTAGTAACTGAGTCCAAGCTCCTTCTGCTTGCCACACAATACGCCTATTAGTCAAGCATGAGATTTGAGCTCCTTTTATGTTAGAAAGAGTGGGAAACACGATGGGGTTGGAGTCAGAAGGTAACTGGCATCTGTAGACAACTGAGAAAGTTGTATAACTTTTTTGCCCTTGGTCAGTTGATCTTTACATACAGGAATCTGGTCATGTTATTCCTGTAAATGTTAAACATAGCATAGTCATTTATGTTTGTGTTTTCCTCTCAGATGAGTAGGTAAAAAGCAGTTTTTGTAAATCTTAGCCATAACATGTCTGTGCGCAGGGCTAAGCAGGCAGAAGTTTCTAAGATATAGGTCACAGGAGCAAGGGAAATTGAAACAACATGGAGTCAGACATGCTAAGTTTCTCCCTGTTACAGCTTCACTCAACTTGATGCATACATATAGTCATGGTAGATTATGCAAACCTGTTGCTGAAAAGAACCTTACAGTAAGGCTCAGAATTAAACAATAAACCTGCATCTTGATTAATATATAAATGTTACTAGGAAAAGATAAGTCTAAACTATTCCACGTATCACTGAGTAATGTTAATATCTCCTAGAGGTATCTCCTTCCCTCAGCCCTACTACCCATTAGTGCCCAGAATTGTTTTAAGTCTCTATGTAAAGACACCATTAGTTTTATACTCTCTGTAATCTATGTATTTTCTCTTATCTTCTGCTTAAGCCTTCCTTTTAAGAAAGTATTGATTTCTTTCTTATGCTACTAGTGATAGGTCCAGAGAAAATGTAGGATTTCTTTATTGACAAAGTAGTATTTAGGCATTTTGTTTTGATCACATGACATTTCAATCACTGATTATGCTCTATTAATTTTTGGCCTTTTGCAATTGGTCTGTTTGATAGGAATTCTTGCTTTAAGACTGAATCAGTTTGCCTTGCCTCCTTTCGCCTTTATTTCCTACTTTGCTCTCTTGTTCCTTCCTTTGCCTCAGTTAATCCTATTTCCCAACCTCTACCCCTTCAGCACTCCACAAAAAGGATGCTGTAATTTGAGCTCTGAAACATATCTGAAAATGCTCATAATGTCTTGGAGAACGTGCGTGAACTCCCATTCTCTATTTGTACTTTCAAGTTTCATTATTCTCAGTTTTCACATTTGTGCTTCTTTGTTACTTACCTTGGCCTTGTATGATTTTGCTCCTTTGAAGGCTAAAGCAGCTTAATGTATGTATGCATGCCTGTATCTTTTTTTTTTTTTTTTTTTTTTTTTTCAACTTTCTTCCAGGGAAGAGGTGGGTCAATTTGTTAAGAAGGAGGAAAGAGGGTGGGATTTTTACTCACTTGATATTACTCTTCTCTTCAGCAGATAGTGGCAAAATACACGTGGAGTTGTGCTGTTGTTTTTGACACTCCAAGGCTTTTGCGTCTCAGAACAAAATACTGTAGTATGCTTAGGAATCTGTGAGAGCAGAACTTTTTTCCTATAAAGCAGAAGAGAAATGTAGTTGTGAGAAGGGAAATGGGAAAGGGATCCTATGTGGGAGGAGCTTTCTCACTTGGATCAGTTTTAGGAAAGAGTTTATATGGAAGTTGAGGGTCTGGAAATGTATTCCCTTAAAAATACTGTGTGTCTAACTGACCCTTAGAAAGATCTTCGTGTCGTTGATGTATCCCAGTTAGAAGACGACTGCATTGTACTCTACATTGTACTCTGTAGTTTCTGTCCCTGTCTCTTATTTGTTTGTGCTAGGAATGTACATGATCATCAGGGTCAAGTGTGGCCTGTTGTTTTCTGAGGGTCAGAAGGGCATAAATATCATCTATAATTTTCGGTTTTATATTAAGTGCTTGATAAAGATGTTGCTATGGAAATGATGATGAAGAAAACAAGAGGAAGAGACGGAGAAGGAAGGAAAAGGAAGTTAAAAGTAATTTTCAAAATTTGAACACTATTCAGATACTTAAAAATACTACACACTATTCTAATCACTTTACAAATAATCTATTTTTATTTAGTCATATTTAGACCCTAAGAAGCAGGTACTATTATTATTCTCATTTTATAGATAAGGAAACTATGGTGCAGAGAGGTTAAGTTCCTTATCTAAGCTTGTGAATGGTGAGGCCAGAATTCGTCCAATATCCTAGAATCAGGCTCTGGAGTCTTGCTCTGGAGTCTTACTTAATCACTGTACCACCTTCCTGTTGTGTGTATGTGTATATATATATATATATATATATATATATATATATATATATATGTACGATATGTGTACATATTATGTGTGTATACAGGTACATATTTGCCAGTGCATTACCTGAGCTAGAATACAAATGTGGGATGTATCAATAGATAAATGAATATGCAGATTGTTTTAAAACACGAGAAAGGGCATTATAATTAATGGAAAAAAAAACAAATTCAAGGGTTTGATAATAGGGGAATATAGAAAAATAGTGACAAACTTTATTCTCCCAAGTGATAAAGAAACTGATTTTTATAAAAATGCTGTATTTAACAATTATTCTTATAGAAATTAAGGCTGTACGTTTTAATGTTGTGTGATATTTTCAGAGAAGTAACTTAAAAGCCTATTTGAACATTTTTTACCTTTTGAAATTTGATGCTGTCAAGATGCACACTCTATATTTTTTTACAGTTCAGTTTTAACATCTATAATGCCATTTATAATTTTCCTCCCTTTATAAGGGATAGAAAAACAAATTATTCCCCTTTTAATTCACCACTTTTTTCCATTTTGGCTGTATAGAAAGAAGAAACCATGTACTAAGTTTTAGAATATTTACAATGATCCCCACATTTAAAATAAGGAAGGAAATGGGTAGCAGCTGCACATATTTAAACATTTTGAGATTTTGATTTTTTTGAGATTTTAATAATTTCAGCCTTTTCAGTGTTATGTCAGAACATTTGAAAAAAGGGATTCTGAAGTCCCTCTTAGATATTTTGAGGAGAGTTTTGATCTGTGGCAGCCTGGGCTGAGAGGGAGTGTAAAACAGTGCACTAATAAATCATCATATTCAGAAGTATACAGAGAGGACTGATAAATGTATGAGCGCTATATGTTTAGCCTTGCCATGTCACTTCAAGTTTACCATGTTTATTGGGAGTTCATTTCAAATCAAAGGCTTCAGTTGCATCCTTGACCAGCCAAATCAGGTTTCCTTTGTTGATAGTACTCATAATGCTCTGATTGTCTTGAAGGTAGCATGGTACTTCAGTAGATCTGCTAAATAATTTATTCTATTGTTTTAGAAAAATGGGCTATTTTGTGGGGCATAGGTACAAATAATAGAGGAATTCTTGTTTAATATATTGTGTGGTCTTGGGTGAATCACCCTTTCTTGGTTTTATTTTCTCATCTTTAAAATGAAGGGGATTGGGGAGCCTGAGTGGCTCAGTGGGTTAAGCATTGACTGCAGCTGAAGTCATGATCTCCCAGTTCCATGAGTTCAAGCCCAGCATAGGGCTCTCTGCTTCAGTCAGTTTTGAGCCCGCTTCAGATTTTCTGTCTCCCTCTCTCTGCCCTTCCCCCTCCCACATGTGTGCACAGGCTTGCACGTTCTCTCTTCCTCTCTTAAAAATAAACATTAAAAAATTTAAGAAGTAAAAAAAAAAAAAAAAAAGTGAAGGGGATTGAATGAGAGATAATCTTTAAGCCTCCATCTCAAAAAAAAAAAAAAATCAATGCTCTTATATGTGTATATTTTTACTAACTGATTTAAATGTTTTGTTGCATGTTCTGGAAAGGAAAAGTGAAGTGAAAAATCCTCTGTATTTCCAAAGAGAATGTGAAATTGAGACATTCTAGATGATAGTATGAGGCCTGTGTTCCACTTTGATATTGTTTCTGTCAACATAGAGACTTTTGTTCTGTTGTATTTAAATGGTAATTATAACTAGATCCAAGCCAGCTCCATTTGACTTTTCAATTCACAGGATTTGCTTGGGCACAGCAGTTAACTTTATGGGGGAATTTAATGTTAAAAACACTTATGCTCCTATGATTTGCAGAGGACCTCCTGGCATATAATCTTAGAAAATTCCATTAGTGTTTATATTCAGCATTGTAGTATTGTGTGCTTTATTAGCTGCATCGAGTCCTAGTTTATTTGTGCCAGACTTTTTTGTTAGTACTTGGCAATCGTTTGAGATAGTTACACATACATATTGCAGTGAACACCTGGGCCTCCTCATTAGCACAGGCCATTACTGAAGGTTAGAGATGTACTTTGTTGCCATCCTTAATCTGAAGACTGGTTTCAGGGTTATTTCACCCAATATCCTGGCATTGATGAAAGTTTATATTGGGAGCAGAGGGTCATTAAAAGGGTAAAATTCAGTATTGAGAAGGTCTAGAAAATCAGTCAACTGCAAATGATGAAGTTCTCAAATATATGTCTCCAAAGCTACTTCCAGTGATTGAAGCTTGTTTTGAGAAGGCAAAAGCCTGAAATAGTTTTGACTGTAAGTTCCTGTAGATAAATGCACTAAGGCTATACCTTAGTACATATGTTTCACAAATGGGCCAATTTGTGGAACATAGATGGTGGCTCCCCAAAAGGCATCCCTACTCCGCAGTAAACATCTAACTGTATGTCTTTGTACATTTTTATGATAAATAGCTCAGACCACATTACTTGCAGAACTCTCATGTGTTTTCACACTGCCTCATTTTCTGGTTAGTTGTGTATTTGTCTTTCTCTTGCGGGTACAGATTTTCCCTCCCCCGGACATCAAGTATGGAAGTGCAGTTTTGAGGAAGTGTGAAAACACTTGAGGTAGAGAGAGTGCCTGAAATGGGGACTTTGGAGTTCTAGAGCAGGGATTGGAAGGGGCCATTGGGAAGCACCAGTTTTGAAAAGCAGAGATTAGCACTTTAGCTATGGAATAACTGGCTAGAATAGCTAATTAAGGACACTTATCTCCAAAGGAAGCAGTTCCAGAAGAGGATCAGATACTGGGGTGCAGAACAGCCTGGTTTGAGATTAGTCTATCCTTGTTCTAGGCATAGAAGTGCCAGTTTTTTTTTTTTTTTCAACGTTTATTTATTTTTGGGACAGAGAGAGACAGAGCATGAACGGGGGAGGGGCAGAGAGAGAGGGAGACACAGAATCGGAAACAGGCTCCAGGCTCTGAGCCATCAGCCCAGAGCCCGACGCGGGGCTCGAACTCACGGACCGCGAGATCGTGACCTGGCTGAAGTCGGCCGCTTAACGACTGCGCCACCCAGGCGCCCCAGAAGTGCCAGTTTTAACTGCTGATTTGATATCATGTCTTTGCTACTGCATTGCCAAATAATGTCCTCTTACGAGTGTGAAGCTCCTCTGGGGGCAAGTTCTGTTTTCCTAGTCTTATTTTATTCTATTGGTGCTTAGCGTGTAGTAGACAAATAAAAATTTGTTTAATTTAATTCATATTTGCCAGGTGGGGAATAGGGAGTGTGTGGGTGTGTGAGGTCTGGATGAGGGAACAAGAAGGTTATTATTGGTTATTACAAGGTAAATATTAGAGCTGATAGTCAAGCTGGTCATCATTTGTCTGGTAGGAAGAAGAATGGCCCATCCTACGCATTGTTTTCACATTGACCTTTGTATGCTTTCTTTCTGGCTGTCAGCTTCATCCAGATTGTAAGCAATAAGCTAGAAGAGAAAGATTTTATATGCCATTATCATTTCTTCTAGCCACACAGTTTTGTGTGAGTAGGACAATATCAAGTAAAGGAGGAATTGCTTACTTTGAATTAGATTTCCCAGGAAATAGATCTAGCCTTCACTTTGATTAAAAGTGGAGTTTTTGTTTCCTGTAGGACCGTCAGGCATTATTACAAAATGAAGTATGTTTGGAAGCAGGACAACTGAATATAATAATTTAAGCTCTGAACCCCCAATTATGAAACAGAAATGGCGTTCTATAAAAAAGAAGTTCTATATATTAAAAAAATTTTTTTAAATGTTTACTTATTTTTGAAGGAGAGACAGAACATGAGCAGGGTAGAGAGCAGGGTAGAGAGAGGGAGACACAGAATGTAAAGCAGGCTCCAGGCTCTGAGCTGTCAGCACGGAGCTGGAGGGGGGCTAGAACTCATGAGTCATGAGATCATGACCTAAGTGGAAGTTAGACGCTTAACTGACTGAGCCACCCAGGCGTGCCAAGTAGTTCTGTATTTTTTTTAATGTTTAGGATTGCTTTCTATGTTTAAAATTCTAATGGATTAGATTACAGTATATATGTAATAGTTTTCTTTGAAACCATTAGAAAGTTATTTTAAAAATAAATGATCTGTACCTAGTAGTAAACAAGTAATTTGGGGTTGAAAAATACTTCCAAAAATTTACTGTAATCATAACTCATTCTGATTGGCTTTTCATAAGTAACTCTGTTGGATCGGTTTCTGCTTCAGGAAACCAATATGTATAGAGAACAAATTTATAAATTTCATAGAATAACAAGGAGCAAATTCATACATGCTTATGTGAAATAATGTTAAAGAAAAGTCAGGAATTGAAAACTTAGAGGAAAAACTTTTTCTGACATGCATGTTGCAAGTGAGATTGCCATCACCATTAAAGACATGGTGCTGTTAAGATCACTGGCCTTATATGATATGTATGATAATTATTCATAGGCAGGCTTAGCATATTCAGTTTTATAGGTTGTACATTGCCTAACTGTAATGAGGTACTGTTCATGTATGTGTTATGCCCAAAATTCGTGATCCCCAAAGACCACCAGGGAGCCGAGTCCGATGCAAAAGCAAAGAGCCTTTATTCGAGCTAGCTCAAGCTCAATCCCCTACCTGCACTGACGCAGCTGTGAGATGCCGGGGAGAGAGAGCAAGTTTCAAAAGCACAAAGGTTTTATTGGGGTCTAGGGGCAGTTGGTGAGGTAATGGCTGTGGCTTCAGCCGATTGGCTGGGGAAGGGTCAGAGTCCTGCTACGCAGGTCGCCAGGCGTGTTTTGATCAGGAAGGTTGAAAGGGTGAGCGGGAGGTTACTCAAGGGGAGGAGGCATGGTCTGAGGTTTCTGTGATTTTCCTGGAAAGGGGCCATGTTGGGGACATAGTCACTCAAGGTGGAGGACACAGAACAAGATGGAGTCGGCCGTGGAGGTCTGCCCTTTCATATGTAAAACCTACATGTCTATATGTGGCAACTCCTGGGATTATTAATGAAGTATAAAACACTCCTTTACTCTAGGAGTCTATTTTCTACAGGGTCAGATAGATAATAAATAAATAAAAGATATATATCATTTAAAAATCAGTGCTAAGCAAATAATTAAAACTGTGATGTGGTAGTGGCTTGATGGCTAGTTTAGGTGGTCAGAAAGAAATAATAAAATGAAAAGAAAGGTAATTTAAAAGTAAAATCTTTGCTAAGTGGCACAGTTAAATTTGTTCTCTATACGTATTTTGAGACTGTCATTTTCACACTTTTAACACTAAGGATATGGAGTCTGACACAGTTCTTTGTTCTCTGGGTTTTTTCAAACTGTTATAGCAGTGAGATGTTTTTTAAAGATCTATTTTGGCTGATTTTCATAAATGAGTAAGTGTAGTTTTGTATAATGATTTAATGTTATATTCTTTGAGTTTAACTCAGTGGCAGGACTCCAACTATAATAAGACAACAATTTTTTAAAAAATTGAGTGACTTTATTTGGATTTTTACAGAATAGAAACATTTTTTAAGTATTCAGTGATTTTGTATACCTAAGCATAAGGTGACAAGATCTGGAAGATAACTCAGAACTAACTATCTTAGTTAAAAATGTATGTTTATTTAATTTAACTTTTCTCATTTCTTTAAGAAATACCATGAGGAGCGATTTTGTTGTTGTGGTATTATGACATTTGGTTAAAACTCTTCCTTTTTTTTGAGGATAGTGTAGTTCCTTTCAGCCCATTGCCTTTTTTTTTTTTTTTTTAAACAAAGCATTTCCAAGTTGGTACTTAGGTTTTATGTGCATCATTTTGAATGACTTCAAAATGGAAGATCAAGTGGGTATTCCACAATTTCTATTATCATTCTATTTTAAAAATTTTTAGTTAATGCTAGAGTTCTGCTGTTTTAAATAATGTTGTATTAGATATTTTGTGGCTTACAGCTTTTTTCTGTATATTAGAATATTATATTAAGTTAGATTGTCCACATGTGAATTTATAAGTACTAATACCTTTGTTGCCCAAAAAGCATAAACATTTTAAAATAGAAATTAGGGAAGTTTTGTTTTTATGGTAATTTCAAATTATGATTAGACATTCTATGAAGGTTTTAACTAGAAAAAAATAAGCAAAAAGGAATCTGAAAGAGAAACTATAATTCTATGACTTTTTATAAAGTTTAAAGCTAGAGTTTTGGCAAAGTCTGATGCAGACAACTAATAAATTGGATCATCAAAACTTGGAATTATGTTTACCAAAAAACAATTTTAAGATATAACTGATCTAATTTATCTTCTTATATTTTAATTTCTGTCTCTGACATCCTCTGAAAACTTTGGTCAAGTAAGATAAAAGCTAAAAACAGATACGGTTATTTAGCTAATCTTCAACTGTGCCCAATCGTTTCTTTATCTTCTAGCCAAATTATTCATTTCTACCACATTTTTATGGACCTCCCACCTTTTTATATGTTCTGCCATATTTTATGGACATTCCCACCCAAAGATCATACTTAAGAAATTATAGAAATGGAGAACAAGTAGACTGGAATGAAAATTTGTAAATTTGTGTTCTGCACATTATAATTTGGCTACCTATTATGGGTAGATGCTAGGGTACCATGATCTCTTCCAACAAAGGGTTTATAGATGAATAAAACTTATAGTAAATATTTTATTACATACGAGAAGACTGACACCCAGTGAGCAAAATGACTTGCTCATGAGTGCACAATTTTCTTTGCCATTGACCAGTAAAATCTTAAAGTCCAAGTGCCCTAGTGATGAATATTATCCCGCTATGGGTTGTATTTCCTTTCTGGTTTATCTGGGTTTTGTTATCTAACAAAAGCTCTATAAATCCTGGCCATATCCCATGAAAGTGCTGCATGTATAATAACTATTACTGAGATTGAACCCATTTGTCCTCAAGATAAAAAAAGGACATAGCATATTTAAATTTAATAGTGTCTATTGTCTATTTCTGGTAGTAAGAGAAAACAAGAAAAATATTTACGAACCTGATACACACAGCATCCAGGAAAATACTTGGTTACCCTACTTAGATCTCTTAAAGCTTTTTCTTTTTTAATAAATAGTTTAAAATAGTTATCCCATTATTTTTCTAAGTGATAATTTTTACCTGGCTTGCTTAAGTAAAGATTTTGGCTTGAGATTAGAATATCTGATAAATTAAGGAAGTTTTGGTATAAAGTATAAGAACTTTATCTGTATTTATCTCTCCTACAGAGTAGCATCAACAGATACTCTGAGAGCTTTAGATCTGTTAAAAACTCAGATTTATACAAAAGACATATTGGACTAGGTTAAAATGCATACTTGATGATATCTGTAGCTCTCCCTAAAAATTTATTTTTATTTCCCTTTAAAAAAATTTTTTTTATACCAGGAAAGAAAGAAAAAATAATGTTTTACTATGTGTTGCTTTTAGACAAAATGGCAGCAGTTTTTAGGCGTATGTCCTTTAGCTTAATTAGGATGCATATTGTAGAAATTATGAAAATATCAAATACGTTTTCCCTACTTTGTTAATAATTTCCAATATCCTTATATATTCTCCAATCTTTTAAAAATTATAATGTTCTAATCAGGATCTCAAAAGGACTTTGTTGTTCCTGAGATAAAGCCGGACAAAAAATAGAGTGCCTCAGGCTATAATGTGTTCCTCTCTGTTTGCTTTGTATACGTGTGGCAGCAGCAACTGAAAGGCAACTACATTATGTTCATTCTTCCCTAGGAGCTCACATTCATCCACCTGATGTTAGAACTAAGACCCTAGGTCTTCTGATTTGATTCTGGTCCAGCATACTTTCCGTAATACTGTGTTGCCCTTTTCCTGCTGTGAATTTGATTCTTGGGTCTGCATTTCTCCAAGTGTGAGCTGTTATGTCCAATAAAGAAACTTATGAAATTATTTGCCACCGTGACAAATGTTTGTGAACAGCTCACAAGGGATCTCTGGGAAGGTATCATTTTTCTAAAGTTCTGTTGCCTTTGAAAGGCAAAATTTGGCTGTTGTTACCTCAAGTTAAGAAACAGTGTTTTGTCTGGGTTGGAGTTCAATTAGATGCGAATCTTTAAATCCTTTACTTAATTTCCCCAGGCTATTATAAAAGGGTGGTGTTTAATAAATATGAAATCAGGGATGCTATGTTGAATTAATTTTTTTTTTGCTGACTTTCAGTGCCTTTGTTACGTACCGGGTGGATATTATCCCGCTGCTCTCTTTTCAGAATCCATGCCTCGCACCATCTGTGAGTGCCAAAGCTTCCTTGGATGTATGGAAAGTGCTTGTTCAAGCTGTCTTGCCAGCTTCTTTTTACTCAGGCCTTGCTTCTTTGGATGTGAGGCGAAAAGACTCTGGCAAAGTACACTTTTAAAAGAGAGTAGGTTAATTGTTTCGGGAAATCGGAAGAAGGGGTCCCTTTTGTTAATGTATTCTAATAAAGAGAGATATGATTCTGTGGATCTGCATGTTATCTTAAGGCACATTGTGGGAACTCAGGTGGTGCTAAGAATTTTCCTTGCACAGAGTACCGAATGCTGATAACAGAACTTTTGTGTCCTAACTTCACTGTTAGTAAAAGTAAATTTTGAGAGCTGTCAGTGCCCATTTAGGCTTTTCCTTTTGTCAAAAAAAGTCTTAAATGATACAATTTCCACCCTCTTTAGGGTAGCTAAGGATTCTGTGGTTAACTGAGGATCCAGTGTTTGAGTGTCCTTAGGTTTTCTTGAAATTATCAGCATGGCTTCCTAACTTTGAGAAGACTACCTAGTATTGCCCTATCATTTGATTCATCATGTGAAACACTTTACAGTAGTGGTCTTAACCTTCTTCTAGGTCATGATACCTTTAAAAACTCTGAATTCTAATAAATGCATAAGAGAATGTCTACCCACACAGAAACTCACACCTACCCTTTTTCTCTTTCACACACACATTCATGTGTCTACCCGTATCAACATGCATCTTCCTCCTTTATAGTTCATGGGGATTCATAAACCCCCTCCTGACCTTGACATCCCTTAGATTAAGTACTTCTATAGATATTAATGAAAGGAGAAAAGAAAGATTGCGTTTGTTTTTTTGCTTTGATAGAAAGCAGCTTATTTATCCATTCACATGTCCTTCTGAGCATCTGTTGATCCATCTACCTGTATATCCATGTACCATCCATCCACCTGTGTATCCACCCATAATCCACCTGTCTATCCACCCATAATCCACCTGTGCATCTACCCATCTTTTATCATATACTTTCTGTTTGTGAAAACAATGTATTTTATTTTTCTACCTATTTTTTCTTTCCTTTTAAAGTGAAGAACTATACTGCTTTCTAAGTACTTGTGGAAAATGAAAGAATAATTCATGGCAACTGTGAAGCTGTTCAAGTAGGAAATATATAAATAGTTGTGTTGTATCATATACTTTTAAGCTTTGAGGGATTTGAGAAGGCGGCATTGCTAGTCATTTCAGCTGTGGCTTGGTGTATCGTAGACTTTTTTTTGTACTTTGGAAAGTCTTCCTTTGAACTTTTTGTATTACTCTAGTTTTAAAATAAAGCATATTGTCAGTACAGCAGGATAGGATTTTTTTGGGTAAAAAAATTGTTAGGCACCTGGCCATTTCTTTAAAAAGGTACTCTATCAAAGTACTTTTTACCAAGTTTTAAATAAAACCAGATTTTATTCCTTTTACCAAAAACTTTCTCTTTTCTTTTTGAAATGACAGACTTATTCATCTCACATAGGAATCATCTTGTAAAGGCTTTTTAGAATTGTGTGGATTCACCTAAGTATTTTTAAGCATTCAATTTTTTTGTATCAAATTATGTCCTCCTGGTCCTTACTCTTTAAACAATTACTGTTGAAACCTCTATTTCTTCTGACCTTTTTAGTATTCATTTTTCTGCTACTTTATGTCTTCCTCATTTAGTTGAGAAACCAAGCATCTATTTATTTATATTTGTTCGTTCATTCATTCATTCATTCATTCATTCATTCATTTGACAAGAAAAGCAGTGACTGATTTGCTAAATAAGGCCCCAATTGCCCTACTGTTTTCTTTAAGACTGAAATACAAGACCAGGGAACAATAAAGAAAATCACTCTCTTAGCATATTGCAGGTAAGAGATTGCAATGTGAAGATTGAAATGCATACAATCTGCTGGCAGGACTCGGCTGAGGATGGCAGCATGAGCACAGGTGCTCACAGCACACTTGGATCATATCATTTAGATGAAAAAGTGAAAATCAGGACTAATAGCTTTCAGGTTTTTAAATGAGTATAATTAGCATTGCGGCAAAATAAGATTCATACCTGTATCTTAAATTCAACATGTTTTAAGAGAAGAAAATAGCAGTGCTGTGGACGTGCCTAATAGAACTGAGTGTTAGCCTCTCTATTTACTTGCTCTTATGGCATTATTAAAGATTTAACTGTTTTTAAATCTTAATGGTATGTTGGACTAGATTTATAGCTTAACAGTAAACATCTAGAATAATTTATTTTCACTTAATAGAAACATAACATGGAGATTAGTAAACTGATCAATAGTACAGATCATTTTGCAAGGTTGTTCCTAAATTTATAGACCTCTGTAAGGAAATGTCCCCCACTATTGAACACATATTGACTTAGTCACTTAATTGTGTCTCAAAGTATGACCTCAAATCCTCACTTCTTTTTATCTCAAAGTGATAAGGTACTGTTCTATTAAATAGTGACAGTCATTATATGTACTAACAAATGAAATCAGGTTTTCTACTGAAATTTTTTTTCATCCTAGAAATATCTTTTCCCTAGAGTCTCTGAATATTCTTTTTATAATGCAGCGTTCAGGCCTAAGAACTCCCCTAATATTACCTTTCCTAACTGACTTTTTCAAAGCTCCTCAGAACAAAAACATCTCATTCAGCCTGGGGATCATTTGAAGGTACTGTAGAAAATGGTTTGAAACAAATTACAAAGCATCTTGAGTCTGAACCTCTAGCCCAACTCAGTCACTGGGAATTTTTTTAGAGGATTATTTGAGGTCAAGGTCCAGTGATATTTCTATTCTGAGCCACTCACGGATAAATGATAAAAGAATTCTAAGGTCTTTGCTAGTGAACTCTGTAAAGAGTGCCAGTCTTGGGTGAGCAGTGAAGTAAGGAGTTTGGATCCGAAAGGGAGCAAATGAAAAGCTATCATGACATTGAAGTGGTCAGTAATGCAATGAGACTAAGAGTTAGGACTTGGTAACGAAACTGAAAAGATAAGATGAATTCTGGCTTGCTTTAGCTCGTGGCCCAGATCAAAAAGCATGTCTGTTCAATTGCATGAATAGGTATATGGAAAACTATTTTTTAGTATTAGTTACTATATTGATCAGTAAGTACTAACTGCTTTTCATTTTTTAAAAATCTCATCTAATATTCACATTAAGCATGTGAGATCTATAGTCATACACACATTTTACAGAGAAAATCTATTGAAGTAAAGCCACAGGTATTAGAATTTTGTTTTTTGGAGAGGTAAACTAGTCATTAAAGGAAATGGGACCATCTACATGCCTTAAGAGGGAAGATATAAAATATTAAAAATATCTAAATAGATTGTTTACAATCTGGACAGTACGTTGATACTTGTCCTTTGTGCATATTATATTGAGCTGAATTGCTATGTGAGAAATTTGCATTTTTATTTGCTGCCTGGTCTCAGAAACTTTTTAATACCTTAGTATTCACTCTTGGGATTTCAAGACATTAGAGCAATACTTCCCAAAGTGAGTCCTAAGAGCTTCTTAGGAAAAACAAATAAATAAACAAACAAAAAACCCCAAATAGTAATAAAATCAAATGTGGACATACTTTTAAATATTTAATATGAAATACATGCAGCTTGTTTTCAATGATAAAAAAGATACACCTGGATTTATGCTGGTGACTGAAAAGGCTGTTGAATCTTCCAAAAGCAGTATATAAGATAGTAAAAGGCAAGGGGGAGTGTCTAATGTATGTAAATTTATTTTAGACATTTTGATAAATTTAAGAAGCAACTACCATAAACTTATTTTTAGCTGTGAAATAAAGTTTCTGTATTACATGCTTACTTATTCAGTTTTCCACAGTCTAGAATTAACTTTCCCCTCTTTGTACTCTATCTGGAAAAATTATACTCATTCTCCATGGTCCAGAAAATGCCTTGCCAGCCATATTCCTATAACACTTGATATATGTCACCTTGTATTACAATTAAGTTGGCTTTCTTCCTTTAGCATTACAGCCATCTGGTACATAGAAGGTGATTGACAAGTATTTGTGGAATGAACAAAAGAATGAATGACTAAATTATATATTTAATTAATTTAACAATACTATTATCCAGTGCTAACTATTGGGATCAATTTTCATAGGTACCTAAAATGATTAAGCAAGGGAGTAACTAAGATCATGGTTCAAAATCTTTGGGAATACTTGCTGATTCCTTTTTCTTTACTGGGTGAATGATGAAGTGAAAAGGATTATGAACCAATTACTTTACAAACTTTAAGATATTTTATTATGAAATTTTCAAATGAAGAACTTTACAGCGAGCACCAGAATACCTACTGCTCACATTTTACCAAACATTTCCCCCTTATATCTCTATCCATCTATTCATCTCTCTATTCATCCATCAATCCATCTTATTTATGATGCATTTCAAAGTAAACTGCAGGCACTTATCCCTAAATACTTCAGAATGCATAACACTAATGAGGGTTCAATAATAATGAAGTTCTTTTTCCTCCTGAGGTGAAATTTAAACACAATAGACATGTATAAATCTTAAGGGAACCTTTGCTGTTTTGATATGTGTGTATACCTGCGCAACCCAAACCTTTATCAAGATACAGAATGTTACTGTCAGCTCAGAAAGTTCCCTGTGTCCATTACCAGTCAAACTCTGCCCTCACACTCCACTGGCAACCATTTTTTTTTTCTGATAATTGTGCCCCCCCCGCCACCAGTTAGTTTTGCCAAAAAATGACATCTTTAAGGAATAAAAATATGTAAGTGAGTGAAAAAAATTACAGGAAGTTGAAAAATTGCTTTGTGAATTGATCTTAAGAGTGATGACTGAAAAACCTGAGAGGGTAGTTGATGAAGGAAAGCTGAAATGATTCATGAAATGACTAATGACATGGATTGAGGGGCATACCAGAAGTGCACACAGCTAGCATTCCATTAAGCCCATAATTGCTTATAATGGCACACACTGTGTAAACCTGAAAGTCACTTGACAGGGTTTTTTTCCTGGTGGTCAGCAAAAAGTGACACAATTGTATGACCAAAACAAGCGCCTATTTTATAAAGATTATAAAGTTGAAATATGGTGATTGCTTCAAATGTTTTGCTGTTGTGATAAAATTGTTTAATATTTGGCTGCAGAATGATCTATTACAAAATGTTGATGAAAATATAGAGTTTTAATTATTGTACCAGGAAGAAACCGGCTTTGGGATATATAAAATTGCTATGTGTTAAGGCTGTCTGTATTTAAAACAAAGTTTTAATGGTGCAGGTGTACATCATGGATGGTTATACAGACGTAATGAATTCCAGGTGTTATTCAGGTACTTTGTATATATCACTAACATATTTAAATTCTGAACTTTAGTCAATAAAGAAAGAACTCATCAATAAAATCTACAAAATAGCACAGCTTGCTCTGGGCACTGGCCCCAACTGTCCATCGACTACTCACAGCCTCTCTTCTTCTGCACAGCAAAGCCAGATGCTGAGTACTAGCTGATGGGTTGTTAACGTGTATACAACCCATTTGCCCAACTTCCCCTCCTTTTTTTCCCATCCATTTCCTCCTTCCCTCTCTCCTTTCTTTCCTGCTAATTAAACAGATATTTATTGCCTACTTCCTATGTAACACTCTGCTAGATGGTGGATTTACTGTGATTTACCTTACTGTAAATCACGCTCCACAGCTTTTCCTCAGCTTAATAAAGATAAACTTCTAATGAATCGGGACTCATTTTTAACAAAATATCATGCATCCTAGAATTTGTAAATGGGTTTTCTAGAAGACAGGACATGTTGGTATCTCTGATAGGATGGATTCTTTGAAGTTGATTGTGTGTTCACACTGTTGACTTAATTCCTTTCTCTCCACAGTGGAAACAACTAGACTTGCTTTGCTGTTGACACCTTCCCACCCCATCAACTAACTGTCCCTGCTCAGTGTAGCCAGAGGTACAGTTAGCTATCTTTTTGTTTTTTGGAAAAGGTTTCAACTGAACCTCTATCCTATAGGTAGCTTTTTATTTGTTTTGCAGTAACTATTAGAGAAGTTTGGAATTTCTCAGGTGATCTCTCAATTTTGTAAACTGAATTAGTTTTCTCCATTCTATTTGCTATGACTTTTAATGATTAACTTAAGAACTTAGTTTCCATTATTTAAAATAAAGTACCTTCAATTCAGGCTAAATCCAAGAAAAGAAAAAAAAAACTCTAAAAATGTAAGTATATTTTCTTCAGAATAATTAAAATTTTTAAATGATAAAATGTATATAACATAAAACATACCACTTCAACCATTTCTAAGTGTGCAGTTCTGTGCAATTAAGTATATTCTCATTGTACATCCATCACCATTCATCTTCCCAAACTGAAAGTATGTAGCTATTAAACATAACTCAGTAACTTCTTATTTCTCCTTCCCTATCCCTGGCAACCATCATTCTACCTTCTCTCCCTGTGAATAGAACCATTTTTTTGAGTAAGGGTGGTAACTTACCTGTTTACTTCCCATCCTCTTATTTCCGTTCTTTTTTTTTTTTTTTTTTTTATCTTTAGTAAATGCATCAAGCAGGGTTAATCAGAGAAAAGGAATATATTAGAATATGTGTATTCCAAGTCTAATTTCAATTGATTTTTTAACATAGCCTCTAATTTTTTTATCCAGAGTAAAAATCTTTTTGTCTTGACTGCCAATATATTGCTTATATATTAGAATGACATTATTCTACATCTATCTGTAGGAGACAGCAACAAAAACACTGCTGAATCAGTGTGCCTAGGCAATTAAATAAATACAATCCATTTAGAGCTTTAGCCATTTATGTGAAATTAGGCATTTCATTTGATTTCCACCTATGGCTATGGCTTTCAGAAATTTGATTTACAATTTATTTGATGTAATTTCAGGCTGAATATATCTTTGCAATACAATAATGAGAAATTAGGTTATCTGAAGTATGGTTTAATGAAGTGTAAAAGGTATGAAATGAAAAATAAAATGTTAACTTAGGGAATATTTGCATGAATGGCATTTAGCTATTAGGCATTTTTATACTTACATTGTAAGTACATTTTCGTAATACATAAAGGTGGTTTTACAATGTTGGTATCATTTAGAACATTTTCTAAGTATGATGACTGAAATTTTTGTTTGTCTTTTATTTACTGAAATGAATTAGTATTGTCAGGCTAGCATTTGGTTCAGTATATTGTTTAAGCAGAAAAAAAAAAAAGTCGTGGTCATTTGAATAACTATAGCTGCAATTGTATTAAGAACTTAACTGCCATTCATAGTACAAAGCTCAAAGGGGTGGGCAATGTAACTTAATTACCAAGGCTGACATTTGTATCAGTGCTAGTGAGGTGTGAGCTTTTTTTGTGCTGAAGGTTGAAGAGATATCAGATAAGGTTCAGAGAGAGTAGACGAGATGTATTTCAAATGAACCCTTTCAAATTCTGGCATTCAGTGTTAGTAATGCTGCTGGGTTATTAAATGTTGTAACACATTTGGAATGAAGAGACAAAAATGTAGAGATTGCTAATTGGTAAATATTTATTTTAATCAAGACACGATTTCCTAGTACCAGGAGCAGATCAAGGTTTTTTTGGGGGGGGACCTAAAAAGTAGACCTTTTGTGGGAGGGAGTCCTCTTTAAAAGAGAAATACAAAATTACAAATACAAGGTTATGTGCAAAAGTCAACATTTATTTAGAACAAAAATAAAATAACAGATTACAGATTGCAAAAAAAGGTGGCCAGTGACATAATGATCACATTATTCAGAAAAATGACATTTTAAAACTGTTGATTGTACTTTTAAACTAATTTTTGTCTACAACTATAGGATGCTTAGTGTTTGATTGCCTCTCTCTATCATAGTGCTTTTATGATATGATTTCCTATTAAAGAGAACAGAGATAAGTCTTTGCTGTAGCCTGGTTAATAAAATTTTGTTTTTATTGATAGTTGAAGTGTATAAAACATGCAGTTTCACTCACAAATGCACCTAGTACTTGTAAAACTGTTACAAGTTTATGCTGTACAGGGTTTCAGAGTTCTATTTCATGAGTCCCATCAAAAAGAAAAAAGTATGATGCATTTATAATTAAATATGTTATCAACTATAGTCCCACTAAGAAAATTTCTGATTTGACCAGGCATCAATTAAAAACTGAATTATCTACTTATACTATTTCATATCTCATGATTGGAAAAATTTTCCACAGACTTGTTTCTAGCTGCACACATTTCAGACTGTTTCTCCTCTATTTATAATACCTGTGGTTCTAGTTGCCATGAGACACATTCATGTCACCTCTGACCTCTGGCTTTGCCCTTCATGTCATGATAACAGGTGAGTTGAAGCAGTAGGAAAAATGTATATTCCCAGAAGCTGTTCCTGGGGTGGAACATATGGCAATAATTTATTGCATATGGAAATGACTGAAAACTACATACATATATATCCCACTAAACTCAAACCGAACATATATCTCTAATTAACCTTTCTCTTTGCTGGAGCCCCACGTTGCCCACTCATACTCTTTGACACAAGGGAAAGGGTGGTGAAGTGTGAGGTGGAGTGGAAAGAGAAATACTTTTATTATGGTTAAAACATCTTAATTTTGCAAAATGTATGAAAAGGCATCATCATGAGAACACATTGCTAAGGCCAGTCCCAGGTCCCCGAAAGGGCTTTTTCAAATGAGGAGTCCTAAGCTTAAGCATCATGAGGCAATTTTATGGTAAACAAGCCCAACAAGTACTGTTTGGGTAATGATGGAAATCTGCTGTTCAGTATGGTAACTGCTAGACTTTTGTGGCTATTGAAGACTTGAAATGTGATTTGTGTAACTGAAAAAGGAATCTTTAATATGCAATTCTAATTATTTTAAATTTAAATAGATATAAGTGGTTAATGACTACTGTATTGGACAGTGCAGGTCTAGCACCTACTTTATTACCATTTTCATATAATATTAGTACCCATTTAATTCTATTAAAGATGGTATATATCATGTTTTGCTTAATTTATCATGTCATTTAGGTATAAACTCTCAATTGTAACCTATATTCTGTAACACATATGATACTTTTATTGCCTACTGAGTAAAGTAGGCAATTCTTATAATTATGGACAAGATTTGTGCTTGTAAATCTATCTAAATTAAACTAAAAAAAATACCTTTAAAGTGTTTCTTCTGATTGGAATATTTTGATTGTCTTGCTAGAAAATAATCTTGAAACAATCATTGAAAAACCATAAATTATGGGTTAAAATGTGTGTTTTCAAAGCAGTGTTAAGATCTTTTGTATGGATTACTATATTTTTTCTCTTTGGAAATTTATTAAAGCATTTCCAAAGATGAGAGTGGATTATTTGGGTTGACATGCTTAATATTTTATTTGATTGCTTAGTTTGCTAATCCTAGTAGTTCAAACCAGATTCCAAAATTTGGATTCAATCTTATCTTGCTTATGACATGGCATTTGGCAATAATTCATTAATATTTAATTGGCAGAAAAATGAGAAAGCATGAATACAGTTTAGTACAGTTTATGTGAACTGCTTCTGTGACATAACATTTTATACATTTTTTTGAAAAACATTGCAAATATTATTCATTATATGTCTAGCACAGCATAGAACATTTTTATTATTGTTCACGCAGTGAACCAGATGCCCTTTCAAGCATCATGTATAAAGTCTCAATGTGTACTTAAATAGGATAGTTAATGATTTTCTGTTCATGTGCTAGTGATTTTTATTTGCACCATTGAGTGTTCTACAGAACATCTATTCTAAATTTCTATCACTTATATGTAATAGTTTAGTATTTAGACTGACTAGATTAACTTTTTAAATTGAGGTAAAATTCACATAACGTAAAATTACTCTAAAGTGTATAATTCATCGACATTCACAATGCTCTGTCACCTCTGTTTAGTTGCAAAAATCCGTCATCCCCAAAGGAATCTCCCATACCCAGAGTGGATTTACCTGCCTGAATATTTTATATAAAAAATGAGACATGTGACCTTTTGTCACTGGCTTCTTCACTTAGTATAATGTTTTCAAGGCTCATCCACACTACAGAATGTATTAGTACTTCATTCTTTTTTAAGGCTGAGAGTAATTTGTTGTTTGGATATACCACATTTTGTTTATCACTTCATCCATCCATTAGAATAACTTTTTTTTTTTCATTATAATAACTTTCAAATACAATTGAAACTATGTTTTTTAGTAATTTTTCTTAAATAGTTCTAAACCTTGGTTGGCCATATGACCTTCCCTTTAAAGTATTTTTTTTTTTAATGTTAATAAGTTAGTCTAACACAATTGGTCTAAATTTAGTGATGAATCATAGAATATAAGGCTGGAAGGAAAAGAAAACTTGATATTTCTGAGACTGGTATCATTTTTTCACTATAATTTGACAGGGAAGAAAACAAATAAATAGTCTTTATATACCTGTTACAAAAAGAACAGTCATATAAATATTTAGATCTCAAATTTTCCATGTTCTCAGTATCAGGGAATATACATGCTTTAAAAATGGTGAGTCCCACCAGAATTTTAAATTCTGTAATATAAGATGTGTTACATCACGGTGTAAAGGGGTTTTTTTGTTTGCTTGTAATGCCTTGTTTCACTAGGCTGGGCCTTACTTTTGTCTATTCCAAAGATTGGCACAGAGAAAAGCATCAATACTGACTCTGCTTTTGAAAATTGTGTAATGTTATATAAAAAAATCTCTGTTCAGAAATCCAAGACTCATAACGCATTTTATTTGCAGATTTTTAAACTTCTGATTTCTCTTTGTACTTTTTTGGGGTGGTCTTTTGACATATATATATATATATATATATATATATATATATATATATATATATATATATTATTACTTGGCAACAATTTGCAAAATCCTAAGTGGCATTTAAAAAAGTTGCTTCCCAAAAGATTTGTTCTTGTATTTTATTCTTGATTGTGCGTATTTTTAAAAGTACACCTTGGTTATGTCATATATGCTAGAAAATGTCAAATGCCAGCTACATGCAACATAATTTACATTTTTATAACAATGAAATTCAGTTCTTATTTCAGAATAAACAAAAACCCCAAATGACTTCTTTTAGCCTAATTTGTTGACTTTGGTGGTTTGTCAGCCGGAGGGTATTAGTTTTCAATGACTACGTAACACTTACCACCAACTTAGTGGCAGGAGAGAACATACATTATCTCATAGTTTTCGTGGGTCAAGAGTGTGGTGGTGTTGGCATAGCTGGACCCTGTGCTCAGGATCTCACAGGGTAAAAATCAAGGTCTTGGTGGGGCTGCGGTCTTATAAAGTCCTATTCCATGCTGTGTGGTTGTTGGCCTAGTTCATTTTCTTGGGGTTGTGTGATTGAGGTCCCCATTTTCTTGTTAACTGTTGTTTGGAGACTGCTGTCAGTCCCTAGAGCCTGTCTTAGGGCCTTGCTTCATGATCGTTTTCTTGAAGGCCAATAGGAGAACCTCTCTAGGCTTTGAGGCTTTTCCCTTTTAAGTGTCAGGCTTTAAGTCCCTTTTAAGGGCTAACCTGATTAGTTCAGAATAATCTCCCTTTGATTAACTCAAAGCCAATTGCTCTGGGACCTTAATTACATCTGTGAAATCCCTTCACCTTTGTCATATAATGTAACCTGATACAGGGAGTGAACCTTCTCATATTTACAGTTCTGCCCACACTCAAGGGGAAGAGATTACAGAGTGTGTATAGCAAGAGGCTATCTTAGAATTCTGCCTACCTTATAGCAATTATGTGAAATTAAACAAAAATGTGTTTTAAAAATCAATAGACTATATTTTTTAGAGCAGTTTTAAACTTAAAAGTTGGGTAGAAAGTAGGATTTCCATATACTTCTTCTCTCTCTACATACAGTTTCCCTTATTATTCTTATATTAGTGTGGTACATTCGTTAAAATTGATGTACCACTATTGAGGCAATATTATTAACTCAAGTCCTTAGGTAACATTAGGGTTCACTTCTTATGTTGTTTAGTTCTATCGGTTTTGACACATGCATAATATCATATATCTACCATTATAGTATCAAACAGAAGAGTTTAACCTTCCTAAAATCCCCTGTGATGCACATATTCACCCTTCCCTCCCTCTTTCTGTACCTCTCACAACCACTACTTTTCCAGAATGTCATATAGTTGGGATCATACAGGAAGTAGCCTTTTTCAGACTGGCTTATTTCACTTACTGATATGCATTTGAAGTTCCTCCATGTCTTTCTAGGGCTTGCCAGCTCATTTTTTAAATTGTTGAAGAATACTCAATTGTATAGATGTATGATAGTTGTTTACCTAGTAAGCCACTTTCTGGGTCCCATTGAGACTCTTTGGGAGGCTTCCTATAGAGAAGTCCCTGAAACTCATTTGGAAGCCTCCTGCCAGGGCAGGAGGATGGGGGCTTCTCTTTGTGGTTCTGGGTTGTGCTCCATTTTCTTACTTCTGTGGTGCATGGTGGAGATGAGCCAACCCCTGAGGATTGGGCAGGATTCACTGGAAAGATGATCATGGGGGTGTACTGAAACTGTTTGGGAAATTGCTGGTTGGGGCAAGTGGGACTTGCTGGGGAAACTTCCTGAGAAGTTGCTCAGGAGGGTGCTGCTGAAACCTGCTGAGGGAATGATGGTGGCGGGTGTGTGTGGGGGGGGTGCGGTGTGACTGCCACCAGATACCCCTATGCTACTGACTGCCACAGGAGCAGGAAGGGAATAAATCACATTGGAACCAGAAACAGAAATGTTTTCTTCCTGCAGTGTTTTTCTAGTACCTTCCACTGACAAAACAACGTCATCACAGCTGGCAAAGAACAGACACAGAGTCCTGCTGCAGTACAACAAAGTGGGGCAATGAAGGGTAGATTTGAAGCCCACAGGCAAGAAATTGTAACTCCACACTTTACTTGGCTGGAGGGTTTTGTTTGTTTGTTTGTTTTTTAAATCCATAACAAACATAGTAACATCCTTTCTGCAACTATCAAGATGGTCCTATGGTTTTGTTTAATCTGTTACTATGGTAAATTATTTTGATTTGTTTTGAATGGTAAACTAATCTTTAATTCCTGTGTAAGCTACATTTGGTCATGATATGCTATCCTTTATATATTGCTAGATTTGATTTGGTGTTACTTTGTTAAAGATCTTTATGTCTCTATTCATGAGGTGTATTGGTCTGTCTTGTTCTTTTTTCTGTAATGTCCATCTGGTTTTGGTGGTTTGGTGGCTTTATAAAAAATAAGTTGGGAAGTGTTCCCTCTTCTCTTTCTGTACAAGATTGTTTAGGATTTGTCTTTTCCTTAAATATTTTATAGAATTTACCAGTGAAGCCTCTGGTCCTAAAATTTTCTTCATAAGAAGACTTTTTGTTTTAAATTAAGTTTTTGAGATTGATGATTGGTTTAGTATTCAGTTGGTTTATAATTTTATATCTTATAAGCATCTAAGTTATCAAGGATATTGGTATAAAATTGTTTATAATATTCCCTTATTTCAATGTTTGAAGCATCTGTAGAATGTAATCTTTTATTTCTGGTATTTATAATTTGTGTCTTTGATATTTTATTCCCTTAGTCATTCTAAGTAGAGTTTACCACTAGGGAAAAAAAAATTCACATTTTCAAAATAGCTTTTGGTTTGTTTATTGATTTCTTTGATGTTTATTCTTTATTTCCTCTTTTCTGTGTACTTTCATTTTATTTGGCTTTTTTTCCTAATGTTTATTTATTGTTTTGAGAGAGAGAGAGAGAGAGAGAGAATGAGCAGGGAAGGGGCAGAGACAGAGAGACACAGAATCCTAAGCAGGCTCCAGGCTCCAAGCTGACAGCACAGAGCCTGACGCTGGGCTCAAAACCACGAACTGCAAGATCATGACCTGAGCCGAAGTCAGATAACTGACAGAGCCACCCAGGGGCCCCTGTTTTTTCTGCTTTCTTGAGATAGAAATTTCATGTTTCTTAAAGATAAAAATTGTCCTCTCAACCATTGGCTTTCAATTTTCTTTTTTACAAATTGAAATCATGTGGGAGTCTTTGAAAAAATACTGATGTGGGCTTTCCAACCCCAGACTATTTGGTTTAATTGTTTAAATGGATAATGGGTACAATGGGATATTTAAAAACTGCCTAGGTGATTCTCATGCATAGCACATTTTTTGAAGCACTGCTTGAGCACTACTTTAGCTTTTTTTCCACACACATTTTGTTATTTTGTGTTTTCATTTCATTTTCATTGACTTTAAAATTTTCCATGTGATTTCTTTTTCTCCTTTGGTTATTTAGAAATATATTGTTTGATTTCCAATATTTGAGATCTTTTTCACTTTAGTTTTATTGATTTGTAGTTTAATTCTGTTGTGATTGAAGAAAATATTCTCAAAGATTCCAGTCTTTTTAAACTTACTGAGTTTTTTTCTCCTCCACATAATTTCTTTTGGTTAATTTTTCATGTGCACTGGAAAAATGTGTATTCTGTGGTTGGTGGGTGGTGCAGTGTTCTGTAAATCTGAATTAGATCAAGTTTGTTGGTGGTGTCATTCAAGGATGCTATTTATCTACTGATGTTTTCTCTTTGTTCCGTCAATTACTGAAAGAAGAGTGTTGAAATCTACAGCCGTTATTGTATGTTGTTTTATTTTGCCTTTCAGTTGTAATAATTTTTGCTTCACATGTTCTGAAACTCTGTTATTAAGTTCATATGTATTTAGGATTGATTGGTATTCTTGATGGGAATCGGTTCCTTTATCATAATAAAATGCCCATCTTTATCCTTGGTGATATTCTTTGTTCTCATATCTACTTTGATATTGATAGAGCTACTCAAGCTTTCTTATGTTTAGTGTTACTATGATTTAAGTATCTTTTAAAATCATTTTACTTTTAACATCTCTGTTTTTATATTTAATTTGGGCTCACTTTAGATACCATACATTAGCTTTATTTACAATCTGATGATCTATGCCTTTAAATTGGATATGTATTAACCTTGCTCAATTAGGTTCCTGCAGGAAGGTTAAGCCCTATAGAAAATGATTTAAATGATTATTTTCTCAGTTTTCCAATGGGTGGGACATATCAAGTACCAATGTAGGTGCATAGAAGACGGGTTAATTTGTTGCACACAATAAATGCCTTAGGGCATTAGGACTTAATTCTTTCAGGGAGCCCTGGGAAAGATACTGGTTTAGATTATTTACATATGTAATTATTTATATGGCAGGGTTTAAATCTACCATCTTGTTTCTTTGTCCTTCTTTTTTGTTTCTAATATTTTCTTTTCCTGCCTGCTTTTGGGTAAATTGTGTGTATTTTATATGTCATTTTATCTCCACATTGGCTATACCTTTTTCTTTTAGCTTTTAGTAGTTACTTTAGAATTTACAGTAGGCATTAGCAGCTCATCACCCTGCACTTTAAAACAACTGTTAGTGAAATGGCATCAAAATATCTTACAATAGTGTACTTTAAGTTGCCCCTCCCATCTTTTGTGCTATTGTGGCCATATATTTTGCTTCTACATGTTCATAAGTGTTATAGTACATAATTTTTGTTGTACACAGTTTTCTTTTAAAGGGATGAAAACTTTGGGGAAAAACATTGTTCACTACATATGTATATATTTTTGTGCCTTTTATATAGATGCAAGGTGTTATTGGTATTATTTTCCTTGGTATTTTCTTTTTACTTGAAGAACCTCTGTCAACATTTCTTATAATGCAGGTGAGCCAGCAACAACGCCTCTGCCTTTATTTCATGTTCATTTTTTAAAAGTTTTTATTTTAACTCCAGTTAACATACAGTGTTAAATTAGTTTCAAATGTATGGTATAGTGATTAAACAGTTCCATACATCCCTTAGTGCTCATCATGAGTGCACTCTTTAATCTCCATCACTTATTTAACCCATCCCCCCACTTCCCTCCCTTCTGGTAACCATTAATTTGTTTTCTATAATTAAGAGTCTGTTTCTTGGTTTCTCTCCTTTCCCCTTTGCTCCTTTGTTTTGTTTCTTAAATTCCACATATGAGTGAAATCATATGGTATTTGTCTTTGACTTATTTCACTTAGCATTGTATACTCTAGCTCCATTCACGCTGCTGCAAATGACACAATTTCATTCTTTTTTATGGCTGAATAATGTTCCATTGTATTTATACCAAATCTTTTTTATCCATTCATCAGTCGATGGACACTTGGGCTGTTCTTTATATTGGCTCTTGTAAATAATGCTGCAGTAAACATCAAGATGGATGTATTCTTTTTTTTTTTTTTTTTTAATTTTTTTTTTTTTTCAACGTTTATTTATTTTTGGGACAGAGAGAGACAGAGCATGAACGGGGGAGGGGCAGAGAGAGAGGGAGACACAGAATCGGAAACAGGCTCCAGGCTCTGAGCCATCAGCCCAGAGCCTGATGCGGGGCTCGAACTCACGGACCGCGAGATCATGACCTGGCTGAAGTCGGACGCTTAACCGACTGCGCCACCCAGGCGCCCCGGATGTATTCTTTTTAATTAGTGTTTTTGTATTCTTTGGGTAAATACACAATAGTGTGATTGCTGGATTACAAGGTAGTTGTATTTTTAACTTTTTGAGGAAACTCCATTCTGTTTTTTGCACTGGTTTGGCCAGTTTGCATTCCCACCAACAGTACAAGAGGATTCCCTTTTCACCACATCCTTGCCAACACCTATTGTGTTGAGTCTAGCCATTTTGACAGGTGTGAGGTGATAGCTCATTGTGGTTTTGATTTACATTCCCTAATGATGAGTGATGTTGAGAATTTTTTAATGTGTCTTTTAGCCTTCTATATGTCTTTTGTGGAGAAATGTCTGTTCATATCTTCTGCCTGTTTTTAACCTGGATTGTGGTTTTTTTGATATTGTGTTGTATAAGATCTTTATGTACTTTAGATGCTAACCCTTTATCAGATATGTCCTTTGCAAATATCTTCTCCCATTCAGTACGTTGCCTTTTAGTTTTGTTGATTGTTTCCTTTGCTGTGCAGAAGATTTTATTTTGATATAGTCCCAATAGTTTATTTTTGCTTTTGTTTTCTTGCCTCAAGAGATAGATCTAGGAAAAAAATTGCTATGGCTGATGTCAAAGAAGTTACCGCCTGTGTTCTCTTCTAGGATTTTTATGGTTTCAGGTCTCACATTTAGGTCTTTAGTTAATTTTGAATTTATTTTTGTGTATGCTGTAAGAAAGTGGTCCTGTTTCAGTCTTTTTTGCATGTTGCTGTCCAGTTTTCCCAACACCATTTGTTGAAGAGGCTGTCCTTTTTCCTATTGGAAATTATTTCCTGATTTTTTGAAGATTAATTGACTATATAGTTCTGGGTTTGTTTCTGGGTTTTCTATTCTGTTCCATTGAGTTATGTTTCTATTTTTGTGCCAGCACCATACTGTTTTGAGTACTACAGCTTTGTAATATAACCTGAAGTTTGGAATTGTGTCTGTTCTCGTTTTGCATGATTCTTTTCTCTCTTTTGTTGAGCTGATTACTTTGCATTACTGTAGCTCATAGATCACAATTTCATTCCTCTGCTTCTTCCATCCTGTTCATTCCATCAAGTGTGTTTCTCATTTTGTTTTTAAGCCCTTTATCTCTGCTATTGTATTCCTTATCTCTATGTTAAGGGTTTCACTCAGGTCTTCTACTGTTTTCTCAACTCTAGTGAGTATCCTTTTGATCATTACTTTAAATTCACTATCAGGCATGTTACTTACATCTGTTTCACTTACATGTCTGGCCATGGCCTTGTCCTGTTCTTTCATTTGGGATAAATTTCTCTGTCTCCTCATTTTGTCTGCCTCTCTGTGTCTGATTCTCTGTTAAGAAAGTTAGCTATGTATTCCCCTCTTGAAAGTAGTGACATCATGCAGAAGAGGTTCTGTAGTGCCCTGCATTGCAGTGTCCCCTGTTCATCTGAATCTGCCACTTCAGGAGAGTAGCCTATGTGTGTTGCTTATGTCCTGCTGTTGTTTCTGAGTCACTTTTCCTTTCAGTACTGATGACTGCATTGACTCTCTGCCTGTTGTGGGCTGTGCTTACTCTCTGTGGTGTTAATAGGACCCAAGAAGGTCAGCTCTGAGGGGGCGTGCCTGCCAGGGAAATTGAGAGCAGGGCAGGAAATTTGTGCTGGGCTGCTAGTCCTATGTCATATCCCCCAAGCACTGTGATATCTGGGGGCTGTGCCCTGGGCTGGCTGGGGGGCTTGAGGATGGGCATGGCACAGGCTGGTGGCTGGGTGTTGTGGGGCGGCTGAATGTGGTGCATGACAGCAGCAGTGCACTTGGAGGCTGGGGGAAGGGCATGATTGCAGCTTTAACAAAATTTGACTTGAGGCCAGGGCCTAGGCTAGCAGGTTTGGAGCCGGTGAGTCCTCAGGAGAACTTGTGGGCATGGCATACTGCTGCAGCTTAGGCAGCAACGTCTGTGTAGCACCACCTCCTGCAGGTCATTTCATGTTTATGCTGGTGGGCAGGGGAGTAAAATGGCACGGGCCAGCTCCCTCATTTTCAAAGACCTCCAACATGCTTCAAAATCAGTATGAACAGATCTGTCTCCATTTTGCCCCCGGCATTGTGTAAACTGCTGTTTTTATGTTGTGTCTTGAAGGCTGCTATCTCTTGAAGGGCGGCAACCCAGGTATCACTCCTTCCAGCTCATCCAGTGCTATGTCAACTGACTTTTCAAGCTCCAAGCTCCAAGTCCCCCAGGTTTTAAAAACTCATGGAATTCAGCCCCTCTGGTTTCTAAAACCCAACGTAAGGGGGTTAGTCTTTCCTGGGTGAGCTCCCTGGTGTGAGGGCCTGTATGCGCAGCTCCCTCCCTTTTTGGGCAGCCTCCCTCCAACTTTCTGACCTCCTAAACTTTCAGATACAGTTTCCTCTCTATATTTAGTTGTGGAGTTTTTCCTGCCAGTCTTCAGATCCCTCTCTGGTTTATTGACTTGGGTGTGGATGATATCAAGTTGTAAATGTGGGACAGGGTGAGCTCAGGTTTCCTCCTACACCACCATCTTCCCAAGCCCTCTCTACTTTTGTATTCATTTTTGAAAGCAATTTGCTTTGGATATAGAATTTTACTTTCACAATTTTTCCTTTTAGCAATTAAAAACAAACAACAACAACATTGTTCTACTTTAATTTTGGCAAGCATAGTTCCTGATGAGACATTTGTGTTATTTGTAACTTTGTTCCTGTGTACTATGTGCCTTTTCTTTATCCAGTATGCTTCTAAGATTTTGTTACTGATTTTTAGCAGCTTGTTTATAACATGTCTTGTTGTGGTTTTTCTTTATGATTAATCTGCCTAAGCATTCTTGAGCTTCTTGGATTCATAGGTATATAGTTTGTATTAAATTTAGAAAATTTGGGGGCATGGTTTCTTTAAATACACACACACACACACACACACATATATTATTTTCTTCTATACTTTCTCATTTAGCACTCTTAATTATACAAATGTTAAGTTATTTGCTTTTGTTCCATATGTTATTGAGACTATATATATTCATGTTTTCACTTTTTATTCCTCTGTACTTTGGTTAAGATAATTTATAGGAGTATATCTTCAGTTTTACTGATAAATTCTTTCTATGGTGTCTAATATGCTGATAATCCCATCCAGTGAAATTTTTATGTAATATTATATATTTTATTTTTAGACCTTTAATTTGGTTCTCCTTAATATTTTTCCTTTCTTATTATATTCATGTTTTCCTGTAAGTCTTTAATCTTATCAAGCCCATTTTAATAGCTGTTTTAAAGTTTGTTTTTTTTTTTTTTTTTTTTCTGTTAACTGTATCTTTGTTAGTTCTGGGTCTGTTTTTATTTACTGATTCCTCCCCAGCCCCCCCATTATGGATACTATTTTCTGCCTTTTTACCTGCTTCTATTTTTTTTTCTTTCTTTTTTTAACTGGGTAATGGATATTAGGATTTAAAAAAAAATTTTTTTTTAACGTTTATTTATTTTTGAGACAGAGAGAGACAGACCATGAACGGGGGAGGGTCAGAGAGAGGGAGACACAGAATCTGAAACAGGCTCCAGGCTCTGAGCTGTCAGGACAGAGCCCGACGCGGGGCTTGAACTCACAGACTGCGAGATCATGACCTGAGCCGAAGTCGGCCGCTTAACCGACTGAGCCACCCAGGCGCCCCTGGATATTAGGATTTATATCATTAAACTGAATGTTATGGTTTTGTTTAGAAAGTATTTGACTTTTTTTTTTTTTTTTTTTTTTTGGAATTAAGTTATTTGCAGATTAGTCTGACCATTTGGAGGCTCATCTTCATGATTTTTTAGGATGATCTAAGGTAGTGTTTACTATAGAGCTAGTTTACTCTCACTACTAAGGCATGAATGTTCTGGAGTGTACAGAATGCCCTGCTTATTCAACAAGGTCTCTATATTTAGGAATTGTTCATTTGACAGCTTCCCAGAAATTGAATTTTCTCTTGTAGTTGTTCTTCAGTTGACCTCTTGAAGCTTCGCCCTAGGAAGCACACACTGGTATTTAAAGCCTTAAGGAGATTCTTATGTTAGTTACTAAAGCTTTTTTCTCTGCACAGCTCCTTCTTCACCAGCACTGGGTCCAACAAATTCTGGCCATCCCCACCTCCTGAAACAGTAATTTCAGTATCTCTCTTTATTCCTTCTATGAGGCTCTTTTTGGGTTCCCCATTCCTATACCACAATCTGGACTTTGCCTCCAGTAAGAAATATGGGCAGTTTTAGAGCACACCTGATTTGTTTCTCTTCTTTTTGTAATAACAGGCCTGTCTTACCTTTTTTCCTATATCTGAAATAACTTTATATAATTTGCTTACTTTTATAGTTACATCCATGATTGGGAGAGCAGTCCTGTAGCAGTCCAGCATAGTTGTTTTTTTCCTCTTAAATGTATTATAGTGAATGTAGTTTGTTTAAACCTGAATATCAAATCTGTTTACTATTAGAAGCAAGCATTATGCTACTATGCATTTTTATTTTCAGGATTTCAAAGAATTGTTTTATGTAGATATTAAAAGATTATTTAGGCAAAGTATCAAAGTTATACCAACATCTTTAAAAACCACATTTTTTTCATAGAGGTTAAGATACCTTTTGGGTAATTTGTTGTTGTTTGTTTATTTGTTTTTTGTTTTATTTTGTTCCTGATGCAAGCAAGTGATTTCATTCATTATATTTGAAACACCTACAGGTTCTTTAAAAATGGATTGGGACTCAAAATGAACACATGCTTTTGTAATGGTTCTTACCATAACGTACGTCGAATTATGAGAATTACTCATGGCTATGTGTTACCCAGGGGGACTATTTACTATACTTGGTTGTATAGATCTGCAGATTTTTAGCTATGTTCTGATAACTATAGTGAATCATAAATTTATTATTGATGTATTCCTTTCTGAGCAGGCATGTTATTCTCTAAGAGAATTAAGGATAGGAATTAATTTTCTGTTACGGAATGTTTTCTCCAACTTTAAATGAATGCATTAAACATACACATTACTAACTCCTAGAACTCACACACCAGAAAGTTGTTTAATTATTAGTTTGGAACATAAATTAATTATAAAGTTTCCTAATAAAAATACTGAAGAAACATTTAGGGAAAAATATTTCTACATTAAAGCAATTTAACTGACAGAAGCTTGTCAGCACTTAGAAACATTTATTCTCAGTTATAAATGGTGCGTTTTTCAGCACCATTTTTATTCTAGCTTTCCATCAATATATCATTTAGACAGAAAGTGCTGATGTGGGTTTTTCCAGTCTTACCCTGCAAATGTATTGAAGGTGAATGTGGTTTTAGTTAAATATCTTCTTTACTACACAGTCTGGGTATTGGGTTTTATTAGACTGTTCAAAAGACTTTGTTGTCAAATATCTAGGCCTGCTGATCATTTATATGAAGTGCCTTAGTTAAAAAAAAAAAAAAACAACTAACTACGTACAAGGTGGTTCATTTATCAGCTCTCTCATCTAGAGCTATTTCCAAATTTGGAAGTATGTTATTGAAAGATACATGAGAAGTTATTGTCACCAGCTTTTCCATTTATATTGGTTTACTGCCATGTGAAATTTATAACTAAACTTTCATATGAAGAAGATAAAACACACTGTCATCTCATCTTGTCCCATTGTACTTTTCAGTTAGTTATAGGAGCAATAATATGCCTTCAGTTCGGTGACATGTTGAACTAGAAAAACCTTTATTTTACAGTGTATGTGACTCAGTGTGTGTGTTTGTGTGTATGCTTATACTTGACCGTTGCAGAATCAAGTTGTATTTATGTATACCATGATGTTTTTGTAGCTTAATGAACACAGATGCAATAGATTATTAGATCATGGATATTCTTTGTATTTGCTTACAGTAATTAAGTCCCTCAATAAATATGTTCCAGTTACTGACCAGACTGTCTGGTAATGAGCATATATTTATGACTGGTTTCATTGGTTAGTAGAAATAATGGGAAGTATTACAAACTGGTCACTTATTAGACCATCTTAAATATGCTATTTATGCTAAAATTATCATGATTATACAAATAAGATGACTTGGTTTGGTTGCATCTAGGTAAATGCTGTTACTTACCATTTCAAAGTAGAATTAGTTATTTTTACGAGTATAAATACATTCTTAGTATATTACTTCTCTGATCTTGGTGGTATCACTTATTTTCCTGTGCCTTAGTTATCTCATCTCTGAGATGGGGATGAAATAGATCCTGTTTCATGGGATTATGGTGAAAAATGAGTTAATGCATGAAAAGGTTTTAGAACAATTCTGGATTCCTAGCAAACACAGTGAGTATTTGCTATTATCATTATTATCACTTTAGATACTTCAAGAATCTACCAACAATATTTTTTGTTCTTTTCCATTGTACATATTGATTAATGTATCATTTATATCCCATAGAAGTCACCCGTGCTAAGTGTAGAAATCAATGATACATAGTGAATTTACAGAGTTGTGTAGCCATTAACACAATCCAATTTTAGAACACTTTCGACCATTCCAAAAGTATTCTTTGTGCCTATTCATAGTCACTCCTCTTGCCTACCCCGAGGCCACCAATCATTTATTTTCTGTTGCTATAGGTTTGCCCTTCCTTGGCATTCCATTTAAATGAAATCACACAATGAGTGGCCTCTTGTGTCTGGCTCCTTTCACTGAGCATGTTTCAGAGTTTCATCCTTGTTGTAGCAGGTCTCAGTATTTTGTTCCTTTTTATACCTGAATAATATTTGTTGTGTCTATATACACCATTTTTAACAATCTACTTGCCATTTTTTAAAAGCTTATTTATTTATTTTGAAAGAGACAGAGAGAGTGATCAGGGGAGGGGCAGAGAGAAAGGGAGAAAGAGATAGAATCCCAAGCAGGCTCCGTGCTATCAGCTTGAACTGTCATGCAGGGCTTGAACTCACATGTAACCGACTGAGCTACCCAGGTGCCCCATGAATCTGTTTGCCATTTGATGGCCCATAGGCTTGTTTGCAGTTTTTAGATATTATGAATAATGCTGCTACAAATAATGTTTATAAGTCTTTCTGTAGTCCTATATTTTTGTTTCTCTTGAGTAGATTCCTAGATGTGGAATTGCTAGATTGTGTGTTAAATTTATGTTAATTTGCAAAGAAACTACCAAACTGTTTTCTAAAGCAGCTGTGTGTAACATTTCATGTTCTCGTCTGCAATGTGTGATGGCTTTAGTTTCTCTCTTTCCTCGCCAATGTTTGATATTTTCTGTGTTTTTGATTATAGCTATTGTAGTGTTCATGAAGTAGTACGTTGTTGTGGGTTTAGTCAGCATTTCCCTAACTTCCCTAAAGCACATTTTTCTGTTTCTTACCATGGTTATCCCCCCTTTCTGGGGGTACCCTGCATCTCATAATGTATCAGTATGTGAGCTGAAAGTCCCAGCCCCTTGCCTCAATTGGAAGAATTCTGAAAGGCCATTCCCAACCTGAGGCTTTTGTGTCATTGGCTAAAGCCTCTGTAACAACAGCATTGCAGTCCGGCTTTTCCTTCTGCCTGTCCTGCTTCCTCATTTCTTTCCAGATCTGTTCCTGAGACCACTCCCCCAAATGCATGCAAATCTCAGTCTTGGAGTCTGTTTCCCAGGGAATCCTATTACAGCAGAAACAGAGTTGACAATAGTCACTAATTTAGAGATGGCCTCTAGTTTGAAATAATATTTGAGCAAAGACCCGAATAACGTGAGGAAGTAAGCCAAGCAGATATCTAGGGGAAGAATTTTCCTGACAGAGGCTTGGGTACAAAGATCCTGGGCGGGACCAAGCTTGACAGCAAGAAGCTTATGTGGAAAAATTGAAGAGGGAGAAGAAGTGGATGTAACTAGTGGCCAGATCATACAGAACTTTGATGGCCATACTCTGCATGGCCTTTGAAGTATATTTGGCAGTGGGATTCCATGATCATTCTGGATGCTCTGTGAAAATAGAATGTAAGGGCCTGAGAGTAGAAATAGGGAGGCTACTACAACAGTCCAGGTGAGAAATGGTTACAGTTTGAATCATTGGTAGAATCGGAGTAGGTAAGAAGTGGCAAGATGCTGAATATATTTTGAGGATATAATTTTTTAATAGTTGGGATATGGAATGTGAGAGAAAAAGAGAAATAAATGATGATTTTAAAGTCTTTGGTTGAGGCAGTTCAGTGAGTGGAAATGTGTGTACTGAGAAAGGAAAGGTGTAGGAGAAGGTGGGGGTGGGTAGAAATCAAATTTCAAGTTTAATTAATTAATTATTATTATTTTTTAAGAGAGAGAGCATGAACAGGGGAGGGGCAGAGGGAGAAGGAGAGAGAGAATCTTAAGCAGGTTCCACATCCAGTGGGAGCCTGATGTGGGGCTCCATCTCACAACTGTGAGATCATGACCTGAGCTGAAATCAAGTCAGGTGCTCAACCATCCGAACCACCCAGGTGCACCAGTCCACCACCCTCCACCCCCACTTTTGGATATGTAAAATTCACATGTCTTTAAAAATACAAGAGTAGATGTGACCTGAAAAGTTGAAATGCAAGTCTGGGTCAGGACTGAAGATAAAATTTCGTGAGTTGTCAGGACATAGATTTACAGCTGTGGATCTGAGACCCCCTAGACAAGGGTTGGCAAACCTTTTCTGTAAAGGGTCAGGTACACTATGCGGTCTTTGTTGCAACTTTTCGACTCCGCTCTTGTATTGTGAAATATGGTGACAATAATTAAATAAATATGTGTGATTGTGTTCTAATAAATGTTTATTTATAAACATAGGTGGTAGGCTGGACTTGGCCTGCACGAAGTAGTTTGCTGACCTCTGAGCTAGACAGTGAATACAGAAAGAAGAGCTCTTAGGCCTGAACACGTGGTGGGCCCCAGGAGTCTAACTCAGAGCCCAGGAAATGAGGAGGAAGAGCCACTGATGTTAGAGAGAAACTCAGAACATGTGTTTAGGTTATGATTTATGTTTATCCTCTTTTCACTTGTATTTTTAATTGGACAAAACATATTATATATACACCTAAATATGTAATATTCTGACCTCCTTTGGTCTTAGACATAGTGTTTCTCTGATATTATTTTTCATTAACCATTTTCTAGAATTTATGGATAAATATCACGTAAAATGCTCAGAACTCTTTAAACATTTTGTGTGTGAGTTTCAATACAAAATTTTAGTGCATTGTTCCAAATACATTTTTTTGGGGGGGGGGGGATTATCTAATGTGTAAGGTTATTTAAACTAATGTAGTTAAAACTTTCTATTCCTGAATCTTCACCTGGTCTCTGTGTTGGGGGCACCTACATTCATAGGAACAGTCAAAAGTAGAGGCAGTGAGTTCAGGAATAACAAATAAATTTTAAATATGAACACTTCCATTTCTTGAGATGTTTGAAAACTTAGTTGAATAATGTAGTTGTACACTTTCAATGAAGTACCTAAAAAAATGAATTGTGTAAGCACATGTGAATTCACTAACCCATAGTAGGTAGAAGGTGTTTCCTGGACTTCTGGGATCTAAGCTCAGAAAGATGATTGATAGGACATTATCATAAATCTTGGTTAAACTTGTTTTTAATTTGTAAAATTGTATTTATAGCAAACTATACCTGGTGTAATTATTATTTTTCTGACATTGTTATAAGCAACAGATTCCAGGTGAAATAGGAAATAAGGAACTACTTAAGATACATTTTTTTTTTTCCTGGTAGCTTTTTGGTGCTTAGACACCAGAAGTGATTCTGAAATTTTTGTGTTATCTACTGACAGACGTTATGTATAAAGAACTCCCATTTTCGTAGGTCACTGAATTAATTTAAGAAATACCATTTGACATCACTCCTTTAGGGAATTGTGGGTTGCTGTTTGATATTATTGTCTTTGTCAAATATGAAAGTTTAAAATGAATTTTATTTTTAGTGTATAGGGACTTTAAGAATGAAGTGATGTCTGTTCCGAATTTAATTTTTTCCCAAATGGACCAGATGTGGAGTTCATAGACTTTGTTTCTACCTCTTTTTCACTAAGATAGTTAAGTGCTCAAGTGTTCCACAGACTGTTGTATGTAGTCATTTATTCTTATATGGAAAAAGAGAGTTCCAGGAGGCATTGGAAACACTTTATATTTTGGCTCAAAAATTATTATTTTTTATTTGTGGAAGAGGGTGGTCATAATTGGTGTCCCTTATGTGCCTATTATATTTGAATGCTTTTGTATTCTGTCAAATATAATGTGTTCTAGATGAGATCATCAAGAAAGAACATTTTTCATTGTCATTACAATAGCAGTTGTGCAAACCGTCTTTTTGCTAAAAGGCTCCAGGTAATTCATAACAGTCCTTTTATTTCAGCTGTTTGTGGTAACCAGTTTTAATTGTATTATGTTGACCCTGATTCCTTGGTATACAAGTTATCTTCTCAGATGAATTTATGTCCTTTGTAGTCCAAAATACTTTAGAAAATAGATTGACTAGTATGAATTTATGTGGCCATTTATTTTGTAGCCAAGCAGATAAAGTACTCTGAGCTAGGTCAGTGCTAAATATGATGAATAGGTCATGCCTTCATAATAAAACTCCTTGTATGTTATACTGTCATTTGATATTAGTTAATTACTGTATGTGTTTGGGGTTGTTCTAGATATGGCTTTTACAATAATATGTCAGTTAAAAAAATAATCATAAACCATCCAAAAATCTTCAAAATGGCATGGATAACGTAGCCCAAATATTACTTTACATTTAGCCATGATGGTAATTCCACATTAAGAATTCAAACTGCTTTTTAAATCAAAGGGTCCTAACTTTTGCAGTATTATATGGGAAGGGGTCCTTGATTCCCATTTCAGTATCCTCTGCAGGATTCTTAACCATCCGAAGAAAACAGAATTTTGGGTTTTAGATTTGGCTCTCAAATTGTATATGATTCTGGAATAGTTACTTTTGTCTTCTGTTTCTTCATATGTTAAAAAAAAAGCTGCTAGACTATTTTATTGAACAGTTTTAAACAGCACATATATTTTAAATAATTATTATTCACCATGTGATATATTAAAAATAGCCTAGGAAGTGCAAAATAAAGAGTAATCCATCTGACTTTAAGAATTTTGGGGTATTGGCAAAGATGGCGGCATAGGAGGATGCTGGGTTCACCTCTTTCTGCTGATCACTTAGATTCCACCCACATCAGCCTAAATAACCCAGAAAACCACTGGAAGACGAGCAGAACAGACTCTCTGAAGCCAAGCGTAGACAAGAGGCCCACGGAAGAGGGTAGGAAGGGTGGATAGGCGGTGTGCGTTACACAGACTGGTGGGAGGGAGCCAGGGTGGTGGAGGGGCAGCCCGCCAGCAAGGCAGAGCCCCCGAGTCTGAGTTGCAAAAGCGGAGGGGCCAGACTGCGTAAGATCTGACAGCCAGCGGGACTTAACATCTAGAATGTTAAAAGTCAACAGAGCCAGGAGGGTGAGAGGACTCTGGGAGGAAGAATCGTTTAGCCACAGAAGAGCAGAACTCAGCAGGGGAATGAAAGTGCTGGCAAGCGCCATTTCCCTCTCCCATCCCCCAGCCGAAATTCCAAAGGGAACGAGTTCCTGGCACCAAATTGCTTGCCCTGCACAAATGCCCAACGCTGTGCTTCTGTGGATCCATGCCTCTTACCTGCCTGCCTCCCTCCTGGTGCTGCAGGGCCCCTGCTGCAGGGGACCACCAATAGCAAAGCAAGCTAAGCCTGGCCCTCCTGCCCCTGTGCACCTTGAGGATCTACCCCGTCTAATACATACATGGCCAGATCCCATCAAAGCAGCACCACAAGCCTGGCAGTGTGCAAGCAGCTCAGACAGGGGCCACAGCACTCCACAGTGAGTCCTGCCCCTGGGAGAGGGGAAGATAAGGTAAACACCAGTCTGACTGTGGCCCCAGGGGTGGGCTGGGGGCAGACATCAGGTCTGACTGTGGCTCCGCCCACCAACACAAGTTTCTCCTGCAGTTTGGAGCTACCACAGGGACTAACCAAAATGACAAAATGGAAGAATTCTCCTCAAAAGAAACTCCAGGAAATAGTGACAGCTAGCAAATTGATCAAAACCGATTTAAGCATTAGAACAAGAATTTAGAGTAATAGTCATAAAATTAATCGCTGGGCTTGAAAAAAGCATAGAGGACATCAGAGAATCTATTGCTACAGAGATCAAGGGACTAAAAAATAGTCATGAGGAATTAAAAATGCTATAAGTGAGGTGCAAAATAAAATCGAGGCGGCCATATTATGGATTGAAGAGGCAGAGGAGAGAATAGGTGAATTAGAAGATAAAACTATGGAAAAAGAGGAAGCTGAGAAAAGGAGATTAAAAAATCCAGGAGTATGAGGGGAGAATTAGAGAACTAAGTGATGCAATCAAACAGAACAATATCTGTATCATAGGAATTCCAGAAGAAGAAGAGAGAGATAAAGGGGCTAAGGTGTATTTGAACAAATCGTAGCTGGGAATTTCCCTGATCTGGAGAAGGAAACAGGCATTGAAATCCAAGAGGCACACAAAACTCCTTTCAGATGTAACTTGAATCGATCTTCTGCATGACATAACATAGTGAAACTGGCAAAATATAAGGATAAAGAGAGAATTCTGAAAGAAGCTGGCGATAAACAGGCCCTGACATACAATGGTAGACACATAAGGGTAGTAGCAGACCTATCTACTGAAACTTGGCAGGCCACAAAGGAATGGCAGAAAATCTTCAGTGTGATGAACAGAAAAAATATGCAGCTGAGAATCCTTTACCCAGCAAGTCTGTCATTCAGAATAGAAGGAGAAATAAAGGTTTTCCCAAACAAACAAAAACTGAAGGAATTCGTCACCACTAAACCAGCCCTACAAGAGATCCTAAGAGGGACTCTGTGAGTGAAATGTTGCAAGGAACACACAGTACCAGAGACAGCACTACAAGCATGAAACCTACAGACATCACAATGACTCTAAACCCATATGTTTCAATAATAACACTGAATGTAAATGGACTAAATGCTCTAATCAAAAGACATAAGGTATGAGAATGGATTAAAAAAAGCAAGACCCATCTATTTGCTGTCTACAAGAGACTCATTTCAGACCTGAGGACACTTTCAGATTGAAAGTGAGGGGATGGAGAACTATCTATCATGCTACTGGAAGTCAAAAGAAAGCTGGAGTAGCCATACTTATATCAGACAAACTAGACTTTAAATTAAAGGCTGTACCAAGAGATGAAGAAGGGCATTATATAATAATTTTAGGGTCTATCCATCAGGAAGTGCTAAAAATTATAAATGTCTATGCACTGATATGGTAGCCCCCAAATATATAAAACAATCACAAACATAAGCAACCTTATTGATAAGAATGTGGTAATTGCAGTACACTTTAATACTCCACTTAAAACAATGGACAGATCATCTAGACACAGGATCAATAAGGAAACAAGGGCCCTGAATGATACACTGGGTCAAATGGATTGACAGATATATTTAGAACTCGCATCCCAAAGCAACAGAATATACTTTCTTCTTGAGTGCACATGGGACATTCTCCAAGATAGATCACATACGGGGTCACAAAACAGCCCTTCATAAGTATAAAAGAATTGAGTTCATACCATGCACACTTTCAGATCACAATGATATGAAACTTGAAATCAACCACAGGGAAAAGTCTGGAAAACCTGCAAAAGCAGGGAGGTTAAAGAACACCCTAATAAAGAATGAATGGGTCAACCAGGCAATTACAGAAGAAATTAAAAAATATATGGAAACAAATGAAAATGAAAATACAACAATCCAAACGCTTTGGGATGCAACAAAGGCAGTCCTGAGAAGAACATACATTGCAATCCAGGCCTGTCTCAAGAAACAAGAATATCCCAAATACAAGATCTAACAGCACACCTAAAGGAAATAGAAGCAGAATAGCAAGACACCCCAAACCCAGCAGAAGAAGAGAAATAATAAAGGTCAGAGCAGAAATAAACAATATAGAATCTAAAAAAACTATAGAGCAGATCAATGAAAGCAAGAGTTGGGTTTTTGAAAAATAAACAAAATTGATAAACCTCTAGCCAGGCTTCTCAAAAAGAAAAGGGAGATGACCCAAATAGATAAAATCGTGAATGAAAATGGAATTATTACAACCAATCCCTCAGAAATACAAGCAATTATCAGGGAATACTATGAAGAATTATATGCCAACAAACTGGACAACCTGGAAGAAATGGACAAATTCCTAAACACCCACACTCTTCCAAAACTCAAACAGGAAGAAATAGAAAACTTGAACAGACCCATAACCAGCAAAGAAATTGAATCAGTTATCAAAAATCTCCCAACAAATAAGAGTCCAGGACCAGAGGGCTTCCCTGGGGAATTCTACCAGACATTTAAAGCAGAGATAATACCTATCCTTCTCAAGCTGTTCCAAACAATAGAAAGGGAAGGAAAACTTCCAGACTCATTCTATGAAGCCAGTATTACTTTGATTCCCAAACCAGACAGAGACCCAGTAAAAAAAGAGAACTACAGGCCAATATCCCTGATGAATATGGATGCAAAAATTCTCAACAAGATACTAGCAAATTGAATTCAACAGCATATAAAAAGAATTATTCCCCATGATCAGGTGGGATTCATTCCTGGGATGCAGGGCTGGTTCAATATTTGCAAATCAATCAATGTGATACATCACATTACTAAAAGAAAAGATAAGAACCATATGATCCTGTCAATCGATGCAGAAAAAGTATTTGACAAAATTCAGCATCCTTTCTTAATAAAAACCTCAAGAGAGTCGGGATAGAAGGAACATACTTAAACATCATAAAAGCCATTTATGAAACCCCATAGCTAATATCCTCAATGGGGAAAAACTGAGAGCTTTCCCTCTGAGATTGGGAAAACAACAGGGATGTCCACTCTCACTGCTGTTGTTTAACATAGTGTTGGAAGTTCCAGCATCAGCAATCAGATAAGAAAAGGAATTCAAAGGCATCAGAATTGGCAAAGATGAAGTCAAGCTTTCACTTTTTGCAGATGACATGATACTATACATGGAAAACCTGATAGACTCCATCAAAAGTCTTCTAGAACTGATACATGAATTCAGCGAAGTTGCAGAATACAAAATTAATGTAGAGAAGTCAATTGCATTTATACACCAATAATGAAGCAACAGAAAGACAAATAAAGAAAGTGATCCCATTCACAATTGCACCAAGAATCATAAAATACCTGGGAATAAACCTACCCAAAGATGCCAAAGATCTATATGCTCAAAACTATAGAAAGATTATGAAGGAAATTGAGGAAGATACAAAGAAATGGAAAAACATTCCATGCTAATGATTTGGAAGAATAAATATTGTTAACATGTCAATACTACCCAAAGCAATCTACACATTCAATGCAATCCCAATCAAAATTGCACCAGCATTCTTCTCAAAGCTAGAACAAGCAATCCTAAAGTTTGTATGGAATCACCAAAGACCTCGAATGGCCAAATAATATTGAAGAAGAAAACCAAAGTAGGAGGCATCACAATCCCAGACTTTAGCCTCTACTACAAAGCTGTAATCCTCAAGACAGCATGGTATTGGCACAAAAACAGACACATAGACCAATGCAATAGAATAGAGACTCCAGAAATGGACCCACAAATGTATGGCCAACTAACCTTTGACAAAGCAGGAAAGAATATCCAATGGAAAGAAGACAGTCTCTTTAACAAATGGTGCTGGGAGAACTGGAAAGCAACATGCAGAAGAATGAAATTAGACCACTTTCTTACACCATTCACAAAAATAAACTCAAAATGGATGAAGGACCTGAATGTGAGACAGGAAACCATCAAAACCCTAGAGGAGAAAGCAGGAAAACACCTCTCTGGCCTCAGTCACAGCAATTTCTTACTTGCCACATCTGCAAAGGAAGCGAATTAAAAACAAAAATGAACTATTGGGACCTCATCAAGATAAAAAGCTTCTGCACTGCAAAGGAAATAATCAAAAAAACTAAAAGGCAACCGATGGAATGGGAAAAGATATTTGCAAATGACCTGTCAGACAAAAGGCTAGTATCTGAAATCTCTAAAGAACTCACCAAACTCCACACCTGAAAAACAAATAATCCAGTGAAGAAATTGGCAGAAGACATGAGTAGACACTCCTCTAAAGAAGACATCCAGATGGCCAACAGGCACATGAAAAGATGTTCAATGTCACTGCTCATCAGGGAAATAGAAATCAAAACCACACTGAGATACCACTTCTTGCCAGTCAGAATGGCTAAAATAAACAAATCAGGAGACTCTAGATGCTGCAGAGGATGTTGAAAAACGGGAACTCTCTTGGACTGTTGGAGGGGATGCAAACTGGTGCAGCTGCTCTGGAAAATGGTGTGGAGGTTTCTCAAAAAATTAGAAATAGATCTACCCTATGACCCAGCAATAGCACTGCTAGGAATTTACCCAAGGGATACAGGAGTGCTGATGTACAGGGGCACTTGTACCCCATTGTTGATAGCAGCACAATAGCCAAATTATGGAAAGAACCTAAATGTCCATCAGCTGATGAATTGATAAAGTTGTGGTTTATATATACAATGGAATACTAGTTGGCAATGAGAAAGAATGTAATATGGCCTTTTGTAGCAATGTGGATGGAACTGGAGAATGTGATGCTAAGTGAAATAAGTCATACAGAGAAAGGCAGATAACATATGTTTTCATATGTGGATCCTGAGAAACTTAACAGACGACAATGCGGGAGGGGAAATGGAAGAAAAAAGTTAGAGAAGGAAGGAGGTGAACCATAAGAGACTCCTAATAACTAAGAATAAACTGAGGATTGATGGAGGGTGGGACGGAAGGGAAAGTGGGTGATGGGCATTGAAGAGTGCACCTATTGGGATGAACACTAGGTGTTGTATGGAAACCAATTTGAGAATAAATTTCATTTTAAAAATTAAAAAAAGAAGAATTTTAACATATACAGTAATTGCTGTGAAAACAGCTGATAGTGACAAAACAGCATTTCCAGGATGAACATTATATTTAATAAGAAAGAAAGTAGTTTGGGATTTGAAGGATCTGAGAAGACTTTTGGAGAAAATGGTCCTGGACTTGAGGTGGAATAGGATTGGGTAAGAGGTAGAGGATCTGCTGTGTGAGGATGTCCATAGAGAGAATAAGTGTCAATAGACACAAGTAAACATCATGTGTTTGTGGAACTAGGGAGGGTATGTAGCTAGAAGAGAAATTCTTGTGGGGAAGGTAAATAGGAAACAGGTGGAGATTAGAGATGGAGGGTCTTGAATGCTACCTTGAGGAGTTTCAGTTGGTTTCCTGTCAATAGTCAGCAAATAGTCATAACAGTAGTATACAAATGAAAAGAGAGACTCCATTTAATTATGTGGATAATGTATACATATGAATAAGAGAACTTGATTCCACAGACCAGGAATACCAAGTGAGGTGTTTTGTAAAAAGTAGTTTCAGGACAGAGGGCTTTTGCTTTGCTTTGTTTTGAATATATAAGATATTTATAGGGTGAATGAATGAAGGATTGGTCTCTGATTTTATTATTATTATTATTGTTTAAACCGTGAATGTATAACATGGGAGACAGTCTCTGAGAGGTCATTTTTCCCTCATTTTATTTACTAACCTAGCATTTCATACTATGTTTGGAATATTTGTAAATAGATATTAGTTTAATTATGAACTTGTAGAGTTGCTAATTCTTTTGCTTAATAGCACCTCAAGTTATTCCTTTCACCTGGCCTTGTGTGTCGTCATGTAGTCCATGGTTTACCAGTTGAATTGCTGTGTATGACTATGCCTTGCCTAACATTTTTCTTATTTACTCATCATGGATTGCAGAGGGATCTCCTGAACAGCAAGTGGTGGTCCACTCCTAGTCACAGCCTATTTTTACAGAAGTATAATCTGCAGTGTATCTTTGGAAAGCACATGTTTGGGTAATTTCCTTCTTACTTATTGCTTGAAGAAGTACTTTGAAATTCTGAAGGGTATTGGAGCTACAGTTTTAACCCTCTTTACTTACCTGTATATTCTCTTAATGCTAAAACTCTTTTTTTTTTTTTTTTGCCACTACAGAGTGTGTTTATTTATTTGTTTAGAAATTTTTTAAATGTTTATTTATTTTTGAGAGAGAAAGAGCAAGCGAGCTGGGGAGGGGCAGAGAGAGGGAGACACAGAATCCAAAGCAGGCTCCAGGCTCTGAGCTGTCAGCACAGAGCCCAATGCAGGGCTTGAATCCACAATCTGGGAGATCATCACCTGAGCTGAAATCCGATGCTTAACCACCAGAGTTACCAGGCACCAGGGGCCAACAGGTGCCCCACAAAATGTGTTTATTTTTTTTTGAGTCAATTTTATTCTACCTGTATTATTGTCAGTTGAGCCTAGTTTCCATATAACACTTAGCACAGGTTGACAATAGAAAATATTTGTTGATGGGGCACCTGGGTGGCTCAGTCGGTTAAGTGTCTGACTTTGGCTCAGGTCATCTCGTGGTCTGTGAGTTTGAGCCCCGTGTTGGGCTCAGTGCTGACAGATCAGAGCCTGGAGCCTGTTTCAGAGTCTGTGTCTTGCTCTCTCTCTGACCCTCCCCTGTTCATTCTCTGTCTCTCTCTGTCTCAAAAATAAATAAACGTTAAAAATAATTAAAAAAAAATATTTGTTGATTTAAAATGCTATTCTTTTAATTTTTTTTTTCAACGTTTATTTATTTTTGGGACAGAGAGAGACAGAGCATGAACGGGGGAGGGGCAGAGAGAGAGGGAGACACAGAATCGGAAACAGGCTCCAGGCTCTGAGCCATCAGCCCAGAGCCTGACACGGGGCTCGAACTCATGGACCGCGAGATCGTGACCTGGCTGAAGTCGGACGCTTAACCGACTGCGCCACCCAGGCGCCCCAAATGCTATTCTTAATATTTGTATGTAAATATTCACAAGCAAATTGGAATTATATTTTTACAGACTTTATTTTAACTCATGTTATAAGTTGGATTGCATTTAGAACAATAGACTAAAATATCTTTTTTTTTGAAAATGTTTTTTATTGTCAAATTGGCTAACATACACTGTATACCGTGTGCTCTTGGTTTTGGGGGTAGATTCTGTGATTCATCACTTACATATGACACCAGTGCTCGTCCCAACAAGTGCCCTCCTCAATGCCCACCACCCGTTTCCCCCTCTCTTAGGCTAAAATTTCAAGGCATCTCAAAAAGATAAACACAGTCTCACCACATGTCATCAAATACTTAAAAAAAAAAATCGTGTCTGTTTAGTCCAAAGAGAAATTACTCTGAAAATTTATGGAAGTATTTAAAAAATAGAGACAAGAGCAAAAAATATGGAAAACACAAACATAAGACAAAACCTTTCTTTATCAGAATATATTTGAGAAGGGCTCATCAGTCTAGTCCCTTTCTTTCTTTCTTTCTTTCTTTCTTTCTTCTTTTGTGTGATTCTAAAAAATCGTAAATGTCCTTTGTGTTGGTAATTGTTATGGAAATGAATAGTAACATTATAAAATAACCTTTACTACAGAGATATTTTATTTCAGAGTAGAAATGTGGTCATGCCTCATGCTGTATGCTTTTCCAAAGATGTAGGCAGGATAGGCTGAGAACTGATACACAGATTTAGTACCTGAACACCTCACATCACTAATACCTCCTTCACCTGCAAATGAATTTAGCACAAAGAAGGTACATTAAAGGTATTGTCATTGAGATTATAGATGTAGGTTGTTGATCACATAGAAGAACCCTAAGGAGAACAGGGTAGGAACATTTGAAATGGACAGTGGGGTAGGGTTGAGAAGGTCAAGACAGTTTAGAAGGGCCATAGGGGGATACCATCAAGGGGAGATAAAGCAGCAGGGAGTCTAAGATTGGGTTCTGGAAATAAAGGTCATGTCATTACAGAATTTTGATCTTGAATACACTGAATAGATCATCTTATTAAGAAATAACCCGTTTCTGAATTTGACACCATGGGTTATAAAGGTTAAATGACTTGTTTAGTATTTTAAGCATTAATAATTGACAGACCTGAAAGAGCCTAGGAGTCTTGAAATCCTGCACCCATTCATTTACTTAAGTCTTTACAAACTGCTTACTATTAGCTCAGTATTAGGGATAAAATGTTTTTTGAGATGAAATTTTTACTTCTGAGACTCTAATGTTTAGTGGGGAAACTTGCTGGTAAGTCAGAAAATTGAATACGAGGTTATAAGTGTTAGGAGTAGATATGTTCAGGTGGCTTGGAAAGCCCCAGGAGAGATACCTCATCCAGCTGGATTGTGGGGCTGGGGCCAGGAAATGCTTCCAGGGCAAGTTGGCATTTCATCAAAGCCTATTCTCTACTGTGTTGGTATCCTCGAGATAGTGCAGGCATCTCCATGGTAGTTTTCATGGAGCTTACATAGCGTCATCTTCTGCTTTTAATTTTGAAGCTTGTTCATTAGCTAGAGGAATAGAGTCCACTTTTTAATTTTAATTTTAATTTTTATTTTCTTAAATGTTTTTTTTTTTTTTGAGAGAGAGAGAGTGCACATGCATACGTGTGTGATTGAGTGGGGGAGGGGCAGAGAGGGAGGGAAAGAGAGAATCCCAAACAGACTGAGCTGTCAGCTTGGAGCCCAAATCTGGGCTTGAGATGGACACTTAACCGATGGAGCCACCCAGGGGCCCCGAGTCCACTTTTTATTTTTATTTTATTATCTTTGTGTTTTTAATCTTTATTTTTTGAGAGAGAGAGATAGAGTACAAGTGGGGGAGGAAAAGAGAAAGAGGGAGACACAGAATCTGAAGCAAGCTCCAGGCTCTGAGCCAATCCGGGGCTCAAACTCATGAACCCCGAGTTCATGACCTGAGCTTAAGTCGGACACTTAACCGACTGAGCCACCCAAGTGCCCCCCCCGAGTCTACTTTTTATTTATTTTATTTATTTATTTATTAAAAATTTTTTTAAAACATTTATTTATTATTGAGAGACAGAGAGAGACAGAGCACGAGCAGGGGAGAGGCAGAGAGAGGATGAGACACAGAATCCGAAGCAGGCTCCAAGCTGTCAGCACAGAGCCCGACTTGGGGCTCAAAGTCACAAACTGCAAGATCATGACCTGAGCCGCAGTCGGACGCTCAACTGATTGAGCCACCCAGGTGCCCCAACCGAGTCTACTTTTTAAAGCAGTGTATTATATTCTCTGCCTCCCTCTCTGTCTGCCCCTCACCTGATCTCTCTCTCTCTCTGTCTCTCAAAATAAACTTAAAAAAAATTAAAGTAGTACATTATATATGTATTTGGCATGTCTCTATGTTGAGCCAAAAGATAAAACTTTATAATGCAGGATGTTCTGTTGATTATTTTACTTCATAATGCTGGTAGCCTGAGAGAGTAGGAATGAAGAAGAATCTTCATTCTGTGCCCTGGAAAGAAGCTAAAAAATTGGATATGCTACTTCATATTTATACCCTAGATTAAAAAAACACACATACACACACAAAAACAGGTTTTGTAAAGTGTAAAAAGACCATTAATAATACATTTAATCTAAAAAGTGTTGATGGTTTAAACTTGGTGTGTTAGAACAGTTTTGTCTGAAAAGAATGTGATTAGCTCTCTACTGGTTCTATATGGAAAATACATTTAGATGGGTTAAAAATACAAATCCAAAATGGAAACTGTAAAGTACTTAGAAGGAAGTATTGGTGAATCATTTGGTAGTAGGATTAGGAAAGCTTTCTGTGATATAAAACCAAAGGAAGTTATAATGAAGGAAAGTTTGATAGATTTGAATATATAAACTGAAAATCTTTTATTTGTCAAAAAATTTGAAATGATGTTTAAAAGCAAATGAGAACCTTCAAAAGTATCTGTAATATCTAACCTATTGCTCATGTATGAAGAACAGCCAAAAAAAAAAAAAAAAAAAGAAAGAAAATTAAAAAGAAAACAAAAGAGAGAAAGCATTGAATTTGAGGGAACATGGACAAAGGTCGTGACAGTTTGGTGGTAGGCATAAAAAATCTACAAAATGTTTACATGGCTTTACTTAACATTTTTCACTTCTAGGAATTTTTCCTGAGAAACAATTCAGAGGCCAGAACAAAGATGAGGGTTTGTTGATTATTGCATTATTATGGCAGTAAATGTCCTAGATGTCCAACAGTGGTCATCTGCTAAATAAGTGATAATATATCCAAATGCTGGATGGCCCCTTTGTAACCATTCAAAAATTGTGTTTTTGAAGACTATGTAAGGGTATTGAAAATGATATTAGATAATCAAATTAAAAAAAGTAACAAAATGGTGTGTGCTATAATTTCAATATTTAACAAGTAAAGTATGTATGTGTAGGCAAAAGACTGGAGGAACATAGACTGTGTGTTGTGAATATGTGTCTCACATGTCATTTTTCTAAGAATTATAAATACTTCTCATGTTTTCTATTGCACCATACATTTTAGTGAGGAAAAATTAAAAATTATGTACCAGCAATCTATATTAAATTATAATCATACTGTATTTATACAAATAATTTGCCAACTCTATGTCTCTATTCTTAGGGCAATATGATATATCGAAATTCAGGAAATACACTTTAAGTTTGTTGTGTAACACTGTTCAGGTGAGGGTATAAATTGATTCAATATCTAATAGTTTTCACTTCAGAATGTTACAGAATGATGTTACTACAGTTAGCTGTATAATTTTAGACTAGAGATGAAATTATACTATGCTTTCAGTTAAGTTATTTTAAATATGAAAAAGGTGAAAACCATGAACAACAGAATAAAAACAACCAATTTCTTATATAAAAATACCAAAAAAACTTTACTGATGGTAGTATTTTCTGACTTTTAGAAATCTTGTAGCTGTATTATATTTTTCATTAAACTCTGGATATTTCTTATACTTCCACATTCATGGGTAAAATAATTGCAAAATGACGGTATGATATAGTATAAAGTAAACAGTATAAGTAGTAATGTGTAGCTAAATAAAATTGAGCTACAATTTTTCAAATCAGTTGCTGGCTTTCTAATTGAAAATACCTTGCAGGTTACTGTTGATGGAAATAGAAAAAAAAATGGCAGAGAGTAGAAGAGCAATGTGAAAGAAAAGTAGCTTACATCATTTAAACATAGGTCTTGGTACTGTAGTTGGGGAAAAATGATTGAGTAGAAATGTTTTCAAAAATGCCTCACTATGGAATTGTCTTGTGGTCTATTTTCCAATGAGATTGCTAGTTTTTTGATTTGGTAGCTAAAGGATCTGATTTTTAAATTCCTTGGATATGAAAATATCCCAATCTGTTAGGCTTAAATATGGTGAGCTTGAAATTTCTGTTATGTGTTTAGAAACATGATAATGATAGAAAATAAAATTTATTGAGCACTTACTGTATGCTATATCCAACGCTCACTGCTTCACATGGATTATCTCTAGTGGTCAACTAGAGCCTGTTGGGAGAGGAAGGTGTATCTTTATTTTATGTGCCACTAAGGAAGAAAAACTACTGTTATTTAAACTATAGTATCATTGACTGTGCCATATATCATAATTCCAGAAATGACAAAATAGTTAAAGAATTGTAATAAATGAAATACATTGGTTGGTAGATGGGAGACTTGACTAGCAGACTGATCAGCAGCTGGTTCTTATATTGAATGTTGTGTTTTAGAAAGGTTATTATCACTGAAAGGAGAAAATTTTGCAAATGTGTGAACATGGCAATAAAAAACAGCATGTGCTTCAATTCAGAATGAAGTTGGGTGTTTTCCCTGCGTTGCTTCACTATCTCTAGGCCTGACCTTTTTGGGAAAAGGATGCAGCACCCATTTATGTGGCCAGAGAATCAAAAAATAGGATTCTGAGGAGTCTGTCAACCTTCAGGGTGGGATAGCTTTTTCTGTAAGCAGAAGCTAAGCTTTAATTTCTGCTGGTTTTCAACATTAGATTGTAAAGTTGTACTCCTGGCAGTGATGCCAGGAGCCAGTACAGCTCATAGTATTTATGCCCAACAGGTTGTGATATTTTCATGTCAAAAGAATTTAAACATCAGATCCTTTAGCTACCAAATAAAAAAAAACTAGGAATCTCATTGGAAAATAAACTATAAGACAATTCCATAGTGAGGAACGGTGATGGGAAGGATTTTAAAAGTAAAACAATATATGGTTATTGAGAAAAAAAATAAGTTGTTATTTCTAGAGACACTGAACTGTAGCCATTCTTATACATATGACTTTGGGAGCAAAATTAAATAACCGTTACTAATATGCCAAGTTTATAGACTGTAGATATTCCTTTAGCACAGTAGACAACAAAGTATAAGTCTAGTTGAAAATACATTATGATTTAAATCCTGCCTATTACCTGCTACAAACTTGAGGAGGGAAGAGGGAAGGGAAGAAGAAATGGAAAGTTTTTTTCCCCAAAAGGCAATACAAGGGGACTAGCTGCAGAGGCTAGGTACTACAATCTCCAATATAGTATTGCATATCTAATAATAGTTGCAGGGAGCTATTACTTGTAAGGTGGTCTGAGGAAAAAAGGAAAAAGAGTTAATGCCTTGTTTTATTGTATAGAGATATTTGGTCTTTGTACCCAGTTCCTAGACAGAGCTCCAAGAGCCCTTGGAATATTTATTTATTTATTTATTTATTTATTTATTTATTTATTTAAGTTTATTTTGAGAGAGAGAGAGAGAGAGAGAGAGAGAGAGAAATCCCAAGCAGGCTCTGCACTGTTAGCACAGAGCTTGATACGGGGTTCGATCTTATGAAGTGTGAGATCATGACCTGAACCGAAGTGAGGAGTCAGATGCTTAATTGAGCCATCCAGGTGCCCCAGCCCTTGGTATTTTCTGAGTGATAAGGGTAATATGAGCATCTTTTGTTCTAATGAGGCACCTCTTGCTAGGCCCCTAGATAGCTTCAGATGGGGACTGGTCACCAGATGGGGACTGGTCACCAGAATAGCAAGCCTTGACCAAATGCTTGAAATTTCCAACCATCACACAATTTCTGGATAAAGAAGAGGGACTAGAGATTGAGTAAATCACCAACAGCCAATGATTTAATCAGCCATGCCTATGTAATGAAGCTTCTGTAAAAATCCCTAATTGACAGTTTTCAAAGAGCTTGAGAGTTGGTGAACACACCCACGTGCTAGGAGGGTGGTACACCCCAACTCTGAGGGGACAGACCCATGTGCTTGAGACCCTTCCATACCTTGCCCCAGGTACTGCCTTCAGCTGACTGTTCTTTCATATTCTTTGTAATTGACTAGTAATAATTATGAAGGGGTTTTTCAGAGTTTCAGAGTGTCATGACTGACATCTGAAGTTGCCAGTCTTGGGGGGTACTGAGCCCTTGAACCTGTGCATCTGATGCTAAATCTGGGGAGTTAGTATCAGAATTGAAATGAATTGTAGGAACCTCTGTTGTAGTCAGAATTCCTTGGTGTCAAGAAGTGACATGAGTAAAAGCCGCTCAACCATAATTTGGAGAAATATGGAGTTAAAGGCCATAAAATTGGAGGGGAGAAGTAAGGATATAATAAATAGGTTGATGGGATGTGAGTTCAGTGGAAGCAAAGGAAGTTAAATTGATAGAATAGGGTAAAAAGTAGTCAGCTTAGGTACTTTAGGATCTAAATCACTACATGCTGGACCATGGCAGAACATTATTTTTGTGGCTGCTCTTGTATGTTTTTAATGGGCAGGGAACATCAACCATTAAAATGTGGCTTGAATAGGAAAGAAAAAAAAGGGTTTGAGTTGTCTAGGTAAACATTTTCCTGGTTAGCCAATATATTCCTTGGCAGGGTGCTTAAAGGATTGGAAATGTGTTCAATTAATTAATTGCCCATGTGACTCTGGGGCTAGGAATGCCTTCTTCTCCGAGGCCCACCTTAGGTAGCAGATGACCAAAGAGAAAGTACGGTTTGAAGATGTGATCTGCTGGATGTGAAATCAAGTGGGTAATGAAGAATCCATATGTGCAGAGCCAGGAGAGAGAGTGAAGCAAGCAGGGGAAGAATGCTTTCTAAGATTTCACTACCAGCCAGGGAGAATTAGCCTGTGATTGAAGCTGTACATATTGCAGTTCAAGGACAAGGGGGCTGTGCTCAGTGCCAGCCCTAAGAAGGCTGGAATCCTGCCTGGAGAGTGGAGACAAATCAAAGAGAGGTGTGTTTGTATTACCATATATTAAGGAATTCTATCTAGGCTTCCTTGAATTCATACATTTGTCTCACATATTCTTTGCCTATTTGGCATTTTTTTGTTTTAAGGCTGAAGCTTTTTCTTTTAACAGCTTGGAGTTTTGCATAGTCATTACTGAATAAAGCAGAGACACAGTGCATTATCTACCATTTGCAGTTTGGGTTATTAAGAGCAAAAATTAAAGACACAAAGCAATCTGAGTGTAGAATACTTTTAGATATGAATAATTGTTTCTTTAATTGTCCAAAGTCTAGCTTTGTTCATACTCAATTTGCTCATATTTTTTTGTGATTCATCTTTATCAGATTTTGCAAAACATTGTAGTTATTTTTCTTAGCTACAATAATTTCTCCCTTTTTGCACTTATATTTCATCAGATTGTGAACAAATTAATTATGCCATTATAGCAAAAACAATTGGTAATAAGTGTGGGAAGAAAACAGTGACTCTTGGTGAGCGTACAACTCGAGGTATGGGGGGAAGAGCACGTGTGTGGTAGACTGGCCGACAGAGTGTGCGCCCTGGGACATCAGCGTGTGCGTTTCATGGGGGTGAACAGAGAGCTTTGGCCTACTGGGTATCAGATGAGATCTGCTCCTGTCTTTGTGATGCTCACAGACCCTCCAGCTCCTCTGTTCTTAGGCTTTGTAGAGATCCTGAGGCCTTCTGAAAATCTTTCATTTATATATTAATCATAATCCATGTTTGTAAGTATTACTAAAAATGAACATAATGCAATATATTAGTAGTTGGAGCTAGTATTCTAGTAGATAATAGACTTTCAAATAAAACTTGTAAGAATTCTTGAATTTATAAGTAAATTTTTTTTATGATAGTTGAATGAATTTGGTGGTAAATGGTAGGGAGTAATATTACAAATTGATCATTGAGATCTTTTAAACTTATCCTATAATTAGAGTTTTACTCTTCATATTTCTGTATGTATGAATTTGTCTGAATTTTCTTTGTTTTAAAATGTGATACTAAAAATACACACACAGAAATTGAAATTTAGTCCCACTGCAGTCCCATAATCTCCTCCTATTTTGTTCTGTTGCTAAGCCAGAAATTCACATTTACTAGATTATTATCTATTGCCATGGAAATCGTTTTGTTGTATTTCAATTTCACTACAGGAACAAGCAGCAGGAGCTAATGGACCATGAGAGGGAAATTTGTTGTTTAAATAATGATTATCTTTTATATTTGGCTAACATGAAAAGGGGAAAGTACAATTCTTTTGTCACACCGCATGAGAAGGTGAATGGATGAGAGTCAGAGGCAGAATTCACCTTAAGAAAATTCACAACTATATCGTGAGTTAGAAATAACATTACCCAGTCAAAAGACAGAACTGTAAAAGCTGTCCATACCAAGCTATGTTTAATCGAAAAACAAAGGAAGTCCTTACTGTGGGCTGGGTTCTCCAACAGTAAACACAGAGATGGAGTTTGGGGTGCAAGATGTGTGTCAGGGGTCATGTGTTGGCTGGAAGCAGGAGCTGCAGGATTGGGCAGAAAAAGAAGCTCGAGCTGCCCTGCAGACCTGCTGATGCTAAGGCTACACCATGGTTGCTCTGGGGGAAGTATTGCCCTCAGGGTTGCCTCCTGTTGCCACCGACCTCCCCTGCCCCAACTTTGTTGCTGGATGTGAGATGCCTCAAGGTGGGACTGCCCTCTGCAGCTGCAGTAGATTGAATTCTCTGCACCTAGAGGCTGTCCACTGACCATACTCCCCCAGACGGCAGGGAGCCAGGGCGTCCTTGAAGGCTGATCTGGGAGACACATCTGTCTACGTGGATCTCTTCCGTGCATGAATATCAGAGATTTCCTGCAGTTTTATCCTTATGGTATTTATAATTCCCAGTATACATCACCTTTAATCAGGCAAGTGTTCACATTTTTTTAGACATATTGATGATAAAAGCCCTTTTAACGTCCTTATTTGGTTTAAGTGCTTTTTGAATTATGTAGGTTGTATTTTGCCTCTAGGCACAGCATATCCTTTTTGTTTTTTAAATTCATAGCAGATTGAAGCCCTTCATAGAAAGTTAAGACTTTTCTTAATAGTATAAGAACAGTTATAAACAGACATTTCTTTTTAAAAAACATTTTATTTTATAATGATTTCAAATTTAGAAAAACATTTCAAGAAAAGGACAAAGAACTAATATGTTCTTTCCTCACATTCCCCTAGTATTGGCATTTTACTACAGTTGTCCCATCATATTCTCTTTATTGTCTCACTTGATTTTTCTCTCAGCCTTTACTCTGATACATTATTATTTTGAAGTGGTTTCTTTCTTTTTGGCTTGAGAGTAAAAATTGCAGACATGATACCCTAGTATTTCTTTGGTACTTAAGAGAGCATTTCCTAAAAATAAGGATGTTGTTCCACATAACCCCAATATAATCAAAATAGGAAATAAATATTAATAGGATATTACTGTTTAATCCATAGATCTCATTCACAACTCACCATTTGTCCCAGTGATGTTCTTTATGAGTCCAGAATCCAGGATCATACTTTGTGTTGAGTTAACTGGCTTTCTGGTGTCATTCAGTCTGGAACTATTCCTTAGTCTTTCCTTATCTTTCATGATCTTGATATTTTGGAAGAGTTCAGCCAAATCATGCTTTCTTTTTATCTGATGTTTCCTTATGAATGGATTCAGACGATGTATTTTGGGTAGGATTACCATAGAAGAATGATGTTGTGTTCTTAGTTCATCATGTTGAAAGTCAATCAAGCTTATCTTATACTTTTCTTGTTCCAGCCTTGGAATTATGAAGGAATTCGGGTTCCTTTTAATGGAGAAGGACATTTAGACATGGGGAAACCAAGATTTAGGATCTTTTGTTTTTAATTTTTTTTAATGTTTATTTCTGAGGCAGAGAGAGACAGAGCATGAGTGGGGGAGGGTCAGAGAGAGAGGGAGACACAGAATCAGAAGCAGGCTCCAGGCTCCGAGCTGGCAGCACAGAGCCCGACATGGGGCTCGAACTCACAAACCGTGAGATCATGACCTGAGCCAAAGTTGGTCGCTCAACCGACTGAGCCACCCCGACGCCCCAAGATTTAGGTTCTAAAGATGCTCACTGCTACTGGAGTATCATTCCTGCTAGGTCTAACCAGGGAATGAAATTAGAAAGTACAGGTTTGTTTTTTTTTTTTAAATCTTTATTTATTTTAGAGAGGGGGAGGGGCAGAGAGAGGGAGACAGAGGATCCCAAGCAGGCTCTGCGCTGATAGCACAGATGTGGGGCTTGAACTTATAAACCATGAGACCATGACCTGAGCCAAAGTTGGATGCTTAACTGACTGAGCCACCCAGGTGCCCTGAAAATACAGCTTTTATAAACACATACTATATGCACATACATCTCTATCTATATGCATGTATGTTCCTGTAGATTGATCTTTCTAAATATGTTCATACTGATACCTTCTTTTTATACTTATAGTTTCTTTCTCCAGCATTGAAAAACCTGGCTCCCTAACCTTAAATATTTACTTGTTTGCTTGTTTCCCCTTGTACATAACCAGTTTCTCAGCTATGTGGGTCACTCACTTGGCCCTACTATCTCCAACCAGCTGGTTGAATATTTGGTTTTGGCTTTGCTGGCCATGCCAACTACTTGCTCAGTCTCAACCAAGGGGAAGGGTCCCAGATGCTTCTCATGTTTCCTAGTCCTATTATTATTTTTCTGTGGATATAAAGTACTGCAGTGACTCTGAAAAAGATTCAGCTGAGTAGGTAGTATTTGCTATGGGTATATCATAAAAGACATTCCTAAATTAAAAACGGGATTATCTAGTAGTTTAGTGGTTTCTTTTTTTGTTTGTTTTTTCAAAATTATTACTATTCTAAGATGTGAATGACAGGATTTTATTGCTTAGTTTAAGATTCTGTTATGGACAATAATAATAGCACTGAGACATGTGCTAGCCATTTCTGATATTAAATATAGTTTCTGAATAAGAAACCATTTATATTGTTAAGGCAGATCTTTCTTTAGATTCTCTTGGATCTATTTCTTGGCAGTTCAATAAGTGATGGCTATTAGCGAAAACAATTTTTGTTGAGCCTTGTTTATTGGTTGCAATAATGAGAACAGTTATTGAGTTCGATAATTTTGTGCTTTTATTTTCAAGTAACAAAGTGTTCTTATTTTGTGATGATACCAAGGAAAGGCAGTTTAAAAGCTGGCTTTAAAGGATCTGTAGCTTTGAGAGGTTATAATTTAGAATGGAGGCATGGTGGTCAGAGGAAATGAGCCAAAGTTAAAAGCCTTTTCTGTGCCATTGAATCTGTAACCATCCTCAAAGTACTCTGCACTTTATGTCACAAAAAAGCCTCAAATCCCATGGGTAAATGTTATCTGCAGGAACCTCATCATTTCTGAAAACAGTTCTTTTATTCTTAGAGTGTTTGAACAAGAAATACAAATAATAGTATTTCCTTCTCTTTTTTGCAGGACAACATATGGATATAGGAGTTCCTCTATTTTTGAATAAGTGCTTTGTGGTATAAAAAAGCAAAATCAAATTGAAAATTAATGAATGGTGAGGCAAACTTAAGGTGTTGGTTAAATCTCTTTCTTTTGCCTCCTTTGTCAAGCAGCATTATCAATTGTTCTCATCTTGTGGCGTTGTTTTATGCTTGGTTTTCTTTTGGAAGATAAAGTATAATTACTTGTCAGCCAAAAGTTTATGGCATAGACACTTTTGCAAATAGCTTTAAAGGTAGGTCTTGATTATATATAACCTGTAAGGAGCACACAGGATATGGGCAAAGCAGTTGATGAGCAGCGGATGTGACTGTACGTGGAGAGAAGTGAGTGAAGTCTACTTCATTTTTGTGCTTTAAATCTGTCCACACTTTCTCTTGAGTCTTTCATGGTTTCTGCTGTCCTTGTCTAATGTAACTTGAGTTGCTTCTTACCCTGTTCCTCATCCCTTTTTCTCTGCCTCTCTGTCACACACAAATACACATATACATACACAAACTCACCCACATACAAATACACATACATTCACATTTGAATTTAAATGGTTGGCATGCTTAGGAATATTTGCAACTGGAAGCCACACAGGCCAATGTCTCTAATTGTGTGTTTGTGTATATGTATGTGCACACCCACACGTGCATACCATTTCCAAATAGTTGACCACCGAAAGTACTTGGCTTACGGTAGGTATGCAGTTCACATTTGTTAAGTGAATGACTCTATGAGTCCCAAACAAGTTAATGACTTGAGCAAATGGAGTCTCATGGAGACATTGTTTCTGCTATGAAGATTTGTTTGTTGTAGAGACAGCTACTCCAGATGATCTAGTATTTGTATGGAACAGTTGTTAGGTCGAGTCTGATGCTTTGCCCCACCTCTCTGAACCAAAATTTACTTCTGACTGACAGAGGGTAATTAATTGAACTGCACAGATACTTCCCCGGGAAGGGTAAATCATGCCTTAGATGAAGACAGTCACCTGGGTATGGGACCAGATATGTGTACTTTTCCCTCCTCTTGATGAGCTCTTATTGCAGCTCATTTTGTGTCTTGTGACAGCCAAGTGACTCAGAGTAGAGTGAAATGACTTTTGTATGACAGAAACCATAACAAACCACTCAGGACATTTGCCTTTAAAAACAACAATAAAAAGATCAAACATTCTCTGGTTACCACTTTAACATTGTACAGTTTGGAGTGGTACTGCTAGTCCTGTCAGTGAAAATTACCATTTGGCATCTTCTTGGAGTGTCTAAATGTGTAGTCGGGGACCCACTTGGGCACAGGATAGTGCTATGAGCCCTGCTCATGATTTTCTGAACTACTTCCTAATGTGCCTGAAATGCTGAGAGCAGGGCATTGCTTCCCCTACTACTTTTCTAAATGACAAGACCTTCCTCCTTTTTTCCCCCCACGTATAGTCAAATTTATTCCATCATATAGCAGCAATGCAATTTCCCCCTGTTAAAAGGCATCCCTCACCATGCCCGTAGAGCAATCCCCTTCTCTCTCTCTCTCTCTCAGAGAGAAAGCCCAAACTTGCCTGTGAGCAGTGTCCACATCTAATTCATTGAAACCATTTTCCTCCATTCAGTACTAAGACCTCCCAACCATTAAGCTCAACATTTTAAGGACCAAAAAATTCTAAAAGTGGGCTATTAGGTATCATAGAGAGCCCAACAAAAATGCATACGTGTGTACACCAAAAGATGTACATGAGAATGTCCATGGCAGCGCTCTTCCTAATAGCCCCAAATGGAAGCACCTCTGATGTGTGTCAACGGTGGAGTGGATAAACTCAGGTATAGTCATGAAATGTGGCCTATTTGTTCATTGGATAGCAATGAAAACAAATGGAAAACTGTCCAGGTAACAACACAGATGTTAAAGGAGGCAAAAAGAATACATCATGTATTAAATTCATCTAAAGGTTAACCACTGGCAATTTGTGGCTTTAGTATCCTTACCTTTGAGAAGGAAGAAGAGTAATGACTAGCTAGGATAAAGGCTAGTAATAAGGGCATATTAGTGTTGTACTTGATATGGGTGGCGGTTACATAGTTATCTTCACTTTGCGACGAGTCATGCCAAATATATTTGTGCACCTTTCTGTATGTGAGTTATACTTCCATTAAAACACTTATTTTTAAAAAGATATCATTTCCCTCTTGTTTGTAATGAATACTTTTTCTAGATGCTTTTAAGATGTTTTCCTTTGCCTTAGTTTTATGTTTGACTGTAACACGTACAGGTGTGATTTTCATGTTAATTTGCCTAGTGTGGTTCACTGAACTTTGTGGATCTGTAATTTTATGCTTTTCACCAAAGTTAGAAAACATGCTTCCAGTATTTTTATTAATTACATATAAAGAAAATAGAGGGACCACTCTCACTTCCACCTTGTATACGTTCTGGGAAAGATGGCACCATAAAATGATTACTAGTTTTAAGCATATACTTAATTTTATAGGGCAGCACCCCAAATTTGCAGCTTACTGGAAATTTTATGGGACCAGTTGGTGCCATAAACTGAACCAGTTTTCCAGTTTGGTCTAAGTTCTTGTCCAGCCTGGCAACTCCTAAGCCACTAACGATTAATCAGTGTATACCCTTACTTCATTCCATGTCTCCTAATGTTCTTCCCAGTGGAAGGTTTTCTCTTTACCATTGTGTTTCGGGGACACTAATGAGTGGTGGTGTTGTATAGTGGCCACTCACACCTAGCTTTTACCAACTCGGTGTAGATCCTTTTGTGAATGAATGAGACCTATCATTTTTTCTCTTCCATTAACTGGTCAGAGGGAACTTCTTATGCCAATTTATATGACTGCGGGAGAAGTGCTGAAGGAATAGGGCCAGATACTATAGTAGTCTGAGTCATCTGCTCATTCGGCTTAGTTGTGGCCATGTTCCCAGTCTTGTAGGGAGTGGACTGCTATTGGGCCCATCTAGTTCTATGGTTTGGCGAGTCGGATAACACCAGTTTTTTATGGGTAGTTTGATTTTTCACATAGTCACTTGATATCCCATGGGCAGGTGTTCAGTCTCTACCAGGTACCAGTAGCAAATCAGGAGAGCAATCTTAATAAGGCCCCCAAAACCACATGTGATTAGCACTAACACATTGCACTATCATACTGACCATGTAGCTGTACAGCGGTTGAAAGGCACTTTCACATGCTTTATCCCATGGGACACAGTGTCCTTTCTGCTGGCCTCCCGTGTCTACAGATGTGAAAGACCCAATGTGAAGGCAGGCCCTCTTCAAATCAAGGTTTCTTGGAGGACCTGGCCATTCCTGTGGCTCGGCAGCCTGTGTCCCAACTGCTGCTACTACTACTACTACTACTACTACTACTACTACTACTACTACTACGACTACTTGTTGTTGTTGTTGTTGTTGTTGTTGTTGTTGTTGTTGTTGTTGTTCTTCTTCTTCTTCTTCTTCTTCTTCTTCTTCTTCTTCTTCTTCTCCCTCCTCCTCCTCCTCTCCCTCCTCCTCCTTCTCCTTCTTCTCTTCCTCTCCTCCTCCTTCTGCTCCTCCTCTCCCTCCTCCTCCTTCTCTTGCTCCTCTTCCTCTCCCTTCTCCTTCTCCTCCTCCTCTTCCTCCTCCTCCTTCTCCTTCTCCTCTTCCTCTCCCTTCTCCTTCTCTTCTCCCACCTCCTCTCCCTCCTCCTTCTCCTTCTCCTCTTCCTCTTCCTTCTCCTTCTCCTCTTCCTCTCCCTCCCCCTTCTCCCTCTCCTCCTCCTCCTCCTTCTCCTCCTCCCTCTCTTCCTTCTCTTCCTTCTCCTCCTGCTCCTCCTCTTTCTTCTTCTTTTTTTGAGGAATGAGAATTTAATGTTGGGGAAGGAGGATGCTTAGGTTATAGTCTCTGGCAGGGAGACACCCTGGTTCTGCCCTTGGGCCAGCAAATGCAGAAGCAGGGAGTGCAGGGCCCAACAGACGGGTATAGCCCAGGCGGCTCAGATTCCCATTTTTGTACATTTAATGGTGACTTATGGTACTGTCTGAGTGCAGAAAACTAGGGTCGGCATCCAGAAATTGGGCCTGTGGGTGGCCAGCCAGTGCCGTCTGGACCAGCTCATTCACCCACTGGTTTTTCTCATGAAGTATATTAGGGTGCTGGCTCCTGGGAAGCAGGCCCAGCATCATGACTTGGGCCTGGGCTGCCCTTGGTTCACCAGTCATCAGTCACTTGCTCTGCTATGGGCCTTGGCTGTTGGTACTCACCCAGACCACCACAGTCTTGGGCTGGATTCGTTCCAGCTTCACATTCTCCAGCCACTGAAGCACATGTTGTATGCTGCCACTGCCAATGCTAAAGTTAAGTGTGTGAAGGGGAGAAAAGAGCTTCTCTCAGATCTTGCACTGGTGCATTAGCTGGACCAGGGAGTCCCCAATGAAGACGACTTCAGGTTCCTTATCTTTGCTGTCGACTATAGACCAATGGTGCAGGGACATCCAGAGTCTGACGTTTTGCACCAGCATGGATTGCTGGCTGGGCTCTCCTCTCCATTCATATTGGTGCTGCAGCTCCTGCGGGCCCCAATGTCTTCTTTCAAGGCAAATTGTGGTATTTGAAATAACATAAGCAGTAGCAATCCAAGATTTGGGTTACAGTTCAGATTAGAACACCAACCACTTGGTTCTCTTCCTCTCCATTAGGGTATCTGCTCAAATGTCATTTTGCCATTAAGTCCTTCTTTGGCCATCTTATTTAAAACCCCTATTTCCTACACACCTTGCTTTATTTTCCCAGTAGCACCATTTGACATACTATATATTTTATTTATTTTATTATCTGTCTTTCCCATAAGAAAAAGCTCCATGAAAGCAGGACTGCTTCAATCCCAGCACATTGCATATAGAAGGTATTTATTTAATATTTGTTGTTGAATGAGGCCTTAACAGAACTCCTCCAAATTATCTGAGACTTCATTTCCTCAAGTGTAAAATGGAGGGGTTTAGAAGTACTTTGTGTGCTGTCATGTACTTTATAAGGTGCTTTGCCATTATTAATAATTAAGTTATAAATTCATTTTTGCCATTATTAATCAAGTTAGAAAATTCATATTTATTAAATATAATCTGTATGCTTCCTAACATACTTTAACCAGTTAAAAAATATGTGTATAAAATACACTTTCTGAAAATCTGGGGTACAACCCCAACTGCTGGCTGTCTTTGGGGCCTCAGTCCCACTGACTGCTTCATGACTCATTTTCACTGCCTGTGGATCTTCCTTCTAGCCTTGTGATTTAAAATTTCCCATAGCTCCAGGCCAAACAGAACAGTGATTGGCTGAGGAGTCAAAAGATTGCTCCTTGAGTTCTTCCAGTCTGGGCAGTAAGATTACTTCAGATTGGTTATCCATGATACAAAATCCTTCTAGGTCTCTTTTTCTTCTACTTTTCTTTTCTTTATTTGCTTTCTTCCTTCTTCCGAAAAAGTCCTGCTGGTGGAGGACTGCTGGGCCCAGTTGCTGCCCCACGAAGTGCTGTAAGATTTCAGGGGACGAAGAGATGAATTGTGGCTTAGAGCAGGGACCAGCCTGGACAAAGTGCTCTGGTCGAGGATGCACAGGTGAATGTTTCAACCTGATTTACTAGGGAAGATACAATTGAGTAAGTAAGGATTTAATAGATACATAAGCAAGGCCTATGAGAGCATAGATGAGGCAGTGATACTTTAACTGAATGGTTCAGAGACGGCTTCCTAGATCAAGAAGGTGACATACGAAATAGATATTCATGGACTTGAACATATTGAAAGAAGGAGAGAGGATTTCAGGAGAGTCAGACTAAGGAAAAGAAAAATGAAAAATAATGAGGCAGAAAAACTTTGTGTAAATTTTCGTTTGTCTGTTACTAAGGGTTTTTGAGTAAGGGAGTTTTAAGTTAAGATTTTGATGTTTTAATTACCTACTTTTACCCTTTCTGCTTTCTGCAGTTCTGGACTGAAGAATGGATTTATAAAAAAGCATAGAAGCCATCAGGGAAATAAAGTGCTGCTTCATAGCTGAAAGAATATTTGGTAACCTTTAATCTCTGGATTTTCCAGGGAAGGTTGTTGGACAGTGAGGCTTGGGTTTGGAGGCTTACCTGTGTTTCTTGCTCCAATGAGGTACAACCCCCTTACCTCTTCAATTGTAAGTGGAGAGACTCAGGCAGAGATGGGGTGAGGAGCTCCAGGTCTGATTTTTTTTTAATCACACAAAATGATTATGACTGTGCTGCTAGGAGTACAGACCCTGCCTAGGCATTCATGCTCACTAGTCCAAAACCAGAAATATTAAGAGTAGAGGTAGAGGGAATTCTGGGTTCTCATCTTTAAGTCACAGTCATTCTACCAGATGGCTTAAAGTGTGGCTCAGTGTGATAGCTGGGACTCTTCCCTTGGGAAGGAGCTTTGGAGGGTCTATGTGGAGAGGAGGAAAGCTCTGTCCCACACCTTCCACTCCAGATGTATGCAGGTGGAAATCCTAGAGGGACCTGAGGGTTTCCTGCATATGATAAACATTAGCCTCCGTTTTCTCCCTTCTTTCCTCTTTAAGACTAATGATAATCACTTCTTACAGGGTTTTTGTTTTGTTTTGTTTTTAGAGCAAAGTAAATCATGGGCCATGGAGTAGATGGAAGTTGACTTGCTCTTAGTGTGAAGTCTGTGCCTTTGGCTTTAGTGCATTTACTGTACATAGGTATGAATCAGATCCATGGAACCACCTTGGACCCACATTTGTGGTTACCATTAACCAAAGGAGCCCAGTGATTACTTTATAACCTGAGTAGTATTTTAATACTGAGTTTCTTTTTTTAAAATGTTTTGTTTATTTTTGAGAGAGAGACAGAGTACAAGTGGGGGAGGGGCAGAGAGAGAGAGGGAGACCCAGAATCTGAAGCAGCCTCCAGGCTCTGAGCTGCCAGCACAGAACCCGACGTGGGGCTTGAACCCATGAACCACGAAATCATGACCTGAGCCGAAGTTGGATGTCTAACCGATGGAGTCACCCAGGCGCCCCTTAATACTGAAAGAGTTTTTACCTGCATCTGAATTGATTGCCATCTCTTTAGCCACCTTCACTTCCATCCTTGGGGAAGAGATGTTTTCTCCTAGTCAAAGTTGCCTGTGCACCTGTGTCCTAGGTCTTCTCCTTCCCGAGCTCCTTAAGCTTTTGTTCCATTAATTATTTCCTTGCTTCCCTTTTAAACTACCCCTCTGTCCTGATTGCTTTTCTGAGCTTTTGAACATGTTCAAGTCTCCCTCGAGTCAAAACAAGAAGGTGAAAGCACCCAGACCCCTCCCTTGATTCTGTGCTCACTACTTTATCATTCTTTTGCTCACAAGTAGGGTTCTAGAAACAGATGTCTTTATCTGGCCTCTCTTCTTCCTTGCCTCCCCTGTGTTCTACACCACTCTGCTGGGATCACCTTCATGAAGTTCATCCATCTTTGACTTGTAAATGTTAAATGTTTTTCCAGTGCCTCTTTGAAACTACTCTTCTTACTTGATTCTAATGAATGTTCTCTTTTGGTTTCTGGGACTGTACCCTTCATGGATTTTTCTCCTTCATATTTGCTTCTCTCTGTTAGGGGACTTGCTCTCTATCCTTTCTCTCCTTTTTAGTGTCCTTAGTGTTCTTACTTGGACTCATGGCCCTTATCATTTCTACAGCCTCTCCGTGAATGCTGGAACCCCTCCTAGGGATCGTCTGCCAATTATATATAATAACTCCAAACTTTCTAGCTTCAGCTTGGACCTTTTTCCTGACATCCATTGCTTCTCAGATATTCTATTAAATATCCTAGACCATAGAAGAAGATAAATAAAGGAATGTCCAAGAATGAGATGATAGATACATGTGATGATAACAGAACTCTTCCTCTTCTTTTATGTGCTATTTCAGTTTGTGATAACAATCTTGACTCCATTCCCAGCTCAGAATGTTGATAAGCATTTCAGACTTCCATTTGGCTCACTATAGCACAACCAGCACGGTACATGTACCTACCATATCCTAGGCATGCAATGTGATGTTTAGATGAATGAATGGATACATGGCTTCTTCTCCCTCATCCCTTATATCCAGCCAACCACTAAGTTTTTTTTTCTCTACTTTTTTTCTTCTCTTGAACTTTTCTCTCCTATTCCTCTCCATTCTTACTGTTCTGGACCAGACTGTCATCTTCTCTCGTCTTGGCTATTTCAGTAGCCTAACTTTGGCCTCATCACTGCTAGTGTAATTTCCTTCTCTAGTTCATCATCTGCACCATTACTATTCAATTGAACTTTGTTATGCAAGCCATATATGTAATTTTACATATTCTATTAGCCACATTTTAAAAAGCTAAAAGAGGTGAAAATTGATTTTAAAAATACATTTTATTTGATCCAGTATATCCAAAATGTTATTTCAACATGTAGCCTTAATCACATTTCAAAGTACTCAACCTATATATACCCAGTTCTCTTTTTCTGGAAGCCTTCTATCTTTCTACTGTACAAACTTTTTCATATGGCATCAACCCGAATGCTGTTTCCTTTATGAATCCTGTTTTGAGTTATCAGGCAAATTTCATATACTTGTGACTTTCAAGGTTTTTTGCCCATACCAAGTAAGAAGCATATTTTACACTGTGGCCAAGATATGTGTATATGTGTTTGTCTTCCTATATTTTTGTCTACAGCTATACTTAAATCTCTGTGTCTATACCTAAATTTATATCTATGAAAAGCTGGAACAGAAGTTCAAAACAGTGTTTTATTTCATGAGGTACATTATAGTGTTTAATCCATTATGTTAAAAAAAACTGATTGTAACTGATTATATTGATTCTAAGGCTCACAAAATAAGTCAGAATACCTATTTTGAAAAACACAGGTCTATACTGGCAGCAATCTTACATGTGAGTCTACTACAGCATTTACCAGATTTTATTATTTTGTGTGTGTGTGTGTGTGTGTGTGCGCGCGCGCGCATACATCTCCTACCCAGACTCTATATATCTTTCTCATTTTTAAAAAATCCTTATATTAAAAAAATTAAAAAAAAAAAAAAAAGGGGCGCCTGGGTGGCTCAGTCGGTTGAGCGTCCGACTTCAGCTCAGGTCACGATCTCACGGTCCGTGAGTTCGAGCCCCGCGTCGGGCTCTGGGCTGATGGCTCAGAGCCTGGAGCCTGCTTCTGATTCTGTGTCTCCCTCTCTCTCTGTCCCTCCCCCGTTCGTGCTCTGTCTCTCTCTGTCTCAAAAATAAATAAAAACGTTAAAAAAATTAAAAAAAAATAAAATAAAAATCCTTATATTGTTTCTTTTTTTGTGACAAGTCCAATGCCTGGTGCAATGTGTGTGCTCAATACATATTTACTGACTAACTCAAGTCCGGTAGAGCTGTTCACATGGGTTCAAAGGCATCACTTTACCCATCAGTGTTAATTAGCTACAACAGTTTGTGCAGTGTTGTCTCAGCCCTCGCTGACTGAAATACAAGCTCCTGGGTGATAACAAGGTTTTCCTATTCCCAGTTCTACTTATATCTGAATAAGGATATCAGATAAGGAGCTGAATATTCTCTTCTTCTGGCAACATGGAAAATGGATAGCAGTGAGAACAACTTGATGGTTTTCACTTAGAATCCACTCAAATACTTGAGAGAAACAGGTCTGTTAGTTTCTATGAAGGGAGCTGAAGTTAAGTTTGTACTCTGAGGTTAGCAAATTATGCCTGGTATTTAAAAAATTTTCTGATGACATGATACAATCTCAGAGTATATCAGAGATAAGCCAGATGGCTCATTTCTAGACTAGCTTTACTGCTAATTAAAGGGCTAATTTTTCTCTCACAAACTCAAGAGTGTGAATATATTTTTTGTCAAAATACTCAATAGCCGGACAAGCTAAATTGGTTCGGGAAAACCTAATTGGGTATTTTCCATCTTGCAAAACTCTGGTGCTTATATTTGAGAGCCTGGGGAATAGCTGTTAGTGAAGGTATTGATTACAAGTCTGCTGCTTTTTAATAGCTGTGTATTAACTCAAGAAGTTGGATTTCAAGAGACTAAAATTTTAAAGAAAAATAAAAATCTAAACAGAACTAGTCCTTTCACTTCTCCTTAGGTGAACAGTTTTGCTTTTATTACATTCTGAGTGCCGAGTGCCATTTCCAGTCTATGTGGGGAGGCCCACATGACAGGACTGCTCTTACTTTGACCAAAGATCATTATCTGGCTGGAGCATGTTCTAGGAGTCAATAAATATATAATATGGTATTTCAGATTCTTTGAAGATATTAAGTATAATCTCATTTTGAATGTTTGGAGGTGTTTCTTAATAAATATTTAAAACCTCTATTGGCAGGGCCTTAATATGACAACTAATAAATATACTATCGAATAAGTGTTAACAAGATGTTTTACTCTGAAGTGCCTTCAAATTATTTAGGTGAAATAATAAAGTATCACTTTTTCCTAACAATTACATTTGTAATGATGTAATTCTTTCCTGTTAATTTATGTTGAGTATTATACTTTGGTTTTTGATGGAGCTATTTTTTCCCTCTTCTAGTAATTTACTTAATATTTTTGTTCAGATAATTCCTAATACTAAATTACCTGTAGAGTTGCCAAATGCAGCATATGTATATATAGTATTTTTCACCTAAACTTTCTGTATGTGTATGAATCTTTTTATGAATATTGGGAAATATTTAACGAAGGTCTTGGCTTAGAAAGTTGCTATTTCATCCAAAAAATCCAAACTTGAACTGACCTGCTACTTTTTTTTACTTTCTCTTAAAACGAGTTCCTGTTTATTTGATGAATAAATAGTTTGCATTTACATACTAAACAGTTTTGTTATTTAGGTTTTGATAATATGTGTCATTTCAATATCTCTGGAATTTTCTGTTTTTGAAGCTGAAAGCCTTCAGATACATAGTTATTGTTAATTATTATTCTTTGAGAAAATGACTTGGCATTTCCACTTGCCTTTTAGCATGGTTACTTTCCACTCTATTCAAGTGATAAGGGAACTTTCTTTTTGGCTCAGTGAAATATCAACAGTGCTTTTCTGAGGTGTAGCGATCTAATGTGAGATTGTTTTAGATGCAGTGTTACAAAATTTTATTTTGCCTTGGAAGCATCATGGCCTATCTTTTAACTGTAAAATGACTTGTATTTAAATGCCTATAACAACTGCAATCCTGGAAAATGGAATAATAATTTGTATACTCTCATTAGATAAGTCCTTTGACTAGAGTATACATTTTCATTTACCTATCAGTTTAAGTGGGAAGCTGACGTTGTACATGGTCTTTCTTATCTCCAACATGACTTTTTCTACTGTAAGGTTTATGAGAAGCTTTCAGTGATATTTTATTTTTTAATTCTGGTCTTCTCTTACTGTGTATAGATGCCACATATCTTGTTCTTCAGTTAATAAACAGCTCATATTCTACTGTCTCATTAGCCTTTCACTAAATGGGATTCAAAATGGTCTCATTAGCCTTTTGATAAATATCATTTTAATTAAATATGCATAAATATGGAAAGATCTACTGTGTAACAATTCAGTAGTAATTACAGTGTATTTTATATTATTTTGCATTATTATGGAATTGTGTACCTATTTCTGTTGCAGAATAATTACACCATTAGGAGTCTATACTAATCTGTTTTTTGTGTTTATAAAGATCACAAGTTTATCAAGTGGGTGGCTTGAATTAATTTGATTTCACCTTTATCAGAGTGCTAATGAAATTGATAGTGTTAAGTTCTCCAGTGCCAAGAAGTAAAGACCTCAGGTTTATATAACTGTGCTGATTCTGAAAATTGATTTGTTGCTTTGTAAATATAGGTGTTTTAATGCAAATGAATATTATAAAAATGCTTTTGCCTCAGTTCTTCAGCTACTCATTAAAATCTTTTTACATTCCAGAAGTATTGGTTAAGAAAGGAGCCTTAATGACTTTTTTTTTTATTTATTTAAAAAATGTTTTTAGGGGCGCCTGGGTGGCTCAGTCGGTTAGGCGGCCGACTTCGGCTCCGGTCATGATCTCGCGGTCCGTGAGTTCGAGCCCCGCGTCGGGCTCTGTGCTGACAGTTCAGAGCCTGGAGCCTGTTTCAGATTCTGTGTCTTCCTCTCTCTGACCCTCCCCCGTTCATGTTCTGTCTCTCTCTGTCTCAAAAATAAATGTTAAAAAAAATGTTTTTAATGTTTATGTATTTTTGAGAGAGAGAGAGACAGAGTGCGAGCAGGGGACGGGCAGAGAGAGAGGGAGACACAGAATCTGAAGTGGGCTCCAGGCTCTGAGCTGTCAGCATAGAGCCCGGCGTGGCACTCGAACCACGAACCATGAGATCATGACCTGAGGTAAAGTCAGAAGCTTAACCAACTGAGCCAGCCACACCCCTAAAAAATTTTTTTTTTGAATGTTTACATATTTTTGAGAGAGAGAGAGAGAGAGAGAGAGAGAGACAGAGTGTGAGTGGGGGAGGGGAAGAGAGAAAGGGAGGCACAGAATCCAAAGCAGACTCTGGGTTGAGAGTAAATCTTATTATCTCAATTATTTTCTCAAAAAAATGATCCTTGAAGGCAGGTATTGTTATTATAATCACCCAAGAGCACTGTGATAGTAAATGGCACATCTAAGATTAAAATTAGGTCTTTCTATCTTTAAAGCTCTTTTCTGGGGCGCCTGGGTGGCTCAGTTGATTGAGCATTTGACTTCAGCTCAGGTCATGATCTTGCAGGTCTTGAGTTTGAGCCCTGCATCGTGCTCTCTGCTAATAGCTGGGAGCCTGGAGCCTGCTTGGATACTGTGTCTCCCTCTCTTTTTGTCCCTCCTCCACTCACACTCTGTCTTTCTCTTTCTTTCTCTCAAAAATAAACATTAAAGAAAATTAAAAAAAAAATTGAGTTGAATGAGTAGGCCTCAGGAAGCATAGAAATAGAAACAGCTCAGAGTTAAGTGGCAGTAATTTGTGAGTAGTTTCCATGGCAGAAGTGGGGTTTGAAGACTTCCCTGATAGCCCTATTAGAATGACATAAAATGGGGAGGGAGGGTAGGGTTTGGATGGCAGTTCACCATCCAAAGGGTACAGGGTATGAAGAGCATCAGAGATTTCTACTACAGAAGGATGTTTTCCATCTATAGTATAATAGTGTAGAATTCAATGGCATAGTATTAGTCACAAAGTTGTACATTGACCAGTCCAATCAATTTTATAATACTTTCATAACCCCAAAAAGGAACTCCATATCCCTTAGCCATCACCTCCAAGCCATCTCTCCACTCTCAGCCCCTAACAGCCACGAATCTGCCATCCGTCTCCATAGATTTCTGCATTCTGAACATTACATACAAATAGAATTATACAACATGTGGTTCTTTGTTATTGACTTCCTTCACTTAGCACAGTATTTTCATGATGTTGTAGCATATGTCAGTACTTTATTCCTTTTTATGGCTGAATAATATTATTCCATTATAGGAATATACCACATTTTATTTATCAACTCATCAGTGAATGGACATTTGGATTGTTACCCCCTTTTGCCTATTATGAATAATGCCGCTATGAACCTTCCACTACAGATTTTTGACTACCTGTTTTCAGTTCTCTGGGGTATATAGTTAGGAGTGGAATTGCTGGATCACATAGTAACTCTATGTTTAAACATTTGAAGAACTGCCAAACTGTTTTTCTAAAGTGGCTACACCATTCTATAATCTCGCCAACAGTGTAGGGAGGTTTCTCTTTCTTCACATCTTTGTTAATGTGTTAAATGTCTTTTTGATTATAGCCATCCTAGTAGTGGGTGTAAAGTGGTATCTCATTGTGATTTGGATTTGCATTTATTTGATGGCTATTGATGTTGAATATTTTCATATGCACTGACTTGGCTATACACACACACGCATATGTATACACACACATGGCATATGTATACACACACATATGTATACACACATATGGCTATACACACACACATATATGTAGTTAGGATTTTTTTCACTTTTATAATTTTTTGAACTAAAAACCATGTCAATTTTTTTTCATTTTTTCCTTTTCATTACTTTTTATTCTTTATAATTTTGGGTGAGTGTGTAACACAAAGTTAGTTACTCATGATTTCTCTGTGAGCTGAGTATTATGCCATTAAAAAAGAAAAAAAGGAGCTTAGAGAAGATAAGTAATTTGCTTAAGATCACAGAGCTAGTAAGTGGTATAGGATTTGAACCCAGGCCATATTAAACCCAGGGCTTGGTCTCTTAGACATGACACTGTAATAACGTATTAGGTCATATATGTTCTTAGGTTTATTGTATTGTTGTTGCAAGTTTGCTTTACTTGCCTTCACGATCTTAGAGAAATAAAGACGCTTAAATTTCAAAGGGATCTCATAGTTCATCAAGTGTCACTTCTACCTGATGTGGGTGACCGGTCCACAGGTTTGTTAAGGCCTGGTTTTTTAGCCAGGATCGCATGTTGTTTTACACCTACATCAGAATCAACTCAGTTGTTTGTTGGAATTGCATATTGGCAGGCTTCACCTCCGACTTCATAAATAAGCCAGTTGTGTACTGGGCCTAGGAAACAAAATTTTAAGAGTGTGGAGTGAGAACCACTTCTTTGGTGGCAGGAGTGCCACCATCTCACAAGACCGTTATTTTGTTTGATGCTTTTTCATGTTTGCTGGTAGCTTTTATCATTCCATCTGCCTCTCCTCTACAGCAACACTCAATAAGCCTATTCTCTTTGATACTTGGCAAACGTGCCTCTTGTGTGCTGATAGAGAGGACTTTTAGTCTGTAGTTTCCATCCTGGGAGTTCTGCTGAGTTAATCATTCAGTTAAGAATCTCTTGCTCAGCACCTCCCGAGTAGGTGGGAGACAGCGCTGCTATGCATGACCTCTGCTGTGAAAGAGGCAAAACCCTGGTAGGAATTTTAAGCATTAACCCAAAATATTCAAGTCTATTTGATCATGGTATCATTCGTAAATGTACCCAAAGTGCAAGTTTCATATTTTCTTTTTCCTGAAGACAGAAGTGTAGTCCTAGTGCTAACAGTTTTACCTGATTTCATGTAAGAAGTTTTGTGGACAATGGGATAGTTACAGCTCATATCAGATGCAACGTCCAGTGTCTTTGCACCGGTGATAACCCCTACACTTTGTTTTCTCACTTGGGTTACCAAGCTAGGAGACAATACTATTAACGGGTCAGACTCATGTGTTCAGGCTCTATTAGCCTTTGATTTACGACCCAAGCCATTTTACTTATGTCTTTACTAGTCTGACTCTCAGGATTTGACTGTCCTTTGGTTTTAAGTTGATGAGAACTATATGGATTGCTTTCTTGCCTTAATACTGTGAAAAATGCAGGGAGCCTTATGATGCCTTGTACATCAGATGAGTTGTGATTGTTAGATAAAAGGACAATAATAATGTGGAGATAGCATGGACTTGGAAAAGTGAATTTTGTAGAATTGCTAAGCCTTGTCAGTGTTGGATTTTTTTTTTTCCTCCCCAGAACTAACTTACCACCACATTCTATAGCTTTTTCTCAGGCATTCTCCTATAAAGCCATTCTTTTCTTCCTGTTTTTTTTTTTTTTTTTTTTTTTAAACTGACATAAGCCTAGTCTAGGACCTTAGCAGCTGCAGAGTGATCAATAGTAGGAAAGGTTAAAAAGGTCAGATGTGAATTTATTACACAAGTATTCTCTTGATTTATGCAAATGCATTGTCAACAGGTTACCAATTTGCATTATTCAATATTTATAGGCACTTATGACACTGTCAAACTCTAGCATGTGAGCAATTTTTAAGGACTGGCTTGTGCTTGGATAGTTCAAAGCAGCTCCCATTAAATAATTTGAAGTGACTGAAAATGAGGGTTTGGTTTTTTTCAGGAACTAAATGGGGTCTTCACTGAAGACTAAAGTGGAAAGGGTCAGAGCGAACCTAGAATCAGAAAGAGTACTTAGCAACTTTTTCTCCATGATTAACAAAGCAGGAACAGGAAAGCATTTTGAAGCTTTGATTTGGTTCAAAACAGTGTTTTCTAAAACATAAGCCATTCTTGTCCTTAACTTAAAAATAGGTTCATTTAAATCACTGATGGATTTCCCTGTGTTCTTCGTTCATTCTTAGGAGTCAGTTGATTTATGAACCACTGTACTCAGCAGAGGAGAAATTAATTTGTAAAATATGTAGAATCAAATCGTGCTTTTTTTTTTTTTTTGGTGTAAGAATTCATTCTATCCTCATCCCATCCTTGAAGGCATTTTCCTTTAGTTCATAATCTTCACTAACCTATTTGTCTCTTGGAGGGACTTAAAAGCATTAGCAAAAGTAATAACTGAAGTTGTCAAGAAAAATAATGAATTAAAATCTACCCCTGAGCAGTTTTGCAAGTGGCAGAACATGGAGCATCAAGGAACCAGGAAAGGGGATCCTGACTGTATTGCCTCTTTTCTACTTAGCCCTACTTTGCAGCATTGAAAGATAGTTTTCTCTCCTTTACCCAGTGTTTTCCTCAATTTTATGTTTTTACTACCTGGTATTTGCCAAGTACATTTACAAACATCTTCTCATCCAGTTTTCAAAACAGTGCTGCCTGGCTGGTGGTATCAGCCTTTATTCCAGCATGCCACACTCCTTGACCTCTATTTTTTTTTTTTTTTTAAATTTTTTTTTTTTCAACGTTTATTTATTTTGGGGACAGAGAGAGACAGAGCATGAATGGGGGAGGGGCAGAGAGAGAGGGAGACACAGAATCGGAAACAGGCTCCAGGCTCTGAGCCATCAGCCCAGAGCCCGACGCGGGGCTCGAACTCACGGACCGCGAGATCGGGACCTGGCTGAAGTCGGACGCTTAACCGACTGCGCCACCCAGGCGCCCCTCCTTGACCTCTATTATAGTAACTTTTCTGACCATCTCTAATATTTTTTCCTTTTCATGGAAAATGTGTTTTTTTCCCCCTTTCCCTGGCATATAGTTGCAGAGAAGTTTAATAAATACTTATTTAACAATCACGGTGCAAAAGGCATGCGATCACTCTTTTCCTATATGTGGTGGGTCCCCCCTACCATCATTTATGTCACTTTTAAGTGTTTTGGGGTAAATCATTTCCTTCTCTGTAATAAGAAAACTAGACAATTTTATTAGGCCACTTCCCCCAACAAATAACAAGACAGAAGAAATCAACACTTGATTTTCATTTTTATCCTGACTAGTCATTTACTTTATGTATATAGATTTATGGGTATTTGTGACAGGAAAATGAAACTGATCACAAATTCTGACTGCTCAGGTTTTTCTGTGTTTTGTTTTACTAGTGTAAAACAATAGTGTCTCTTAATATCCATGCCCATACATAGAGTTCATGACCTCTTAGGTAGACTGGGAAGGAAGGGGATGGCTATTAGAGCTTAAATTTCCTTAGATATTTCTCATATACCTCCCCAACCACACACAGAGTTTATTTTATTTTTTTATTTATTTTTTTTTTTTTTAATTTTTTTTTTTTTTAACGTTTATTTATTTTTGGGACAGAGACAGAGCATGAATGGGGGAGGTGCAGAGAGAGAGGGAGACACAGAATCGGAAACAGGCTCCAGGCTCCGAGCCATCAGCCCAGAGCCCGACGCGGGGCTCGAACTCACGGACCGCGAGATCGTGACCTGGCTGAAGTCGGACGCTTAACCGACTGCGCCACCCAGGCGCCCCAAGAGTTTATTTTATTAACAACTCACATTAATATGAAACATGTGTTATAATTGGTGAGCAAATATTGATACATTATTATCAACTGAAGTCTATAGTTTACATTAGGGTTCATTTTTTTGTGTTGTACAGTTTTATGGATTTTGGTAAGAGCATAGTGTTATGTATCTGCATTATAGTATCATACCTTCCTGCCCTAAAAATTCCCAGTACTCTGCCTATTCATCCCTCACTCCTTCCTACCCCACTCCCCCACCTCGTGAACCCCTGTAACCACCAATCTTTTTACTGCCTTTTGTTGTTGTGCCTTCTCTAGAATGTCACTTTGTTGATTTCATACAGTATATAACCTTTTCAGACTGGCTTCTTTCACTTAGTAATAGGCATTTAAGATTCCTCTATGTCTTTTTATAGCTTGAGAGCTCATTTATGTTTATTACTGAATAATATTCCATTGTATGGATTTGCCACAGTTTGTTTATGCATTCCCCTATTGAAGAAAATCTGGTTGATCCAAGTTTTTGCAATTAGGAATAAAACTGGTATAAACATTTTTATGCAAGTTTTTGTATGGACATATGTTTTGAACACATTTAGGCGAATATGATTGTTTATACCTTTTTAACACTTAGGAAATTAGAATGCTTATGAATATTTTAGAGCCTTAAAATATTCCATATAAAAGATAGAAAACATGCTCATTAAAATGATTATTATGTGTTTGATTCTGAAAAATACATTGTGAACAATGGAAACCTTATAGAAATAATCAGAAAAGCAGTTAATTTTGAATTTTTCAAATTGAGAATGTATATTTTATATGAAGTGTCATTATGGAAGTAAAAGAAGCCAAAATAGCTCATTTCAGAGCAGTGTTCCAGATTGATATTCATAGTTTTTGGTAGCATTTATGTGTTTTGAATATGTTAATTCTGTATATTGTGAGTCAAGCCCTTCTTCACTCCCAAAAGACTAAAATCTGTAAAGTCTAGGAAAAATAAACAAACAAAAACCAGCATTAAAAAAAAAAATATATATATATTAATGTTTATTTATTTTTGAGACAGAGAGAGGCAGAGCATGAACGGGGGAGGGTCAGAGAGAGGGAGACTTAGAATTGAAGCAGGCTCCAGGCTCTGAGCTGTCAGCGCAGAGCCTGACGTGGGGCTCGAACCCACGGACCGTGAGATCTTGACCTGAGCTGAAGTCGGATGCTCAGCCGACCGAGCCACCCAGGCTCCCTACAAAAACTAGCATTAAAAAAAAAATCTTTTGGATAGTCTTCACAAACAATGTGAAAGTATTCTCAGTGTGTGGAGTATACAGTAATTAACAAAAGAGACAAAAATCTCTGCCCTCAGAGGGCTTACATTTTAATGGGAGAAACCAAGAAATAGATTTCATACCAGATATGTATATATCTGTGTACAAGATATTTATAAGTGGTCATGGGAAGCATAAAGCAGATAAGAAGGAGGGAGAGTCCCTGGTTACTGTGGGGTTGTCTCGCTGCGCACAGAGCCGTGTGGGAATTAGATATGACCTGGCCTTGGAGCTTCCCTGAAAACTGATGAAAAAGGGAAATAAAGGGAATAATAAGATGAACTGTGATAATCCCCAGGACTATAAACATGGTAAGGTTGTGAGCCCTGCTGAGAGGCAGGGAAGGGCTGTCAGTTTTCACTCCTGTCCCTGGCTGCATAAGCTGGGAGGGGTGGTCCTACCTGGAGCTCTGCCTTCTCCCTAGAGTTTATGCCGATGGGGTCCCAGGAGTCAGAGGAAGTGATATCTTATTCAAAGTATGAAAGCCTCAAGGCTCCTTCGTGCATGTAGAAGCTGGTCACAGTAGATGAGGCTTGATTAGTGCTTTGACTGTGTCACCTGTGTCCCACTTGTATATCACTTCTCTGCTCTCCTTGTCATCTGCTTCATTCTAAGGTGACTCCTGTCATACCACAGATATGCCTTCTGCCCACTCATCCACACAAAGAAGGAGAGAAAGAGATGGCTGTCCTTTCTTTTATGTGTCTCCAGTCTCTTACAGAAGTATTCACCCTAAAACAAGTTTATCCCAAAGTTTTCTATGCCGTGTTTTGTTTTGTAGTTGCCTGCAACTTTTACATGTGAGGCCAGAGCAGAACCGTCAGGCTAGGAGTTGTGCTGGGCTCCTGCTCCTCCCTGGCAAGATTGGGAGGCTGAAGCTTTGGAAAGTAGTTGCCAGGGTGATTGCTTTCTCATCCAGAATAGTGGTCATTTGTTAATGTAGTCTGAGTTTCACAGCATGGAGATGATCCCTTATGGTTGACTAGCTGTAGTCTAAGATATGCCCCTTTGCAGTGCATATTTGATGCCGACTGGCTCAACTTTCAAAGTAGATATATTTCACAGTGTGTTTTGTTTGGATGGATGTTTGTTTTGCTTAGCTTTAAAGAGTAGTTTCTCAAGCTGAGCTTGTTTATTCTAAAACACATATACACATACCCGCCTCTCCACAACATTTTGAATTTTAAATTTCTAGTATATGCCATATATACTTGCCTCCTGTGTCTTGAAAGAAATGACCTAACTTCGTGGCATGACGTGTGAATTAAGTTTCTATATATACAGCCTCTCTGGTGAGACAGTATCTTTATTGCTGAACAGCCCATGGAAGGTGCCTAACAGTTATGGTGTGTCTTAGAAACCATGTGTCACTTATTATGCCATAGTCCTTTTTCAAAGGGTACCTTATGCGTATACTGTCAGGTGTTGTTTTTTTTTTAACTTTATAAATCATGTCACCCATTATCTTTACCATTAACTGTAGAAAGGCAAGCAAAGATACATAGTCATGGAAGGACTGGACATGAGAAGTCTGTTCCACAGAGTTGCTGCATTACAGGAGACTGATCAGAACCCTCGTTAAGACCCTCACTCCTAAGGAGAGGGATGCAGTGCATAAAATGATGCAGAAGTGTGCAGTATTTCTGAGAGAAGGCAGGGCAGCAGAATCCAGGAGGCTGTGGCAGCCACGAAGAAGGCATTACCACAAGAGAATGGGAAAGGGTACACAGAGAAAGAAGTAGCTGGGTAAAGGACAGAGCACACGGAGAGGAGTCCAAACATGGAAGACTGAGTGCCTCCTCCAGTCACCGTGATTCTGAGAACAGAGAGAGTCTGTTCTTCCTCACCTCATCTTGTATCCTTTCACACCCTGAGTTCCCTGACAGACTCAGAGTGAGGTTTCTTTTCTTCAGCTGCCTGAAATTGCTGATGTCTCACAATTGCTTTTTGAATAATAAATCAGTTTTTGAAAAGCGATAATAGATGACTCTCAAATAAAGACCTTGTATAATAAAATAGATGGTCTAGAACAAGGCTGAAAAATACTAAGTAGGGAAGTGGAATCTCTGAAAAAGAAATGAGATTGTAGGTTTTTGTGTTTATTTTTTTCTTACCATGTGGCAATTTTACATACATGGTAAGTGCTCAAGAAACTAGCTAATAGCTTAAGTGAGGAAGAAAAGAGGTCTCTATACTAACCTGGCTTAAGAGAGCTCACTAACCTACTGCCTTTTATATCAGGTTGTTAAGAGGCACTGATTCTGTGTAGATTTAGAGAAACCTATCTTGATGGTGGTGATGCCAACTATATTCACCTCCATCTATGAATTTCTCTTTGTATGTTAATGTCCATTATTATTTCAAATTTCCCAGTGTTAAATATCTTAAATATATATATATATATTTGTAAACCTCACAGGGAAATGATTTATGAACAAGGAGACAGCAAAGAATTTGAAAAGTGTCTCAAAAGGTATTTTCTGTGTAATTTCCATAAAATTTCATCCTATTTTGTTCACTGATACATACCAGATGCCTGGAAGAGTGCCTGACACATAGTAGGTACTCTGTAAATATTTGCTTAATGGAGACCTCCAAAAGAGATAGGAATTTTCCATAATTTTATGTAAAATACAGATTCATGTTAGAATTAGAAGGGAAACTGAAGATCTTAAAGCATGACTCCATGACTTCCTTCACAGATGAGGAATTTTGAGGTCTAGAGTGAAGTGAACTGCCCAAGATCAGAACTAGTGAGTGCCAGAATGGGGGTTACATTGTTGATTTCAAGAAAATCTGCTCAGTTTCACATGGCCAGAAATGGAAAGAGATGAGGATTAAACTCTGATATGATAGACTCTGAAGTTTATTATCTAGATAAGAGATTTAGTATTCGTATTTTTAATTTTTTAAATAAAGGTTTAATATATCACTTTTTTTCTGTATTTTTTTCTCTGCCCCAAAAGAGAATTAATTGCTTCCTTGACAGGTTGCAGTAGATACCATCTCTCTTCTAGCATTTACCATATTATATTTAGTCAGTTTTCATGGCCGTCTGTGCCTTAAGGTCAGGGACCAATTCTTATTAGCTACCCTGGAATTCAGTGTAGTGACCTACATGATAGATGGAGTGCCTTGTGCTTTGAATTGTGTTGAGAGTTAGGAACAAATAGTAAACTCAAGCTTGGGTTTAGGGAAGTAACATTTCATGTCAGAAAAAAAATCTCATAGGTTTTCAAATACAGTTAATGCTTGATGCTAATATTAAATAATCATTATTTTGTACACTTAATGATTGTCAGTCTTCTTGGTTTGAATGGCTTTTTGGGGATGGCTCTGCTTTTTAAATTTTAAAGATTCATAACGGTACTCTTTATGGATGTCTCGATTTCGGTACCAAAACTGTTAACTTATGATATGCCTTACCCCCTGGTATTTTAGATCCTCAGCAATCCATGGTTAATGCCAGTTCTAAAAATTTTGGCTGACTTTGACACAGTAATTTTAGATCTTTGAGAAAAATTAAACACCCGGTATTGTTAAGGATATATTCCTTGTAAGTGCACCAAACAGTTTTTATATACAGCTAGCAAAACATGTCTATCAAACCGTCAATAAATTTTAAAAGGAATTATTTATTCTCTTGAACTTGAGACTTTTGTGTAAGGATAGTATTATACATTGGAAAACAAGAAGGAAAGCACATTTCAGGAGAATATTGTGATATTAGAAAAGATAAAAATGTATAGAAGATGCATTGCTTTGCCTGTGGATCTTATAGTGGTATTTACTGAGCAGTGGTATTTCAAACCTGTGTATTTCTTGCAGCTAAATCTTCTGAGGCATGGGATGTTATTCCCTTAGGGAAACAGCCTGAAACTATTTGATTTCTGTTTGTTACATTAGAAACTACTGTGATATTTTATTTGTATGAGAAATAATATTACTTAGAAAGAGTGGGAAATACTAAATTCAGCATCATCCATGTGCTAATCTTCTTTCAAGAAGATCTCTGCTATTGGTATTATTATTAAGAATGTGATCTTTGGGGCGCGAGGGTGGCGCAGTCGGTTAAGCGTGCGACTTCAGCCAGGTCACGATCTCGCGGTCCGTGAGTTCGAGCCCCGCGTCAGGCTCTGGGCTGATGGCTCAGAGCCTGGAGCCTGTTTCCGATTCTGTGTCTCCCTCTCTCTCTGCCCCTCCCCCGTTCATGCTCTGTCTCTCTCTGTCCCAAAAATAAATAAACGTTGAAAAAAAAATTGAAAAAAAAAAAAAAAAAGAATGTGATCGTTTCTACAAAGCATAATATTTTGTGAATGCAAGAACACTTGCATTTCCAACCATCTTAATGCATAGATGAGAAAAAAATATCAAACACAAGAGTGAATTCAACTTTAGATGTTAAAGCCACTTGATGGAAAGCCTATACTAGATTCTAGGTCCTCACATTCTTTGGCCAACATATCTTCCAATATATCAAACCAATGGATAAGAACTGAAGTCATTCAAAGAAATGCTAAACAAAATTAGGTAATTTTATCCCCTTATGACTTTATATTTTATTTTATATCTCTGTCACCTTTGTTAATGTCATTGTCAGCACAGGAAACAGATTCTGACTTAAAAGCCAAAAAGTATCTGGATTGGGAGAAATTCTTCAGATTGAAGGGAGTCTGTATAGTTAGTCTTGGAACAGAGGGGAGATGGGGAGATCTATCTGAAAGCCTTCGTAGTGGGAGTACTCAACAAAAATACCCAGGTTCGGTTGCTGACATGAATCAACTGTAACCACAACCTTAGTATGTGCATGGATTCTGCTTAATATACCAAAGTCCCACGAGATTGTGTCTGATTGGCTAACCTTGAGTTATGCGCCCACCAACCTGTACCAGCGAGTGAGCAGAAATTCTCTGGAAGCAGCCTCCAAGGGTCACCTTAAGTTCCATAGTTGGAGAGCATATATTTGGACATTTGCTCCCACAAGGACTACATGGTAGAGTAGAAGATTCCCCAAAAGGGAGTTGAAATGATGTCAGGAAGGACGATGGATGCTGGGCAGCAACAAAATGGCTTATGGCCACTGTTTATCAGTGATTATACCATGCTGGAAAGCTCTTTTTTTATATCCAGCAAAATCAGCCTTTTCTGAGTAACATACTAAATATTTTTAAAATGTGTTTTATCTAGTGTATATAGATTGAAAATATTTTAAATGCTTTTCTAATCATTGCTTTGTCTCTGGTAGCATTTCAGTTACTCAACAACACTCTTTTTTACTCCACAAGTGGTCAGAGAAGAAAAGGGGAAATACAAATCTAAGATAGTGTCAGTTTCTAAAATTTAAATACAGCGTTTTCTGCCCACACTGAATAGAAATAACAGCTAGAATTTGTTTTTTACTTACCGGCTCAAAGGACTGGATTTAAAGTACTGTGTGGGCATTTTACCTATGTTTTCAATGCGAGAATGATTTGAGGTCACAATCTTAAATTCAGGAAGGTAATAAAGACACAGTGGAGCATGGTGTTTCCCAGTATGGGATCTGGAGTGAGATTCTCTGCATTCACATTGTAAGTCTGACCCTTACTAGCTGCATGACCTTGGGCAAATTACCTAACCTTTCTGTGCCTGGTTTTTTCCACCTGAAAAGAAGGAAAATAGCACGATTTGTCACTAAGAGTGATTTGTGAAGAGTAAAAGACATATATCAAATGCTTATTAGCATGGTTCCTGGTACTTAGCAGTATGTTAACTATAATAACTATTTGTATTAACCTTTTTAATTGTATTATGTGTTATGTTTAAAGACAACAAAAACCTTCTTTTGAGGGGGAAAAAGTACTATTAAATTGAGGAAGAAAAAAGAAAACTAAAGAACTGGGCCTGAAACCATTATTACACTTTGAACCTGGTGTAATAAAAACAAATCGATGATTATTACGTTAGAAATACTAATTAGTCAATGTCCTGTTGTGCTTGCATTGTGAGGACTTTTCACATTCTTAAAGTAGTTTGGAAAGGAATTATTAAACAATTCACAGAGCATTATTTTTCTTTTATTCCTTTATTCTCCTTTCTAATATGCTATTTTACACAAATAAGAATATCTGTCACATATTTGTAGTTAAGAAGAGCAAATCATGCCCCTGTCACCAGGACCGTGGACACCTCACGCCCAACCGTGCACTTGCCTGTCTGATCCCTCCGCCTCCGTCTCATGTGCTGAATTTTGTGTTTACCATTCCTTTGCTTTTTTTCTTACACCTTTTATTTGGAAATAATTTCAAAGTTGTAAGAATAGTACAAAGGACACCCATACATTTATACATATGTTTATACTTTTGTATACACTTATGCATAAGCATACACACACACAGAATATATATTCATTCTTTTGAGAATAATTTACTATCATTGCTCTCTTTTACCATTAAATATTTCTGTGCAATTTCATAAAAATAAGGTATTCTCTTGTATAACCACAGTATAGTTTTTAACTTTAGTTAAATCTAGCATGGATGTATCCTATTATCTAACGTAATATCCATATTCAAATTTTGTCAGTGCCATCACTAATGTACTTTACAAGTGTTTATTTTTTCTCCCCAGCACAGGATCCAGAGTAGGACTAAGTATTGCATTGGGTCATTCTGTCTCCTTGGTCTCTTTATTCTGTAATAATCCTTGGACCTGTCTGTCTTTTGTAACATCGGTATGTTTGAAGAAGACCGAATTCTCTTTCTTTCTTTTCTTTTCTTTTTCTTTTTTTTTTTTTTTTTTGCCATTTGCCATTTGCCATTTGCCATTTGCCATTTGAGGCAAATCTGATATTTCCTCATGATTTGCATTCAGATTATCCATTCCTGGACAGAATATTGTATCAGTGATGTTTCCTTTCCAGACAGCACGTCAAGAAGCACTCACTGTCCACCTGGTCAAGGTGTTGTCCAATTTCTCCATTTTATAGTTACTAATTTTTCCCTTGTTACTAGTGAGTGATCTGAGATGTTTTGAAAACAGGTACATATTCTGCTCTTAAGGGAAATGTCTCCTCCCGGTTTAGCATCTGTTGATAATTCTTGCCTGATCTATTTTTCACTGCAGTGGTTGCAGAATAGTGATATTTTGATGCTGGAGGCTTCTCCACCTTTACTGGTCAGCTCTGTTCTACTCTCTGAACCTTCCCTTTGCTCACCATTTCTTACTATATTTATTATTTTCCTATTCCTCCAGGCCCCAGTGGTTTACAATTCTGAGTCCTTGTGGCATTTCTTATCATTTCTGTACTTTCTGGCATAATGAGGTGCTCCAGGGTCACTGTGTACCTTCTCTGCTTCGCCCTGGAATCAACCTTTTTCTTCTTCTTTTTTTTTTTTTTTCTCAAAGAAGTCCTGGTTCTTTATAGTGAGGAATGGCATTAAACACCAAGATCTAGATGCTAGATTTACTGGCTCTGTGAGTTGATTAAATTGTGGTTTTGAACCAGTTGGTGATTGTTTCTTCTTTTCACCCTCAAGCAAACTGGTTATTTATTGGGTTTCTCTAAGTTAAGATGCATCCTTCATAACCTGTGATGTTTCAATACTTTGCCTTATTTATAGTCATTTATGTATTTGTGAATGTATTCCTCATGCGTGTCAGGATTGGTTGCCATGTTGTAGGACATCCAGTAACTGCTCTCGTGTGGTAGGAGATGAGCAGCTGTGTGAGATTAGTAATGATATCTGTCACAGGCAGGTGAAATAAAGCATTATGATGTGAGATTGTTGAGAAGGATAAGCTTGAAAATATTTTCAATAAATGAAATATTCATGACAGCAGATTGTGTTTCAGCAGCTGACCAATTTCAAAAAAAATCATTTATTTTTCTACATCTTTTTTGAAGTACAGGAAATGAAATACAGAATCGTGAAAAGTCCACTCCAGGATATTAATATTATACTAAATTAAAATTTTAAAGTTCAGCAGCAAAAAGGTTATGACCTTATCATTTAAAGTCTATCTTATTTCTTACGGCATTCTCTGTTAGCTTAAAGTTCTAATCTAGAATTTTTGCATATTGGATATGATTTTAATAACAATTAATTTATATATAATGTTTATGGTGATATGAAATTTTTCACATGCGTCCCTAATTTGATACTACCTACCTACCTAATATGATCTAATAATTACTGTTTAATTAATATAAAGAAACTGTGACTGAGACAGAATATGTAATTTCATCCAAGTCACATAGCCATGCTCTATATGTGTATTTATAACCCTGTGTAATTGCCACAAGAACTGGGGTAGAAGTTTTTGTTTTAAACCCACAAAACAACAACAGCAAAATAAAACCAAAACATAAAAATGATCAGATAACATGAAAACACCAAAAGCATAAGAGCAGGGATGAAGCAAATACGCTAATTACAATAGCTAGTATAGTTCTTGTGATTAAGAATTTAATTGTATTTTATTCAATGTGACTCAATATTCATTACCTGCTTTATGCCATTTATTTTATCAGTCCATGGAGGTTACTGTTTACTTGGGGAGACAGACATTTAGAGAAATGATTTGGATATAAAATAAGTGTTGTGGGAGTACAAAGAAAATAAACTTTCCCCTGTGTGTGTGTGTGTGTGTGTGTGTGTGTGTGTGTGTGTGTACGGGTGGTGGCATCCAGGAAAGCTTCACGGAAAAGAAGATGCTTGAATTGGGCCCTGAAGGACGGTTAAAAATTAGCCAGACAGTAAGTGGGCAAAAGTATTCTAGGAAGAGACAGTTTAATAGACAGTAGAGATAGAAAATCCACATTAGGGTAAAATGCTGGGAGGAAATGAGTAAAAATGAGTTCAAACAAAGAAGTGAACAATGTAAAATTTCATAAAAAGTGTATTTTAAAAATGGATAATGATGTGTAAAAATTGCTGTGGATATTAGATTCCTTTGGTACCCCTAAAAGAATGATGTAACCATTTCATTTTAAAATGGGAGTATTTACAACACACAGGAAATTACATCCTTTGTAACCATTTAAACTTGTGATGAAAAACTTTAGATGTCAACTGAAAAAGTGTATTGCAGACTTTTAGAAAATTCTTTGTGGAGTATGGGAGAAAAATAAAAAGAATACCATTGCTTTAGAGCATCTTTCTCTTTCTCAGAACCTTACTTTTCTGTGGGGCTCCTGAGTGGCTCAGTACGTTAAGCGTCGACTCTTGATTTTGGCTCAGGTCATGGTCTTGCAATTCCTGACATTGAGCCCTGTGTGAGGTTCCAAGCTGACAGCCCAGAGACTGTTTGGGGTTCTCTCTCTCCCAGTCTCTCTGCCCCGCCCCTGCTTGTGTGCGCGCATGCGCTCTCTCTCTCTCTCTCTCTCTCTCTCAAAATAAATGACTTAAAAAACAAAAACAAAAACAAAAACCCAAAACCTTACTTTCCTCAAGAAGACTTTCTGTAAATTTAGATGACAAAAAGAGATCATGGTCTTTGAGAGCTTATTATATTGTTAGTAATGGAAAGGATATTCCTAGAATTTGGATGCCTGACAAATTAAAATAAAGTGAATCTTCTGTCAGAGGTAAGTGTTCTAGACAGTTCTCTTACAGAGACTCTTCTTCCCTGAATAATAGGAGTATCCCTAGATTTTACCCATAGATACCACCAAGATTGTCCTAAGAAAGAAATCTTTGGATCCATTCAGGCATTTGAACAAATGCGTATTTCGCTGAGACTCCATAGAGCAAGGTAGATGTGATTTGGGTGAGGAAAAATTTTGTGATGGTCTCAGTCATACTCAACTATGCTGTAACTGCTACTATAGAATCTGTAACTCTGAATAGTGAGTAGCTGGGAAATATACTCCCAGATAATTGAATTAGCTAATGTATATAATTACATAAAAATTACTGTATATAATCCTGGGTAATTAAATGTTCAAGAACGCTTGAGAAATGCAGTGATTTTAGTTTTGATATGCTTACTGTTGAGTTTGTCATATTGTATAAGTGAGAATAATAGGGACCAGATGCCAACATAGCTAATAAGTTGGGGAACTGGTATTTAAATCTATGTATTTAATACCATGTTCTTTCTACTATGGCAGTTAGAAAGGCTGCCTAGTATTTTATATTATTCAGAAAGCTGTTCAAATTTAAATAGACTTTATTATTTACTAAAAGGAATTCTGGCATTATTATAGGATTTTGCTAATTTGTTTATACTTAAATTTTTTTAAAATGTTTATTCATTTTTTGAGCATGTGCGCGCAAGTTGGGGAGGGGCAGTGAGAAGGGGACAGAAGATCTAAACTGGATTCTGGATTCTGTGCTGACAGGATGACAGCAGTGAGCATGATGTGGGGCTCGAACTCAGGAACCGTGAGATCATGACTTGAGCCGAAGTCGGACACTTAATCGTTTGAACCACCCAGGCACCCCATGTTTATACTTTTTAAACACTCTTAAAAATTGAGGACCCCAAAGAGCTTTCATGGGTTCTTTTTATCAATATATAGCATTTAAAATCAATATTTAACATTTATAAATTAAAACTGAGAAAATTAAAAAAATATATATTTAATTCACTAAAAAACAATACAGCTGTAGTTCTGTTAATGCAAATAAGGTATTCTTGTGAAAAATATGTTTTTCTGAAACAAAAATGTTTAGTGATAAGAGTAGCACTGTTTTACATTTTTATCAATCTCTTTTAATGTCTGACTTAATTGAAACAGCTGGATTCCCATATCTGTTCCTGCATTCAACCTGCCATGGTATGTTTTCTCGGTTGAAGTACATGCAGAAAATGTGTCCTCACACCAATATGTACTCGGAAAAGGGTGAGAGCTTCTGGGACCCCTGAAAGTTTCCTGGTGACTGTCAGAGGTCTTGGGACCCATACTGTGAGAACTGCTATTTTAAAATAATGTCACAAGTGTTACATCATAATTCACATGCACCTAGTGAAATGGGAGTACAGTTTTTGCAGTATGTTTGTTTTGATGTTGTCTGCCTTTGATTTTAGCTTCATGTAATATGGAAGACTTATTCCTTAACTCTTGGATGTGTAATGAGGTTTATGACAAAATTATAATGTTAACCTGAAAACACTTAAGTAAAATTACATGGTATTTTAGAATATAAGTTTCAAGAGGATAGAAATTGTGAACAAAATTTTCTCTTTCAGAAAAATCAATAGAAATGAAGTTCAAGTATTTTATAATTAATTTAAAAAAGTAGTTGTAATGATACCAAAGATTTCTAAACTTCAGGAATATTTTTTCCAATAAATCCTTTAAAATAATCTAGATCTGTCCATCTTTTTCAGTTCTTTCTAGCTTCCCTCTTCCCTCTCTTATTTCTCTTTCACTTTCATCCTCCTGTAACTGATTCAATAAATATTTATTGGGCTCTTTATCAGTAAGCACCAACTTCTGTAACTTCTGTAAGAGATGGAAATGTACACTCATTCAAACACAATGAAACTTTCTTTCTTGCTGCATCCAATTACCGTGTTTCTGTTGGGGGAGGGACTGTGCATTGCGAAGCTGGCCAGACAAGGAAATTGCAGTTTCTGCCGTGTTTAGGAATATGGAGAACTAGGAAGCCGCCTCATAACTGCTGCTCATGGACCACATCATCTGTGCCATGATTCATGTTAGTAAAATGGATGCCTGGCTTTGGCTGTTGACACTCATGAAAAAAGGGATTAGACATTGGGCTCTATGCTGCAGAGAAATCAAATTTCTCTTGGACTGATTCTGTAGGTAAAAACAGCAGAGGCAGCCACAGCAGCCAGCCTGGCCTCTGCCTCACTGTGTTAATTCTGATTCAAAGTCATGCCATTGTGTCTGTGTGGCAAGAGCTGTATTGTGCACCCCAGTCTAGCTGTCAGGGAGTTCAGGAAGTGAACTTCAACTTTCTAGCTTAGCTATCTAGCTCTCTGACAGCTTAAAGAACTGTGTATTAACACAGATTAAAGAACTGTGTATTAAAGAACACAACTGAAGTCGAGTTGAGGCAACCAATCTGCACACAGAACAAATGACTGAAACGAAATGTATTAAAATGGTGATAGCGATTATCTCTGTGTAATTAAACCTACGGCACCTTCTCTTTCCTTTACTGTCTTCATTTCTGTCCTCACCTATGTCAATTTTCATTATTTTGAAAGAGATTTCACCTTTCCCCCCATTGCAAGTATCTGGTTGCTGTAAGAGCGCAAGGCCAAAAGTTAGAACCAGTCATTTCTAGACTTGGCTTGTAGTGTGAAGGCTATAGAAATCTCACCCTTTCATAGTTCTCCCGGGGATGGGGTCGTCTTGTGAATTGGCTAAGTGAGCCTTTTAGTGAAACTATATGTATGTTAAAATATGGCAGTCTAGACCTTTACCACTTCGCTGCCTGGTGTGATGCTTTGGGGTTGCTTACTACTAAGCTTGGGCATTATGGCAACCAGAGGGTGTTATGCTGTGGAGGAAACTAAGATAATTTTATACTTGGTGATTTTCCCTTGGGCATGTCAGAACCAATCACTTTTGTCTCTTTTGCACTGCTGCTTGTTGAAGATTCTATATGGTACATAATGGGAAAAGATAGTTTGATTAATGCTTTGAAGATGACTAAGTAGTTGGTGGTCTAAGTTATCCTCAACTTAGGGTAAGGTATCTAAACACCACCCTCACTGGGTGGGTGGTATCCCAGTGTTTAAGAGACAGGAAATAGAGGATAGTAAGGTAATGCATCAGAAGTCATGGTGCAGGTGATGAAACATGAAAGAGTAGTTTAGGAAGGAAGACATATCCAAACATACTGGAGTCTACAATTCAAATGATTTATTTTAGAGAGTTAGGCACCCAGAGGGTGTAGCAAAAACAAGCCAAATGGCTTCATACTCTGAATCTAAAAGATGAGTTGTTGACAGCCCAGTAAAGAATGGGATTCCAAAGCTGAACTAGGGTGGGTGGACCTAGGGTGGAAAACCAAGGTATTCATGCATTGTAGAGATCATTGAGTATTGGGGAGGGGGTGGGTGGAACAGCAGTCATTTCAGTGCTGGCTCCTTCCTTTGCTTTCCTTGTTTATGGGGGATGAAAATGTCGCAGATGATTAAAGATACCAGATAGAAATGGACAACAGCATATATATATTTTCTACATTCTTTATGATGGCTCAAGTTGCCAAAGGCTAAGAGGGTTTTTTTTTTCTTAACACATTTTTCACCTTGTGAAAATCAGTTTGATGGATTCATTTTATTAACCGCTTAATAAAAATATTTAGACATAACAGCTAGAGTTGGTGAATTACCAGTTACCAGTAATATGAATTAAAAACAAGTGCAACATTCAGGCAAAACAAGTTAATTTAGTTGACACTATTCTGCTTTGTAAAAGTACAGACCAGCTTTTGAAGGGAATGCATTTAGGATTTTTAATGTGGCAATTAAACATGGTTAGGGGGCTATGTAAATTAGCATGTTTTTAACTGCATTTATGGTCATCTTAATCTGATATGGCTGACTTAATTTCATAGTCATTTGAGGATAGTTAATTCTACTTTATAGTTGCTTACCAGGAAATTATGCCTCATGCTGTGTGGTGAGGTTTTGTAAATGAATTTAAAGAAAATTGTTATTGTTGGAAAAAATTCATTGTTTAAGCACCATCTAAAGTTGCTGCCTCTAAGGGATCATTGCTGCATGGTATTTAAAAAAAAGATTTTAAATGTGTTTTCGATCTTGTCACTTTTTGAGTAGAAAGACACAGATGTGTGTATTTAACAAAACAAGAAAAAACTTTAAATACCACGTTGGGCCAGTCTGTGTCCACATCTTCTTGAAGTGGTTAGTAATTAATTCCATGGCAAAGATGAGTTTGCAGTTTTTGCAGTAGTATGCCAGTGGATAGTAATCTTCTGGCTTGTACATACATATATTTAAAATCCTGCAAAATGTATCTGTAAAAATGTCACATTTCTCTATTGTATTTTTTAAATAAGGATTTTTATCCCAGCTGATCTAGAAAGTTAACTAATTTTCTCATAAATAGTATTGTGTATATGAGAATTCTCCTACAAACTTTCAGTTCTGTGTTACAAAGTGAACATTTAGGGGCACCTGGGAGGCTCAGTTGGTTAAGTGTCTGACTCTTGATTCTGGCTCGGGTCATGATCTCATGGTTGTGAGATCAGGCCTGTGCTGGGCTCTGTCCTGAGCGAGGAGCCTGCTTGGGATTCTCTCTGTCCCCCTCTCTCTGCCCCTCACTGACTTGTGTGTGCTGGTACGCTTTCCCCCTCTCTCTCTCTCTATCTCAAAACAAGTAAATAAACATAAAAAAGTGAACATTCTGGATTTTATATCAAATAAGTCATTTTGTAAATGAGTGGAATGAGTCAAATTTATTAGTCTAAAGAGGAATTTGGGTCTATTTAATTTATAGCTGATTATATTTTTATTTAATACTTACCTTTAAGTGTGTGTGTGTGTGTGTGTGTGTGTGTGCACATGTGAATACATATGATGTGTGTATCTAAATCTGTAAATTCTGTCTATGTGGTGTCCCATGTGGCTTAATTGTTGTCCTTGGGAGTTTGTTTTTCAAATAATCATTACATACTCATGAAAGCAAATATTTTTTTTTAACGTTTATTTATTTTTGAGACAGAGAGAGACAGAGCATGAACCGGGGAGGGGCAGAGAGAGAGGGAGACACACAGAATCTGAGGCAGGCTCCAGGCTCTGAGCCATCAGCCCAGAGCCCGACGCGGGGCTCAAACTCACAGAATGCGAGATCATGACCTGAGTTGAAGTCGGACGCTTAACCGACTGAGCCACCCAGGCGCCCCTGAAAGCAAATATTTTAAGAAATGGAAGATTTTCTAACAGAATTAGATATTTTCAGATAAATATAATTGAAGACCTATTGATATAAAAATAAAGAATACTATTAGAGCTTAAATGTGGATTTTAGAAATATGAGGCAAAATGAAAATGAATTACACTGTATGTATGTTCTTTTTGATTAGATAATTGCTTTGGGTATGTTTCAGTCATTCCTCCAAAGGAGAATGATTTGTATTACTAAATACAGATTAAATTTGTCATATAGGTCAAAAATTGAAGCCTTACTATCAGTAACATTTCTGTATATCTTATGAAGTGAGTAGAAGTGTTTAAGATTTTTTTGCTTTCTTATTTTTAAGCTGCTTTTCTTTTTTGAGTTGAAGTTTCAAAAAATAGTTTTAAGTACACTGGGGGAAATTTATGCAGGTTACTGAAGAAAGCAAGAAAATTTGGAAAAATATTGAGTTACGAATTCTGATGTACAGGGGTTCTATAAAGTAAGTAATGCTGCTCAATTGTACAGTTTACGTTGGGTTTTGAAAAGAAATAGCACTTTGCCTATGTACGGTACCTCTGGCAAAAGACTCAGTATATACTTACACTTTACATTACTTATTTTCATAGTTAATTTATGAAAAGAAACCATTTCACCAAACTTATTTTATGTATTAGTATTGTCACCTGCATTATGTATGTTTAAATTTTTAATATGTTTCATTTTTATTTTTTAAAAATTCCACGTTTATTGTAGAAAATAGGAGAATTGTTAACATGACAATACCTAATTTCACCTTTTAAAGGCAACCAGTGTTACTTATATTTAATACAAAGTATCATGTTTATTATAATAGAATACATTCATGAAACATTCATAATATGTTTTCTATTGATGATGGTGCTGAAGATTCACTTGGGGAAAACGGAAGTTATTATTGTGTTTCCCAAGTGGTCTCTTTCTCAGCCTCTCATTTCCTCTTTATTCTCTCATAGTTTGTTATAGTACCTATACAGTTTTATTGATTCTGTTGAGATCTTTAATACATCTGGAATTTGTTTTGGGGTTTGATACACAGTAGGGATTTAATTTTTGGTCATATGAATGGTATGTCTTCATTTTTCAGAACTTCTTTTGTGTCCTTGGGTAACATTTTATAGTGTTCTTTATTCATACTTGTACATTTCTTGCACATTAGATTTATTCCTACTTATTCCCTAGATTTTTATGGCTGTGTTTCAAAAGATCTTTTTTCCCAGTAAAATTTGCAATTGGTTGCTTCTGTGGATGGAAAATCATTGATGTTGATCCTGATTCTGGCCACATTTCTGAATGTTCTTACTCATTCTAATACCTTTTCAGTTGATTGTGTCTGTCTTTGTAGGCAGGCACAGACGACACCTCATACTTCTTTTTTTCTTTTCTTCTTCTTTGACTAAAACCTCCATTCTGCTCCCTGTTGACCTTTGTGGGAACTCTTTACTATTTACCATTAAAAATAATATTTCCTTTGGCTCCTCATATGGAATTAAATAAGTCTTCTTTATTCTCATTTGGTTAAAAGGCTTTTCTGGTTTTTCTTGTTAAATGTTTATCTTAAAGTAGAGTTTAAATTTTGAATACTTGAGCCTTTGCACTAGGCATAGGCATCATTCAAGATAGCAATAGGTGTGTTTTGTATTTTTCTGTTAATATGGTAAATATATTACTCAAATAGATGTCTTTCAATTCATGTGTCTTGTATTATTGTGAATAACCCTGTTTGGTCATGAGGGGATATTTGTACTATGTGACTGGATTTGTCCAGATTTTATTTGGATATTTATAAATGAGAATCTATAGGGTTTTTGGATGTATTTATGCATTTTTGGAATGAGAGATATTCTGGGCTCATACCTCCATTGCTTATAAATATAAAGCTCTATGCCCTATTCTTAATTTTACGTGCTTCCTAAATAGTACTGTTCTCAACACTCCAATTCACGTCTATCTGTAGTATCTTACCACCTAGAATCCTACCAGAGGACCCTATGTAGGCAGCATTATTTGATATTTCCAATATTTTTCAGATGAAGAGGGGGGAGGGAAGAGGAGGCAAAGGACTATTAAAATTTGTCAATAAAACCAGTGTTTCCTTTTCATAATTAATGTAATATATATAACTGGCTATATTTGTGTATATGGGATCCGTTACTATAAAAATGTGAATAGACTTTTGATATATTGTTGTATAATTTTTTTTAGTAAATCCTTTTCTGTTAACATATATGTACTTGTACATGTATGCATATGATTTTAATACTCAAATCCCCTTTCCCCTTTAAATTAGATTGACGTTTATGACATTTATAGTCGTATGTCTGAGAATAGAGCAAAGCTACAAAGAAGACTCAAATACTTATTTTTTGAGTTCTAAGTAGGCTGCTGAAATTTACAGTTGATACAAAAGTCTTGAAATCCCAAATGTCTGAGTTGAAGAAGCTGGCGCTGTGTAAGATAGAAAGGGTCTTGAGTTTTTAAAGTACAGCTCTGAAGATACCAGTACATAATTTTTTAAATTTTTTTTAAAAATTTAAGCAATAGATTAGAATTCAATTAGCTAAAAAGTGAGATGATCTCATCTACTTGTTAACTAACTGTTTCTTGGCCAGAAGGAAGAGTTGCATTAGAAACAAGAATCCATACACTTTGCAGTCCTATACCCTACCCTCCTTTCCTCTTCAGTTGAGATCTGGGATGATGATAGGAATTCCCTTTAGGTGAAGGTTTGAACAGGGGAGATTGGTGCTTCACTGTCTAGGTGAAAGCCAGGCAGATGGCAAGACTTCTATAAAAGTGTGCATGGTCCTATATGACTATGGTGTGGTAGTAGCAGCATTGGAACCTCCTGCCTCTTCTGGAACTTTGAGAAGCAACAATCTCATGGATGTATCCTACACTAGAGTGACATGAGTTCATTAAGGTAGAGATGTTTATGGGAGGTGTCTGGAGACGAAGAACAGGAAAGTTGGTTGACAGACCAGTGCTTGAAAATAGCTCTCAGTTATGATGAGGGGACACAGTCCAAATGGCACCATGGAGTGCATGATTAGAGGCCAACCATAGATAATTACTTCACCAAAAACCAGATTGTCCAAATGCTGAGACGTGGAAGGTGCCAGAGCAGGGCACTGCAGGTTTGATGCCTCCTACTGGTACCATGTGACTGTTGTGTGAACTGCCTCTCAACACATAACCCTTACCTCAGGGAGAAGAAAGAAGTTGAGTCGTGAAATTGTGAATTGAAGTTAAACAGGATTACTGAGAAATCCAGATGTGACCAAGTTTATCTAGAAATGCCTAGATTATGTTTTCTGATATTAGGCGGAGCAGGAGCTTGAGAGATACATGATAAACTCTATAGTAGAAAACGGAAATTTTATGTTAAATTTCTGAATTTTTATTTTATGAAATAATACATATGCAATATCAACAATATACTTTAGGACCAAGGGGTTATTGAAATGTGGTTGAGGGGATGCTAATGGATCCCTGAAGCCCTTTTAGTGGGTCTGTGAGGACAACACTCTGTACAATAATCCTAAGAATTTATTTGCCTTCTTTACTCTCATTTTTTCCTGAGTGTACAGTGTACTTGTAAAGAGACAACAGGACATGTGATTTAACGACAGATGAATTCGAAAGCAGAATTGAAAATCCAGTTGTTTCTATGCCAGACATGAAGGAGATTTGCAAAAAAAGTAGAACAATGCCACTTTTAAGTAATTTGGGGAAAATAGAATTATTTTAAACAAAAATTTATTTTTGTTAACATGTAATGGTTGTGTTATTATTTTAAAATGAATTAACAAATTTTAAGTTATGAATTTTAGTTTTTAATGTAGCATAAATTCATATATACAATTTACATAAAGAAGAGGTTTTGGGATCTTTACTGCATTTTAGAAATGTTGGGGGGTCCTATAGCCAAGTTTGAGAACTATTGGCTCAGACTCATTCGAGCCAGCCACTGGATTGGAGGTTAGAAAGTAAAGAGTGTGGAGATTGAAATCTGACTAGTATCTAAATAGCATTGTGTATTTTTTTTCAAGTTTTCTGAATCTTACTTTCCTTGTTTATAAAATGGGACAATAATGTTTAATTTTCAAGAAATTGTGAGGAATATATACACACATATACACACACATATACACACTGATCACTCTAATGTGCTGTTCCTACTAAGTGCTTGACACTTGTTGGATAGACAAATGTTAGATTTTTTTGTTTCAGATATCATCAGGGACCTTTATGTGGAAATAGCCCATAGTTTTCTTTTCTACTTACTCTGTCTTTTGAAACCCATTCAAAAGTTAGAAAAAAGTTGAGACTATTAATTTTTTTTCCTTTGAGAAAATGAAGAAATTTATAGATAAAGATATATAGACACAGTTGCATGAACCTGTGTTTGCCTCCCACTTTTTGAGCCAGTGATTCTCAAAACAGAAAAGTATTCAGAATCATAGAGATTCACAAAAGTATTCTGTTTCCCTATATATATATATATAGATATAGATATATATATCCCTATATATATATATATATATATATATCCATATATATATATATATATATATATATATATATATATATATATATATATATATACACACACACCATATATTTTTAATTCTTTACTATGCATCTTCTCCGCTGACTGGCATGTCCAGATTTTTGTCACCTCTGTACTATGTATATGGTTGGTTGTTTTCACTTCTCCCATAGCCCGTCAAGCATCTCCCTTCAAGTAGGCTCTTTTATGCCTCAGGTGTGTGTGCTTGATTCCAAACCTCTAGCTGAGTGACTGCATTTATACTGATTACTCATAAGTCTTCATATTATGAATACATTTATTGCCTTAGTGAGAAACAGACTGATAGAAAACGATACTTTAAAAAAAGACACAGGGGCGCCTGGGTGGCTCAGTCTGTTGAGCGTCCGACTTAGGCTCAGGTCATGATCTCACAGCTCGTGAGTTCGGGCCCCACGTTGGGCTCTGTGCTGACAGCTCAGAGCTTGAAGCCTGCTTCAGATTCTGTGCCTCCCTCTCTCTCTGCCCCAACCCACTCGCATTCTGTCTCTGTCTCTCTCAAAAATAAATAAACATTTAAAAAAATTTTAAAAATCAAAAAAATAAAAAAAGACACAGAAAAAGGAAATATTCTCAAGAAGGTGACATATTTCAGTAGGTGAACATCATTTCTCTGAAGAATTAAAGCCTAATCAGATTTGTTTTTATACTAATAGATCAAATAAAGTATATTGAGGCAATGTAGCTGCTGTCTTGAAATACACAGGCCAAAAAAAATTGAAAGTGATAATTATTAGATATACAGTACAACATGGATGAAATTGAGATGGATTGCATTTATTCATTTCAAAAGTATGGTTTGAAATTTAACACAACAATGAAATAAGTTGGTAATGAGAAAGAACAGTGAGTAGAAGATTTTCTTTTTGCAAGCTCATTGTACTATAGCCACTCATTTAGCAATTTTTATCTGTGGTACCCATTTGGAATTTGCATAGGTCAGAAGGAATACGTTTGTTATTATTAATTAATTTTTTTTTTTTTTTTTTTTTTTGGCCAGGAATGGGAGCAGAACTTGATGACAAAATGATCTTGGTGATAAATTGCTCCTATTGCTGATTATCTTGAATTGGGAGTTATCTACAGTGCAGTATAAGAAAAAAAAGATGCCACCCCTATTCATTTTGATTTAATGGGTTGGTGTCGAATGCAACATACCATCTTTTTCCCCCGTGTACATTCAGTAGTGAATTGAGCAAAAAATGTATTAAGTAAGCTTTTTAGTTTTACATCAAAATCAATACCAGACTGTTATTGCAAATTTTAACATCATGATTTCCTCATCATTTTGTGTGGTACTTTCATCTCTTCCAATATAACAGTTGGCCGTCTAACCTAGCAATATTAAGTATAATGGCTGAAAATGCACAGTCAGGTTTTCACCTGACCCTTCATCCCCAACAATTAGTGTTCATTATTCTGTTCTCAATAAACAGAAACTGAGGAAATTAATAAAATTAAAAAATAGATCAAAGGTGTAAGAGGTGAAGATCCTTATGGTGCCTGTGAACAAACTAATACACGTTTTGGATGATTTTTGGAAAGGTGTTAAATTCTCTTTTCATTTACTCTTAAATATTCTGTAGAAAGGAAATGTCAGAGTTGTTCTATGGTGACATACAGCTGAAATCTCCTAATCGCTTAGCCACTTTAGACAAAATCTGTCATTGTGAGTGTGATTACTTACACAGAATAATCGTTTAAGATTCAGGTAATTAGTAAACACCTAGATCCTCCTGTTGGTAGGAGGAATATTGTCCCCATGTAATGTATTGAGCACCTAGTGTGTACTGCTCTAAGCTCTGGGGATACTAAGAAGACCCTGCCCTCAAGGAGTTCATTACCTAATAATTTATTGTTTTTTTTTTTTAATGTTTTTTTTTTTTTTTAAGAGAGAGAGAGAGAGGAAGGGAGGGAGAGGAGAGAGAGGGTGACAGAGGATCCAAAGTGGGCTCCACCCTGACAGCAGCAAGCGAGCCAATGTTGGGCTCAAACTCGTGAACACTGAGACCATGACCTGAGCTAAGGTCGCACGCTCAATCGACTGAGCCACTCAGGCTCTCCATTACCTAATAATTTTTAATAATATATTGCATTAATAATTACAAAATGGTGATAAGTCCACCAGTGTAACTATATGAAAATTTCATGATTTGGGATATATTTTATTTTAATAATTGGCATCAGGATTCCTCTTGCATAGGGAACATCTTTGAATAAAGAATGAGTTCATATGGAGTGGATGAGAGGCATCATATTGGAGGGGGGGATAGTGTAGGGACTCTTCTGGATCAGAGATAAGGGGTATTCATTTTGATATGGACAGGGAGAGGGCCTCTGTGGGATGTGGCCAGAATGCTGGGTTGGGAGAGTGGAGTGTCTGACCCTGTCTTTCCCTGTCCTGGCACTCCTTCTATCGCCCTCAGCGGCTATTCGAGTTCTTCTTCCCCTTTATCTAGGGATCCCACTCTACTTCTCCCCCTTGTACCACACAGCCGTGCTTCTGCACACATTCTTAGTTAAAGCCTATATAGAAGTTTATCTGTAGTGTTTTAACACCTACACGGTTAAGGCTCTTAGGGCTGTATGAAAGCCAAGACATTATTTGCTTTCCTAAAGCTTAGTGAGAAAAACTGATTTTTTTTTTTTTTGAATTTTTTTTTTTCAACGTTTATTTATTTTTGGGACAGAGAGAGACAGAGCATGAACGGGGGAGAGGCAGAGAGAGAGGGAGACACAGAATCGGAAACAGGCTCCAGGCTCTGAGCCATCAGCCCAGAGCCTGACGCGGGGCTCGAACTCACGGACCGCGAGATCGTGACCTGGCTGAAGTCGGACGCTTAACCGACTGCGCCACCCAGGCGCCCCGAGAAAAACTGATTTTTAACATTTGAAATTAAAAGACACCTGTTGTAAATTAAGTGGCTGCATTTGTTGGATTTTGGCTCAAAATTCTTTAAAGTGTTTTGTTCTTTAACGTATGTTCTGTCTCACTTGCCTATATAATTCCTGAAGAGAAGGAATAATGTTTCCTGCAGTTTCATTACCATTCCTATACCTAACATAGTAGCCGTGCAACACAGGTGCTCATACATATTTGTCAAATAATTTGTTGCTATTAGTATTAGCAATTAATCTTTAATTTTTCCCCTCAAATTTCAGAGAAAAATAGAATTGAGATAATGATTCCATGTTCTGACTCTAGTAATTAGGACTCTGGGAGGCTCCTCTGTTTTGATAATGTGATTATAGCTTAAAAAACATTCTTTTCCTTATGGCACACTACTAAAATTGCAGGAAAACTATCTGGAAATAAAAGGGCTTCTGTGTTTTGCACGCAAGCCCAAGCTTATAAAGTATTAACTAGTATACACAGAACTCAGTCTCCTTGGGAAGAAAATGAATACTTGAAAGGATTTTTGATGAAGAAAAGATTTCTTTGCTAGTTTAAATTTATTCAAGGAAGATCATTAGGAGTTTATGATATGTACACATAAGGGCAGAAGAAGAAATATTCCTTGTTTCAGATATCAGAGCTTTCGGATGGCAGAGTCAGTTTGTAAGTAATGGCAGAGGTTCATTTTTTCCCCAAGAACATCTAGGTCCAATGGAGCATAGTTTAAGGCTCTCTTAACAGTTTCTGAAGGCCATTTCTTAATTTTGGTTCTGTTAATGAGACGAATAATGCCATTTGGGCATCTTGAGAAAAAATACTATGGACACAATTTACTTTATATAGGGCAGATTCCTAATCACTATTTGCTATTAGAAGAAATTTTGCAAAATTTCTCTATTTTACTTAGATTTAAAATGGCATTGTTTGGCTTCTAACACAGTAAAATAAGGAAGCAGGTGGAATTAGAGTCCAGTTTGATGACTTGCTCACTGGCTTGCTGCTTCTGAGAAAGCTCGAGTGCCACCTGTGTTTTACAGAAATTTAGCATTGAACTGAACGTGACCTAGTGGGGAAGGTACATACAGATATTTTATCATAATAAATGCTTTAATAGAATTTATAAGCAAATGTTGTGGGAGAGATAAAAGTTGAATTTATGAGAGGAGAGTTAGGGGAAACGCCTCAGGTGACCCCAAAAAGCAGGGATGCCTTTACTTTGTCGTGCTCACCCCCGTTTTAGAATCCAAAACTTTGCCCCCATCTTCCAGTGTACTTCCTGCTCCTCAGCCTCCCTCAACTGCCTTGGGTCTCAGACTATTAGGAAATAGAAAGATGGTAGAGAAACTCCAATTTCCTGCCCTAAACCTACCCATGCTTTGGCCTCTTTCCTTCCTCTCTAGGAGAAGGAGGATCTTTTGTTCCTCTTTGAGGCTTGTCCTTGTGCTCCGGGCCCATTTCTCTCCAAAGGCTCTGAAACCAGTGCCACCCATTTAGCTCTTTAATCATTGATACCTTCAATCTCTACCTCCAGGTGCTTTTCTTTCAAACCCTAAAGGTTTGTGTCATCCATCAAAAGAAGCCACTTTCTTCCCCTGGCTCTTTGATCCTTTCTAATTGCCTTCAGAGCTTAGTTGCTTTACAAGGCTAGTCTCATGCTGGCATTTACTTCCATATTCTTCAACCCATTGCTGCCTGGATAACCTCAGATATCTGAGGCCCATCATCTTCAAAACTGAACTCACGATCTACTTTCCCGAGCCTGCCCTCCTGCCTGCGTTCCCTCTCGGAGTTCATCGAGTCACCTGAGTGGAGACCTGGAGTCACCCTACACTCCCTTCATTCCCTCCCTTCCCCTTCTTCCTTCTTCACTGTCATCACTAACATTTAATGTCACAGTGAAAGTTACCAGCCTCTCCACGAGTGAGGTACTCTTGTGCCTATTTTATCGTGGTCGATACTCAAGTGCAGCGTCAGTCCCACAAATCGAAGTGGGACTTCAAATCATGGCGTCAGACTGGAGCCCACAGTCTGAAACAGCAGTGTACCACAGTTTATCATCTAAACCATCACCAAGTACTGTCACTTCCGCTTTTAAATCTGTTGAGTCCATGTACTTTGTTCCATTCCCACACCACCAATGTGGTTCAGACTCTTGTCCACAGTTCAGTGGACTATTGTGAGAACTATTTTACTGCTCTCAGCTTCTCCTGTGGCTTTCATTTTATCTATCCATATCTACTTTCAGAGCAATCTTTTAAAATGACTTTAGTAAATGTATAATTCTAACACTTAAAATGCTCAGTGGCCTCATAAATCTAAGGTAAGTTCAGACCTCTTCCTGTAGCATGTGGAAAGTTCTGTCCTCTTCCTTGCCTTGTTTAGCCCTTTTTTCAGTTGCCTGGAGAAAAATGTAGTTGCTACATTGATCACATAGCTGGCTCGAATATGTGGGTCAGTTTGTATATTAAATAACAGACTCAGGAGTTAACAGATGTTCAGAATTTTCTCTTAGCCTCTTTCCTCTTCTGCTCTGGTCAGGTCTCCCTTGAAGTAGTCCAGGACAGGGCTTAGGGTTCGAAGTCAGCCATGAGTTCAGTTCCTGACCTTTCTGATTTCTGTAATCCTCAGTATCTCCATTATCTGATGATTATAATTCATTCCAACCTTATTAGGATTTAGTTCAGGAGACCTGCAAATCTCTTACTACATTTGTTAGTTCTTATTGGTAGGTTAGTTCATTTGGCTTTGATTATTGAAATATGGCGATTGCAAGGAATTTAGAAGAGACCCATTGATAAAAACATTGTGTTTCATTATTATAATGTTTATTAACATTAGACTTGAATAATGGACAGTGGTATAATCCGAAGACAAAGAAAATGAGGTGTGAGGGTATGTAGTAGTTGTTTCCAAATACCTGTGGGGATATGGAAGATTAACTTGATTTATTCTATTGGTTCTAGGGACCATAACCTAGTGGGAATAAATTAAAGAGCCGAGGTAGATTTTTCAGTCAATATAAAGAATTCTATAACAGAACTGCCTTAAAATGACCTGCCCTGTATTGCAGTCATTCCAGTGGAGGCCACAGTTGTCAAGTGGTACATTAGTGCTTTCACTAGAGAGATTCCAACCTGTTAATCATTAGCCAGAACTGCTGCCAGTTAATCTCCATGGTGCCACCCATCTCTGATGTGCTATGAGTCAACTCCATTTTTGTACAACGTATTATTTCCCAGCCTATTCCACATAGGCCATTTACAGATCATAATTTCTGTGGTAACCAATGCCTGTAATAAGTTGCAGTCCTCAAATAATCAAAATCCGTACCTTATTTCTCCTTCTGTAGTTGTTTGATGTCTTTTATATTTCCCCAAAGTGTTAAATCTGGCCTTTAGGAATCAACATCCTCTAAACCCCAGGAGACAGTCTAATGTTGTCGGCAACATGGGGATTATTGCAAACAGCTGCTCATTGCAGAGTGGTGGGTAGCAAACTGTGCCTCAGGTGACTAACATAAAATGAATCTAAGTGCAATGAGCTCTCATGAAGCAAAACTAAAACAGTATGCAATAAGATTACATCTACTTGACAGTTTTACCTGACCTCAAATTACTAATATTACACATTTAGCAATATTAGACTTGTCTAGGGCTTATAAAGGATTGATTGACTCATAAAATCTGGATTACATTCTATGTGATCTTACATGAAATTTCTAATTTTCATACTAAGCATTTATGTGCAAGGAAAATTCTAGGAGAAAACAATAAATGTAGAATACTCAGGGTTTATCTTTACTACTGCTTCTGCACTCATCAGTTTTACTCGTATTCATAGTCCTGGGTTTGTGGTACTCAAATTTTATTTTGCCTCATTTTCTCATCCAAAACATTATTGTGTGGCTTCTTCCTGATGCTACCACCCTCAGGTAGCACTTCATTTTTAGAACATTGAATTAACCTCTAAAGTGTCTTATTTATTTATTTCTCCATGATCCTACTCATTCTTCCTAAAGTAACAGCTATCTACTTATATTAATTCAGTTGTATCATCCCATGACTTATTTAAAAAAATTTTTTAAATGTTTACTTATTTACTTTTGAGAGAGAGCAAGCACACACTTTGGGGAGGGACAGAGAGACAGAGGGAGACACAGAATCTGAAGCAGGCTCCAGGCTCTGAGCTGTCAGCACAGATCCTGACGTGAGGCTCGAACCCACAAACCGTGAGGTCATGACCTGAGTCGGAGTCAGACGCCTAACTGACTGAGCCATCCAGGTGCCCTCCCATGCCTTATTTTAGATAATGTATGTATTAACAGTAGACTTTTTTTTTATTATTTTTTTTTCAACGTTTATTCATTTTTGGGACAGAGAGAGACAGAGCATGAACGGGGGAGGGACAGAGAGAGAGGGAGACACAGAATCGGAAACAGGCTCCAGGCTCTGAGCCATCAGCCCAGAGCCTGATGCGGGGCTCGAACTCACGGACCGCGAGATCGTGACCTGAGCTGAGGTCGGACGCTTAACCGACTGCGCCACCCAGGCGCCCCAATAGTAGACTTTTAAACAGAGAGCATTTGTCCAGTTCTACTGGTGGATGTTAGACTGTCAAAGGTAAAATTTAGAGAAAATAGGAAACCTCTGTTCACATCAAAATAGTCTGCACATGTTCAGACCATGTACAGTTACCCTTCTTTTCTTCTGTGTTCTGGAGACATTTTTAATCTGCTTTCTCTATACCCTGGCACAGTTCTACACATTGAGAATATGCTGAAGGCAGGGGAAAGAAGGAAAGATCTGTGTGTGGTGATAGAGAAAAACAGGAATGTGGGCTGAGGCAACAGTTTAGTTATGGCGGACAGGAAGGAAAGTCTCTCTTAACTAACACCTGAAACTGAAGGAAGTAAAGAAATCAACCTTATAAAAAATGAAGAGAAGAGTGTACTACACAGAATGAACAGTATATGTCAAGACCCTGGGGCAGCAAAAAGTTTGGCATGTTGCAAGATCTGGAAGGAGACCAGTGTGGCTGGAGATTTGTTTGGGCAAAGTTGGACAAGATGAGTTTGGAGGTGTTGTTAGAGGCCATATCATTTAATAGGGCAGATAAAGTCTTTGAGAGAGATCTTAAGTAAAGTGGCATTCAACTTATAGTTTGATAAAGATTCTTTGACCACTCTATGATAAATAAATTAGATGAGGTAAGAATGGAAATAATATATTTAGAAGTCTAGGAGAGAAACTGGATTACTGTGGGGATAGAAAAAAAGTGGAGAGAAGTGGATGGATTGAAATACTTCTTTGGAGGTAGATTCACAGACATTTTGGTTGGATTGGATGTAATAACAGAGGGGGAGAGAGGAAACCCGAATGGTGACTGGTTTTCTGGTTTGATAAATAAGTGGATGGTTGCACTATGTAATGAGATGGTGACGTTCCTCCACCTAACAGAAGAAGAAGATAAAGATTGAAGAGGTTAAGTAATTTCCCCAAGGTCGTGTCACCTCTTTCTCTATTCTGTTTTCATTTTAAGCAGACACCTGTACTATGAAATTATTTGTGTGGGAAATAAATTCCTAGACTATGAAATTACTTGCGTGGGAAATATATTCTTATTTTGTGTTGTGTCCCAGCACTTACATCACTTATATTGAGGGCTGGCATTCATATCATTCACTCATTTATCCAAGAGATAATGAATTCTTTAAATATCACGGGGTACAGAAAAGTGATACAGAGAAATGGTCCCTGTCTTGCTGATAGTGGGGAAGGTAGACCATTAAACTATATAGCTCGGTATGAGACTGCTTTAGGAAAGAAGCACTGGGTATGAAGGAAAGCAGGAAAATCTTCTCACTGAAGGACTTGTCTAAGCTGAATGTCGAAAGCTGAGGAGACAGGAAGAAAGAAGAGGAAATAGTATTCTATTTCTGTCAGGAGTGACAGCTCATATTTCAAGCAGGGAGTCCACAAAGCTCGGAGAACATGACTTGGAGACATGTGGTTGAAAAATTAAGTTCAGGTGGAGTGGGGAGAGGTAAATCTGTATAGGTAAGCAGGGCATGCTACCTCAAAGTTATTTTAAGGAACTTGGGTGTGACCCTGTGGTAGAAAGAAAGCTATTTACAATTTTAAGAAGGAACATGAAGAACATTGGGGAACCTGAGTGGCTCAGTTGATTGAGCATCCAACTTCCTCTCAGGTCATGATCTCACAGCTCAAGAGTTTGAGCCCCGCATTGGGCTCTGTGCTGACAGCACACAGCCTGGAGCATGCTTTGGATTTTGTGTCTCCATCTCTCTCTGCCACTCTCCTGCTCATGATCTCTCTCTCTCTCTCTCTCTCTCAAAAATAAATAAATATTAAAAAACAATTAAAAGAAAAAGAAAGAACATGACATGATAAAATTACTATTGAATTTTTAAAAAATGTTTTTTTTTGAGAGAGAGAGACAGAGAGACAGAGAGACAGAGACAGAGAATGAGCACGGGAGGGGCAGAGAGAATCGGAGACAGAATCCAAAGCAGGCTCCAGGCTCTGAGCTGTCAGCACAGAGCTGGACGTGGGGCTCGAACTCATGAACCATGAGATCGTGACCTGAGTGGAATTCAGGTGCGCAACCAACTGAGCCTCCCAGGCATCCCGATAAAATAACATTTTAGAAAGACCATGGTAACTATAGTGTGGAAAATGGGTTCGAAGGGGGTACAACCACTTAATAAATACTTGATATTATTCTACAAATGTCTAGTATATGTAACAGGCAGTTACAAGGATTTTCAGTTTGGGTTCAAACTATGATTTAAAACCATTACAGTGTGGCATAAACAGGCCTCAGTGTTGTTTTATTCTGTTATCTGAATTTTTAAACAATGTGATTTAGGATATGCATTTTTTTAAATTTGGCTCATTTTTTGCACATCTTTTATGCTAGAATGATATTAAAATTAACTTTTAAAAATCCTGTAAATTTTTAGAGATTTGTATATCTTTTTCTATTAAAAAGGGTGTGGTGACTAACACAAATATTCCTATTAGTGTACCTAGAATTACAGGAAAAGTTAACATGTTTAAAATGCTTTTGGAGGGGCGCCTGGGTGGCTCAGTCGGTTGAGCGTCCGACTTCAACTCAGGTCACGATCTCACGGTCCATGAGTTCGAGCCCCGCGTCAGGCTCTGGGCTGATGGCTCGGAGCCTGGAAGCTGCTTCGGATTCTGTGTCTCCCTCTCTCTCTGCCCCTCCCCCATTCATGCTCTGTCTCTCTCTGTCCCAAAAAATAAATAAACGTTAAAAAAAAAAATAAATAAAATAAAATGCTTTTGGACATTATGCTCAAGAGGAAAAAGTAAGAGGGATATAAAATTTTATTGCTGTTATAATTACACTTACATGTAATAATGACAGTATTTTTAAGGTATACAAGATAATACTGAGTAGTTTAAATATCAATTTATTATGAATGTAAGTTGTATATGACATTCATTCATTTTATTAATGTTTATGTGCAGTAAATATTTTAAAAGCAAATAATTAACATATTTTCAAAACTCCTAATTGCTAATTTATTCTTAAAATAAAACCCCAGAAGGGTCTTATAGGTCAAATCAAACCTCCTTCCAGAATAAATTTATTTCTCTATAATCCAGTATCAAGTTTCTCTTTAACACTGTCTTTTTAAGTGTTTTGATTATTTGAAGTTCTTTCTGAAACACTGAACTAATCTCTTTCTTTGAAAAATCTGCCTTTTGGTTCCAGCTCTATCCTTTGTGGTTTCAAGGATATGTTTAAATATTTCATACGTTATCAAGACTTATTCATGAAGATTTATGCTGGAGTATTAACCCTGGGAAAGGATTTACTTCAGAGTGTAATAAAATAAAATAGTTATTTAAAGCTAGTTCCCTTCTGTGTTTATGTGTGCTCAGAAATGTTCAGACAGGATTGAAGGTCTCATTTGGTGTGTACTTGTATATTTTTTTCCTAAACGCTGATTGCAGTTTACATTATAATTCATATATTCATTGTGTTTGCTGCATGTTTTCTATTTCTCTCCAGTAGAATGTAAGTGACAGGTGCCCGAAATGGTGTTTTATACATAGTAGGCTCACAATGAATATTTGTTAAATGAATAAAAATGATTTAAAATCTTTCTCAAAAATCTTTGGATGATCTATGTGAGATTTATTGGCTATTAATCTTGCCACTGGAAGGCTAAATTATATTAAAGATCATATGGCTAGTTAGTGGAAAAGTCATTTCTATATTCTGATAATTCTGGTTACTCCTGCTGGGAAACCCAGGATGTAATCTCAGAACAAATGTAATACATACTTAAGGACCCTATGTCCCTCATATTCCCTTTGTGTCACTGCCTCACCCGGATGATTTTTGTTTCCATAGATTAGTTCTGCCTTTTCAGAAGTGTATGTAAGCTGAGTTATATAGTATATACTCTTGCTGTGTGACTTCTTTCAGTCAACATTCTTTTTTTTTTAATTTTTTAATGTTTATTTATTTTTGAGAGAGAGAGAGAGAAAGAGAGAGTGGGGGAGGGGCAGAAAGAGAGGGAGACACAGAATCTGGAGCAGGCTCCAGGCTCTGAGCTGTTAGCACAGAGCCCAATATGGGGCTCCAGCTCACAAACCGTGAAATCATGACCTGAGCAGAAGTCGGATGCTTAACCAACTGAGACACCCAGGCGCCCCAATATTCTTTTTTTTTAAAACATACCCTTTTTTTTTAATGTTCATTTATTTTTGAGAGAGAGAGAACGTGAGCGGGTGAGGGGCAGAGAGAGAGGAAGACTTCTCTCTCTGTCAGCACGGAGCCTGACATGGGGCTTGAACTCACAAGCCGGGAGATCACAACCTGAGCTGAAGTCAGATGCTTAACCGATTGAACCATCCAGGCACCCCTTTCACTCAGTATTCTTTAGATGAAGTTCATCCTGTGTGTGTGTAGCTGAAGTTCAGTTTTATTGCTCTGGAGTCAGATGATTGCACAATTTAGATTTCATTCTGCTGTCAACAGACATTTAGGTTGTTAGTTAGGTTATTATTTTTTTTTCTGCTACAAATATTCTTTAAATTTTTCTGTACATGTATGAATATCTCTTAGATATCAACCTAGGAGTGGATTTGCAGGGAGATAGAGGATATATATATTCAGATCTAGGAGATGAATCTAAAGATTTTTCTAAAGTGTTTGTATTATATTCATATTTTATAATGTGGTGAACATGAAGGATGTATTTTGATGAAATAGGGATCATATGGCTGAAAACATGCCCGGTTTTAAATTTTGAGAAATCTAAATGTATATAATTAATTAATTAATTTGTTTGTCAGCTGTGCTGACAGCTCAGCGCCTGGAGCCTGCTTCAAATTCTGTGTCTGCCTTTCTCTCTGCCCTCTCCAGGTCGTGCTCTGTCTATGTCTGTCTCTCTCAAAGTTAAATAAACATTTAAAAAAGCATTAAAACAAATATGGAACACTTCACAAATTTGTGTGTCATCCTTGCGCAGGGACCATGCTAATCTTCTCTGCATTGTTCCAATTTTAGTCTATGTGCTGCCAAAGCGAGCACTATAATTAATTTATTTTTAAAAACAACTAGAATAATGTCTTTTTTAGTTTTCTTTTAGTCCCAGCATTTCCAATAGTGATGGGTTTTCTTGTTCTTTGTATACTATGAAAAGTGACTCATAGACTTGAAATCTTGAAAAACTTGCAGAGTTTTAGTTCATTTGACATCCAAAATTTTTTTCTTTCTTCTGTACTATTATTTCTTGATTATGTGTAACATATTGCAGGCAATGAATTGTATCTAAAGAATTTTGTATACAGAAGAGTAGTATTAGTGGTGAACATAGGATTGATATCTCTGTGGCAATTATAATTGGCTTCTAATCCCAAATTAGGATTTAGAGGCTAAATGTGTTTCTCACCATGTGTTTTAAAACATAGGCATCTTGTGTAATATGGTTTGAGAATGCTATTTCAGCCTCAGTTACCACCTTAAGTATTTATACAGTGTTTGGAAAGTATTTTAATGTATTGCAGGGGCTAATTATTCAGTTTTCATCAAATTCCTTTACTAATCCAATGTAGGTCCAGATGCAAAAGTTGAGTTGAAGTTTGTAAGTGAATTTGGGAAAGAAAGCATCACTTCATATCTTTGTTTATTTCATGTTCAGTTTTACTTTAATCTAGTTGAGAGCGATGGTGTAATTTGATTACCACTCTTGACTTCTGGTTCTTTCATTCATTATTTCTATAACTTTGGGTAAACTTTTGACTTTATTGAGTCTTTGTTTCTTTATCTTTTAAGTGGGGGCATGGGACTAAGCTCATCTCTTTTAGAGCTAATTTTTATGTGTATGTTCTGTATATTAATGTGGGATATTAGATGTGTTTTTAATAAAGCATTGTTCAAATAGACCTCCCTGGTTTTCTTTCTTTTGCCTTGCATGTGGAAGGAAATATTTCAGAGAGAGAATAACTATACTCCACTTGCCAGAGTTTCATAACTGGTGCTAAATGAACCAAGGAAGAGCAAGATCTGCTAAATCATGACATTGAACTTGGTGTTCTAGGCATTATAATTTCTGATGAATGGTGTCTCCTGAGACTTCTGTAAAATGATATATTCTGACATCCAGTGACCTTTTAAACTAATATTTCTATTATGTAATTCAGTTGCTTCTGTTTCCTGGAGATAATAACATTAGTTTGTACTGAGGTAGATAATCATTGTGTTAGCAATTTCCTTTGTGGTAAGTGTTTTTAAAGTAATTTAGTTTGAAGGAAGAATCGTTTATACAAATAAAATCCAGAGGAACTCACCCGTAGTGTACTATGATTAAAAAAAAAAAAAAAAAAAAAAAAGAAAGGAAAAAGAAAAAAGAAAAAGAAAAAAGGGGTAGTCAGTGACTTCTGGGACAATATTTTTGAGACTCTAGGTAAATAGTCTCATTGATTGATTTTTAGGAAAGCTTGTTGCCAACTATAACTCTTTTTAAAACACATACACATACAATATTACGGTGAAGGGACAAGACTGTGGAATCAGACCTAGTGCTATTTCTGTCATGAGTGAGTAAGGAATATTAGACACCTGGATTTTGTTTTATCCATAAAACAAAAGTAATACTTCATAAGAGTACACAGTAAATACTAAGTGAGATGATAACGAGAAGCTTACACTGCAGTACTTGGCATACAGTGGTGCTCAGTAAATAACAGCGATTTTTTTTTTTCCCCTTCATGGATGCTGTAAGGTCTTAAATGGCTTCTAAGTTATCGAAGACAGTTTAAGTTATGTTAGTCAACTTTTACCATTAAGTGTAGTTATTTTATTCTGATTGTTAGATTACTGTTATATCTGTTAAGTCTTGTTTTACCAAAGTAGTTGATTGCTCAGAACACCTAGTCTCTGTTTATGGCTGATAACAGTTTGCTGTGGGTAGAATGATGAGGATGGGGTGAATGGTTGACCTTTAGTCCTAGATTTTCATCTAAAATATTTACAGTTACAGCACAACAAGGTTATGCCAAGAAGAAAGAAAAGCTTTTGTTTCCTTCTACAGTCCGTGTCTTTTCTTTGACCATGCACAACTTCCACCCACCTTTCCCCCATGCCCCCTCTTGTACACAGACTTCATCATTGCCCACAGATCAACATTTCTGCCATGGTGTCCTGGACTGCAGAACCTTCCCTCCCCTCCCCCCCTTCCCTTCCCTTCCTTTCCCTTCCTTTCCCTTCCCTTCCCTTCCCTTCCCTTCCCTTCCCTTCCCTTCCCTTCCCTTCCCTTCCCTTCCCTTCCCTTCCCTTCCCTTCGCTTCTTGTCTCCTTGAAGTGCTTGTGCTGTGCTTCTTGTCTTGTTTCTTTGTCTCACCTTGTTCTCTTTCTCACCTCCTTGCTACTTAGCATAGATGCCTCGAATTGTAATATGTCCTTTTATGTGTGTCTTAAGTCTATACCTGGATTATGTGTAGAGGCAGTCTTGCTTATTTTTTTGTGTGTTTCTGATGAAACTTAGAGTCCTTCGCACAGCAGATTTGTAGTGGATGTTTGTTGGTGTTGTTATTCATACTCCTGCTGATATTGTTTAAAAAAAAAAAAAATGAAACGCTGACCCTAGATGTATGGTACTTTGGGTAACTAAGGCACTCTAGGTTTGACTAATTTGAAGTCAGACTTGGTTCTTTGAGCTAAATGGTTGATTCATTCCCATTTATATACTTGTTGTTCTGCCCATCCATCCAAATAATTTATTTAATACTTTTATTACAAAGCATGTGCTAGGAGCCATGGGAAATAGAAAAAAAATCAATTGGTAAGGGATGATTACACTAATTACTGTTATTGCCATTCCTAAATAATTGTTTCGTATCTTCAAATAACTTCAAAAGACTGGCAAATCAGGATTCATTTATGTTTCTAAGTTAAAGTAAATTTTTTAATATAATGTATTACTTTTTATGATTGCTTGCTTTAAAAAATATGGCATTTTCATTTAACTGATAAAAGCTGATCCTTGTGGCATCAGTTAGAATTTTAATCCTAATATAAAAATGTTATTGAACCAAGAGAGTACTGCAATATTCCTGAAGACCAAATATTCAAATTTAAATAATAGCAATGTAGGCTTGCTTTTAAGTAACTTGACTAAAATTTAAAGATGGAGTTGACACAAGATTTGAACAACTAATATTAAATATGTATGATGTGTGCTAACCTGTTTTTGGTACTATTCTCATTTATTTTGTCTACCTCATCGTGCTAGTTTTTGTTGGGCCACTTTATCTTACCCACTGTAAACGGTATAAAAAAACATGAAGAAATCTGTTGTTGAGAAAAAAAACTTGATTAATAATGTGAACACAAATTGGCTTTTTATAAAAAATTAGTTTAATGGAAGGGTTTGATAAAAGCTTTAAAACACGTGTATTTGATTTTCATTTTCATGGAGATAAGTGAAAAAATTACTTTCATTGAATTAGAGCAAGAGATTATGTAACCACAAAACAGGTAGAAGCAAATATGAATGTATGGATACAAAAAGGAACTAATCTGAAACTGTAGAATTGAAAAATGTTGTCACTGACAGTAAAGCATAACTACAGACAGGATAAAATCTAGAAAATACACTGTTAGAATTTTTGAGCTGGAAGATATGATTGAGGAATCTATAGATTCCACCAAAATAAAAAATAGATAAAAATTGAAAAGGATAAAAATATTGCTGAGACTAAAGGGTAGGTTGAGAAGGGCCATCATGACTAAAAGTATCTAAAACATCTTAGGTACATGCTGTCTTCAATTTTTTATCTCCTTGTCACATTAAAAATAACTTATTAAGATGAGATTATACAAGTATACTTGAAAACGTTCTTATGTAAAAATTCAAAATTAGGTAAGGACATACTGAGTTACAATGTACAAGTACCTCTTTACTCATTTTAGTCATTCATAGTTCCCACCCTGTCGATACCATCATCCATGTGGTGTGTATCCTTCCAGGCCTTTATTTTTGTGTAAATTTTTCATATCATTACACACCTTTTTAAAAGAATTCACAGTTAAAATTGTGTCTCTTTGTAATTGTGTCTCAAGAATAGATGACTGGAGATGGAAATGGTATGGCATGTAAATTTTAGATTTTGATAGGTACTGACAATGTTGTTCTCCAATAAAATTGCACCTTTTTATGTTCCCACCAATATTGTATGAGAATGGCAATTTCCCCATATTCTCACATAACCGGATGTTATAAAGCTATTAAATTTGTAATTTCATAGGAAGAATATCCTGATTTTTATTTGCATCTCTTAATTTATTAGTGATGTTTGACATCTTTTCAAGTTCTTAGGTTTATTTTTTATTTCTTCTGTTAATTGAATGTTTTACCTATCTTTCCTCGGAGTTGTTTTTTATAATACTATATACTATGTAATAGTTATATACTATAACTAACCTTTCCTCTGTTGCATGTGGTATAAATGTTTTCTTCTCATCCATTCACCATTCAGCTTTGTTATATTTCCACTCTGTAGACATTTTACCTTTAGTGTTGTACAGTTGAGTTTTTAGAACTCTTAAGGCTTAAAATTTGGTATTCATCCTCAAAATTAACCTTACATAAAGGTGGGCATCATTTCATCAAATATAGTTTTAAATATCTAAGTTATCCATTAAGAAGAGTGAAGGAAGTTTAAATAAAGCTTTAGTTTCTATCTCTTCTGTAAGAATGCCATTTCTGTCTCCCCTACTGCTGTGCCCGTGTTAAAGTTTAGATTTCAGAAGAGCATCAGGAAGTGTGAATCTCTGCTGAGCTCATGGCACTTGGCCTGTAACTTGCTCTTGTCTCAGGGTCAAAAGCCCATGAAAGCTGCTTGTCAGGGCTTTGATTAATTATGCAAGAGTGATGGGACTGAAGAAGGAATAGGTGTGTTTCGAACTTTTGATTTCTCTTGTTACCAGACCGATCTGACCTAAAACTGAGCTACCTTTCTCTTTCTGTCTTTCTGTGTAGTGAGACATGATAGGAAATGGAATAAATAAAAGTCAAGAGAAATGGCACGAAGAAAGTAAAAGTGAAAAATTAAAAAAGAAGTTACATTTCGTAGTCTGGTATCTCGGTCACTGGGGCAGTTGGTTCCATGTATCTGCAGGGAGCTCCATTTCCAGGAGCTCTTGTGCAGTGTCAGGACCGAGTAGAAAAGAAGCAGTGAGAACTTGCGGCATACCTGGGTACTGTCTTTCTGTAGTCATGTGTGTATGAAACACCATGTTTTTCAAGTTAGTTTCTATTTTGAATACCTTTCTGAGCTGGGAGTTTAATTTTTATATATGTACAAATATATGTATGTATATATGTATGAATTTGTTTTCTCTCTTACCTCGCTTTTAATGGTGTGCAAGTTGTGTATGTGTGTGCGATTTCTGGATAAAAGAAAATGTATATGTTACTCAGGTTGGCAAAATAATGCTCCCCACCCCTCTCACAGATGTCCATGCCCTAATCCACAGAACCTTTGAATATATTATTTTGTAGACCAAAAGGGATTTGGCAGACATGATTTAGGTTATCAACGTAGGGGTGGGAAGATTAGCCTGGACTGTCTGGGTGCTCATGAGTCCTGAAAAATGGGGTGCCTTTTCTGACTGAATCAGAGCTGGGATAGAAGAAGAAAGAGATGGGAAGTGTGAGAAGGTCTGGAGCTGTCCTTGCTTGGCTTTGACAGTGATTCATATATATATATATATATATATATATATATATATATGTATTTTAATTTTTTTTTAATTTTTGAGAGACAGAGAGGGACAGACTGTGAGTGGGGGAGGGGCAGAGAGAGAGGGGGAGACATAGAATCTGAAGCAGGCCCCAGGCACCAAGCTGTCTGCACAGAGCTCTACGTGGTGGTCGAACTCATAACCTGCGAGATCATGACCTGAGCCGAAAAGTTGGATGCTTAACCGACTGAGCCACCCAGGCACCCCTTTATATATTTGTTCTTTGAACTTTATTGATAGAAATGTTTAAAGCTCTGAATTTTTCTCTGATCAGTGCTTTCAAAATATCTCATGTGTTTTAATTTTAATATTTTTAAAGGTATTTTTTTTCTTTCAGTTTATATTCACGTTTTCATCCAAGAGTTGCTTAAAACAAATATTTTTTTTTAATCCAAGTAGAAGGGGCTTTTATAAAAATGATTAAATAATTTCTAGTTTTATTTCATTGAGATCAGAAAGTATTGCTTTCTAATATTTTTGTTTTGTAGAACGTACTGATATTTTCCTTGTGAACTAAAATGGGATTAATTTTTGTGATGCTCCATATGCATTTGAGAAGAAGGTTTATATTCTATTTTCAGCATATAAAGTTTAATATACATCCCTAAAATCTACCTTATTAATTCCATGTTTAGGCTTAATTTTTTTTTTTTTTTTGCTTTCTTTTTTTTTTTTTTTTTGTTCACTTGATCTGTCTTGTACTGACTCCTATTACTAGTTTGCTTTTTCTGTGTGTCCTGATATCTCTGAACTTTTGCTTTACAAAGACGAATGCTGTGCTATTTGCTACATGGATATTTATATTTATTATATCTTCATTGTAGTTTTGGCTTTAAAGATTAAAAACTGTCCCTCTTATTTTTTACATTTAATGGTTTCTGTTTTGCATTCTGTTTTGTTTGATATCTGTGTTACTATCCCTGCTCACCTATTGTTTCAATTTTCCTGATATGTTTTTGCTTATCCCTTTATATTTGGGTTTGTTGACTCATTTTCTTTTAAGTATCTACCTTGTTTATAGTGCATAGTTAGGTTCCGTTTTATGAGCCACACTAAAAAGTCTTTTCCTTTAAATAGTTTAAGTGCACTCAGAGTTAGTAAAAAGACTGCTGTATTTGGTCTTAATTCCATCATGTTATTTCATATGATAATTATTATACATGTTATGGTTTATTTGCTGGGTTTCTTTTTTCTGTAAGAGGTTTTTATTTTTTTCTAATTTCTTTGAATTTTCTTAGAACGTTTTATTTTTGTTTTAGTAGTCACATTGAACTTATGCCTTATTAATGCCTTTATTCCCAATTTTAAACTTTATCCATTTGATATCTGGTTTGGTAATTGTTAACAGTATACTTTCTACCTGATGGTTTTCCTCCTTACCCCATTGTTTTATCATCATTATTTATACTTTGTGAGAACATTCAGATCATAATATATCACATAGAACATAAAACATATTGTATCCCCAGGCTTAATTGTCTTTATATCTTACATCTACAAATGAAGATATATATGTACACTTAGTTTTTTGCTTAACTTTCCTAATCACTAATTAGTTGGATTAAGTTCGTCTTCTAATATATTCTTCAAGGACCTGTAGACAGAGAATTTTTTGAGTTCTTACATGTTCAAAACTGTTTTTAATAGCGTTAATACTCAAAGGCAGCTTGGCTGGATATCCATCCTAGGGTTTCCCTTGTTTCCTGGAGATTTATGAAAATGCTGCTCCAGTGGTATGTTATTTCATATCTTGTTTTTGATAAATCTGTTGCCAGTCTAATTCTTTTTCTTTTGTACATTATTTGAATTTTTTTTTCCTGGAGACCCTGAGAATTTTTCCTTTATCTTTAATGTCCACTAATTTTTAATCGGATATATTTCTGAATTGATCATTTGCAGGTCCTTTCCCGCTGGTGTCCAGTGGGCCCTTTCAGTGTGTAGATTCAGGTCTTTCATTTTTGAAAAACCTTGAATTGGAGTATCAACTATTAATGCTATCCCATTGTACAAAAATATCCTTTGGGGACTCCATTTATACATTCTTTGGGTTTTCTTTTGCGTGTTTTATATTTCAGTCCCTTTCTCTCTGATCCATCTTACTTTTTTCTCTATTTCATTTTATTTACTTTTCTCTTGTTTTTCCGATACCTCTTTTGTATTTTCATTCAAATCTATTTTCCTTTTACCATTTTGCAATTTAGTTTCCACTTGTGGTATGATTTTGTATTCTTCTTCCATTTTTTTTTGTGGATTCAGTTAACCCTTGTTTTATCTCCTCCTTTTTTCTTGTCATGCATTTTTTTCCTTCGTTTTCAATTTCTGTTTCATCTACCTAAAGCTTGGCCTGTGGTATTTATTTACACTATGAATGTTATGTTAAAGTTTCAGTCTGTCTTGCCAACTTGTGGAGAGGGGTGAAATTCTCATCAGTTGAATTGTTTGGGGTCTCAATTTGAATTTTCTTTTGATAGTTGCTTTTCTGTTGGGTTCTTTTCAGTGAGTTGGGATGGTTCTGACATTACTAGTTCAAGAGCCACCCTCTTTTGTCACTGTAGGCAAAATATTGTTTGTTTCCTGAGTGATATGTCTCTTAAGTTTTAAATTTGCTTTTGTCTTCTGGGATTCTAAATACCCCCCTCCCCCCTCCCACCATGCTTCTTTATCTTTCTGTGTACAGTTTCCAAGGAAACCTTTCCTTCTGTTTTAACTCTCTTGCTCCAACATGAGACTTTTCCGACATTGCCTTGTCATGTCCTTGTTCTTGGCAGGCTCTTATCTAACTGCTGACTATGCAGTATTTTTGTGCAGAGGACCAACTTTCTAGCAGTGATTTTAAGACACATTTAGGCCTGCCATTAGCTCTCCTCTTCTTTCTTTCAGTGTAATTTCTCCTGAACTGCTCTTGGTCCCCATGAGCTTGATGGCTGGAGCACCACTGAGAGCTTGCTGGGATTTAATGTTTAGTTTTGTACTTAAGAGTGATTTGAGGTTGAGAGGTTCTTATCTTCTAGTTATGTTGGAGTCATGAGTTTGTGTAGTTTTACTTGTTCTTCTTCCTCCTCCTCTTCTTCCTCTTCCTCCTTCTCTTCCTCCTCCTCCTCCTCTTCTTCTTTTCCTTCTTCTCCTCCTCCTCCTCCTCGTCCTCCTTCTCACCAGAATATGTTGGGACTTTGAGATTTAAACCATTGCCTCTGCTTCGGCTACTCAGAATCTTCTCTATCCATTGATACCACCCAATATCCTGTAGCAACTTAAGTGTTTCTTAGTTTTGCTTATTATGAAACTCGGATATTGAATATACATGAAAACCTTCCAAACAGGAAGAAGATATTTTAACTAAACTTATACACCATAGACTTTATCAAACACATAGACTGAGCATGTTAGAAAAAAAAGTGGATTCTGAGGTCTTACCAAGGTCTTACTAATGTAAAAATCAATGGGTTTTTGTCTTTCTGTTATTAATGTTTAGAGTCCCTAATGTGTTTTGTGAGACTAAATTATAAAACAATGATCTTCTTTTTAAGTGTGATGCATCATTGACTGCTGTCTTTTTGCTAAGATTGTTTGAGACAACTATGGATGTTTAGTAGTCCAAGGGCACGTAGAAGTTTCATGTGGAATAGTTACATGGGAATTTGCTGAAGCAATTACTCTGCTGTTTAATGACAAGTAATTATCCACATCACTTCCCAAGCTATACATCTCTCTCTTGCCCTTCAGCATTACGAACATCCCACCCATTGGCATGCACATTTATTCTGCACAGTATCCAGCTGTTACCTACTCTGAGATGTAACACACCTCTAATTTATGTAACTAAATGTAAGCCTTGCTTCCTGGGGCTTATAAAATCTAAAACCTTATTTTTCCTTATAACTGATTTTTTATATTCTTCAAACTTTGTAATGTTTTTAGAACCTGTGGCCCCTGAAATCGTTTTTGTACCACTAAGGAGCAAGAAGGGACTGTAACTTTCCTGCTGGAGTAAACTGAGTCATCTGTAAATTCATTCCTCGTTAACATTCTCTGGGGTCCTATTCATTTCTAGCTGCGATAGATTTCATTGTAACATGTCATAATTGTGGTAATATTGTTTAAATTATTTTTCCTGAATTGTATCAATTCTTGGAGCTTCTTTAATATTTCTTCCTAACTTGCAGCAGTGTTGAAAAGAACTCCAGCTGTATTGACAGTTTTCAAACTAACTTTGAAGAGCTTATAGGAGAGTACTCCGGGAGAGCTGTTCCATTCGTGCTGTTTTTAAAAATCATACAAGTTCCCTGAGTAAGATTGGATCATTGTACTTTCATTAGTTCTGTTATGACTGAGAGGTCATGAAGTGGGCTACTGCAGTTAGCTTTTATATTCTCCAGCCTAGCAATGAAAAGATGGAAAAATGAGCAGATCTTGTGCTTCATAAGGCTCTATCCCCATACTTATTTCTATGTGTTATATATTACTATATACCTCCTCTCCCCAAACAGGTGATCATGTATGTAGTTTAACTCCCATTTCCATACTGAAGATAGGAGCTTTTTCATATGTAGATATCTGGAGAGTTCAGAATTTTTCATCTTATATGCTACATGTTTTTCTGTTTCTATTTCTGACCACAAGCCATTTGTGGCTCTCTTATTTCTACCTCTGCATTTATCTTGGATAAACCAGAGGATCAGATGGTAGCATTTATGTCATCGAGATACTAGAAGATTACTTTGTAGCTTCTAATATGCCTCTGAAAATAGTAAAAAATACTTTTCTATTCAGAATCAATGTACTGGTGAGCTGAATTTTCCCACTTTTATTTAGCTGTTGTTAATTCTTTTATTGTGTATTTGTTCTGTACCAGATGACATGAAAGATTTGGTTCAGTCTTTGGGTATCTAATGAAGTAGATGGATACATGAATAACTACTATATCTGGCAGGAACAGTTGTGATAGATACGTACAGCACTGGGAGTGGAGAATATGCTAACACAGTCATAGAAATTACTTGTTTATGATGACACATTTATGCAAACTACATCATGATTTACTATAAGTTGAGTGGAAACTCAGATAAAGCAGGTTAAATGAGTCATTCTATTCAGATAATATATTCTCTTACATAGATTTTAAGAATTAGTATCTTTTTTTTTTTTTTAATTTTTTTTTTCAACGTTTATTTATTTTTGGGACAGAGAGAGACAGAGTATGAACGGGGGAGGGGCAGAGAGAGAGGGAGACACAGAATCGGAAACAGGCTCCAGGCTCTGAGCCATCAGCCCAGAGCCCGACGCGGGGCTCGAACTCACGGACCGCGAGATCGTGACCTGGCTGAAGTCGGACACTTAACCGACTGCGCCACCCAGGCGGCCCAAGAATTAGTATCTTTAATTAAACTTTTCTCTATATTCGTTATGTTTTCTAACTTGAGTTTAAGGGATGTTTACTTCTTCAAAACCAAGATATACAATGTTTTATTTATTTAAAAATTTTTTTAATGTTTGTTTTTGAGAGAAATAGAGAGAGAGAAGAGAGAGAGAGAGAGAAAACCAGAAGGGAAGGGGTAGAGAGAGACACAGAATCTGAAGTGGGCTCCAGGCCCCAAGCTGACAGCAGTGAGTCTGACGTGGGCCTCGAGCTCACAAACTGCGAGATCATGACCTGAGCCAAAGTCAGACGCTATACTGACCTAGCCACCCAGGTGCCCCAAGATATACAATATTTATTCTATATCTTATTGTACAGAAGCCCATTTGCCTTATAAATAGCTATAAAAGACTGTCCTTTATATAATTACTGAAATTTAAGGGTTTGGGTAGCACATATCTAATTTTATCTAAGCAATGAAATCATACACTATGTTTGTATATAACTTTGGGTTATTGAAGAAGCAAAGGTTTATAAGCAATTCTCTTTCAAAACCTAGTGTTGGAATTTTCTAATTCGTCAATCTACAATGTGAGATAATTTTTGATAGATGCTTTTTTATGTTCTGTGTTTCTGTATATGTCATACGTTACATATCTACATGCATTTTCTGAATGCTCAAAATATTTCTTTTATTTTCCATCACTTAGTTACATTGACTTTGGTAGCTGAATTGATTATATTGTTTCTCTATAGTTAGAAAAGTCTTTGTTGGTTCTTACATCTATATCATCTAAAATAATTAGTTTTGAATTTTGAGGTAGTAAAATGAAGCTTGAATTATAGAAAGTAAAATATACATCTAAAAATTATACATGAATAAGTTTGGTGCATGGATAGTTGAATATTATAATTCCTATTTTTATTGTGTTTTCCAAATAGCAACTGCATAGAGAGAAAAAAGATATCTTAAAGCAAAGAGGAAGAAAATGCTCCATAGCACAAGATAAATTAATAGAAAGAAGATGATACCTGCTATAGTCACATATTGTATGCCTCTTTTTGGAGTCTTTCTTAGGGCTACTTAAGAGTTTGAAATAGTGATCCATCTCAAGTTTTCCTTACTATGTGAAGAACAACTACACCTGTGACCAGAATAGCAAAGAATATTGAGATTTAAATAGATCATTTTAAACCACGTCTCTAGTAAATGTGAAGGGCTTTTTAAATAGGAGAAGAAATACATTGCAAAAAGGTAATGTTTAAAATCTAACATCATTGTGAACCCATAATGTTTACCATTACCCTGCCAATTTAGAAGGATTAAAGAATTGCAAATTTAACAATTTAGGTGCAAGGGAGCACCCTTTAGAACTTTTCTGAATCACTTTACTTAATAAGACAATAATCTGTTGTTGTCTACGTATATTTGTTATTATTTATGCTGTTGCATTTAATGTTAATATTAACTCATTTAAATATTTATACTAGTTCTTTTTCCATATATACAAGAGAGTGGTAATTTTCCTCATTTTCAACACTGTGAATGTTGTTACCATACCTAATTTCAGTTTTCAAGAGAGCAATTTGGAATCAGACATTTGAAGATAAATACTTGAAATGTCATACTCATAAAAAAAATAGAAAAACATTCTCCTCTGTAGAACTGTGACTACCTCTTCACACCTAAGAAAGTTAATTCTGTAATATTTTCTAATATCTGGCTCACAAGTATCCTCCAAATATCTTTTATATAATGTTTTTCTGGTACTAAAACCGAAGTTAATAGGGTTGCTATGTCTATGTCTCATACATATATTTTTTAAGTTTATTTATTTATTTTGAGAGTGACAGAGCTTGCAAGTAGGGTAGAGGCAGAGAGAAAGAGAGGGAGAAAGAGAATCCCAAGTCAGCCTTGCACTGTCAGCACAGAGCCCGACCTGGGTCTTCATCCCACAACAGCGAGATCATGACCTGAGCTGAAACCAAGAGTCGGATGCTTAACTGACTGAGCTAGGTGCCCCTCTCAAACATCTTCTTAAATAAAATCTAGTGATTTCTGTTTGGTAGCTGTGACTGTGATAAAAAGCAGTGGTTCTCTCCCAGGGAATAGCCTCTCTCTGTTAAAAAAAAAAAAATAGGTTGGGAGCACTTCCCACAAAAGCAGAGTGGCAAATAGTGTGGAAGCACTTCTTTTGCCTCCATTCTTGACTCAAGTGGTATTAACAGTGGAGGAAACAACGATGTCCAGCTCCTTTCTTTTTCTCCCCGTTTCACCTTTTGCTCTCCTCCCTCTCTGCACTTTACCCTTGGACTTGTGCTCTTCCAGAATCAAGAGGCGGGATTCTTAACGTGGAATGAATACCGCTAAGAGGATTTCTGAATCAGGCTATGTAGGAGATAACTGAAAATTGAGCTGTTTTGAAACTTGCACAATCGTGGGGGAGATTACAAGTTGACAATTTGGGAATTACTGCAACTTTGATGAATACAGTGAAAAGAGATTTTAATTCTAATCTTTTGTCTTCATTAAAAATTTTTTCTGTGGTTTCAAGAAAATTAAAAACACTTTCATTAAATTTATCAACTGTTTGCTAAACTTTTTTTAGTTTTTTTTTTTTTTGCAGTCTAATTCTTACCTATGGATAATTGATATTCTTAATTGAAGAATGATGAAGAACTAATTGCTTTCAAAATACCTAAAATATAAAACTCTATTAAGTATAATATTCTTCATATCGTTATACATCTTGAAGTAACAGGAAGTAAGGAAAGAAGATGCTTACTCTGGCTTGGCCTCAGAAATTTTATGAAATAGAACTTTTAAAAAAAGTTCTGTACATAATTTACACACAGGACATTTTAGTCTATGGGACTTCAAGCAATAATAAATTATAAATCATGCTGTGGCTCATAATTCAGTTATAGGCAAAACCATAATATAGTTTAACTTAAAATTCCAGCAGACTATTACTGCAGTAAAATTTCATAAGAAGTTCAGCCTCTTTAATAAATAAATGCAGAGGAATCAATGGTGAGATGCTATTTTGATCTACCTCCTAGATAATGCTAAACAGTAATATCAAGTGTGAGCAGGGTTTCCAGGTAATAGGAGAAGTTATATCCTCATGGTGGGCATGTAAAATTCAACGTGTTTGGATAGTAATTAGATGATATGTATTAAGATTTGCATTGATTCAGTAATTACATGTCAAGGAGTTTTTGTTAAATAACCAACGATAATAAATACCTGAAATATTTACTAATGAAGGAATTATAAAAACAAAAACATTTTTTAAAACTGAAAAAGTAAAAAACAATTAAAAATATTTTTGTAGGCCCATATGGATATCACAATATGTATTCATTTAAAGTTGCATTATGGGATTTTTTACTGATATGGTAAAATGTCTATGATATTAATAGTAAACAAAAAGAATGGAATATGAAATTGTATTTATTGTGCTTGCTTTTACCTTTGTACTTTTTTAAAAAACATGGGTCTACATGAAAGAATATTGAAACAAAATATACCAAATATTAACACTTATTACTTATAAAGATAACAGATTTTTTTAAAGGTTTCTTTTCCTATATTAAAAAAATTTTTTTAAACATTTATTCATTTTTCGAGAGACAGAGAGACAGAGCGTAAGTGGGAGAGGGGAGGAGAGAGGGAGACACAGAATCCAAAGCTGGCTCCAGGCTCTGAGCTGTCAGCACAGATTCTGACGCTGGGCTAGAACTCACAAACTGTGAGATCATGACCTGAGCCGAAGTAGGATGCTTAGCTGACTGAGCCACCCAGGAGCCTCTAAAATATATTTTTTAATATTCCAGACATTTACCATTAAGAGATATTAGTTTAAAAGTAAAGAAATAATTGTTTTAAAAACTGTCACAATTAGTTCAAGGAATATGCATCTTTAAAAATGTATATAAATTATTTTGTGACTTAAATATCAGATTACTTCTTTTCTGTGGACTAAACTATTGTTGGATTTTATGCTAGTAAAATAATATTCACCAAATAGTACATTCTCTGTGGGGTGACATTTGCAAAACTCATAAATTTAGAGAACACAATTATGTCAGCGAATTGAAATTAATGAAATGGCATCTCACACAGGCACCATAATTTACATATTAATTTCAGTTAATGTTTTTATGGATGTGACAGACTTATCTTAGTCATATTTGAAAAAAAATAACAGATTATGAAGCAACCAAATGTTGAGCAGTTGTTCCAGTAGATTCACGGAGTTCTAAAACAATCTTTGATGTGCTGTTGTTTGGCACTTTGACTTTTGCTTTGTGTACCTTTTATTGCTTTTTTTTTTTTGTTAAAGTGAAAATGAATTTTGTCAATAATAGATACTTGTTGATAGTGACTATTTAAAAAAATTTTTTTTAATGTTTTTATTTAATTTTTGAGACAGAGAGAGACAGAGCATGAACGGGGGAGGGTCAGAGAGAGAGGGAGACACAGAATCTGAAGCAGGCTCCAGGCTCTGAGCTGTCAGCCCAGAGCCCGATGTGGGGCTTGAACTCATGGACTGTGAGATCATGACCTGAGCCGAAGTCGGACGCTTAACCGGCAGAGCCACCCAGGCACCCCGATAGTGACTATTTTTAACTATTGAAGATTATGTCTTCCCTTTTGGATTGGAATTTATCATTTAAAGAAATTATTTTTAAGTTAAAAATGATCTTACACAATGCTTTAAGTAGATTTTATTATTTTAATCCTGCTACTGTTGTTAAAAATATTCATGGCTTTCTTTTGAGGTGACATCCTTCAGCTTAATTTAAAGAACCTCTTAGGAATTATGGTCTGTAGATGATGAATTGGTTTTACTTTTTTTTTTTTTTAAGTTTATTTATGTATTTTGAGAGAGAGAGAATCCTAAGCAGGCTCTGCTCTGTCAGTGTAGAGCCCAAGATGGGACTTGAACTCATGAACTGTGAGATCATGACCTACGCCTAAGTCAGACATTCAACCGACTGAGTCACCCAGGCACCCCTTACCTCTTTTCTATGCATTTTCTCAGTGGCTTTCTCTCTCTGTTCAGCTCAGTTTTGCCAAATTCATTATTATTTTCACATTTATTTGAATACACAGTAGACTTTTCTTTCATCTTATTTTTACTTCTTCTCTCCCTTTCTCTTTTTGCTTTATCTCTTTTGTTGATTATTTCTTCCTTGTCATTTCTTATCACTTTGTTTTTGGGCTTTCTACTCACTCTGCCTCTGCCTCCCCCCGCTCCCATCCCCTTTTCTTATTAGGTTGGCTAGTAGTTTGTCTGTTGTGTTGAGTTTTTCAAAGAACCAGTTTTAATTTTTTATTTTATTGAGGTACAATTGACCTATAACATTATATTAGTTTCAGGTATACAACATAATTATTTGATATTAGTATATACTGTGAAATGATCATCACAGTAAGGCTAGTTAACATCTGTCAGTATGCATAGTTACAAAAAATTTTTTTCTCTTGATAAGGACATTTAAAATCTACTCTCTAAGCAACTTTCAAATGTGCAATATGTTAATTATGGTAACCATGCTTTACATTGTATCCCCATGACTTATTTATTTTATAGCTGCAAGTTTGACCCTCTTCACCCATTTTGCATCCCCTCTCATCCTTGGCAACCACTGATCTGTTCTCTGTATCTATAAAGTTTGTTTTATTCTGGTTCATTTTGTTTCTTGGCTTCTTTGTTTTTGTTTTTCCTAGATTCAACATAAAAGTGAGACCATATGGTATTTGTCTTTCTCTGTCTGACTTACTTCATTTAGCATAATGCCTTCAAGCTTCTTCAGTGTTTGTCACAAAAGGCAAGATTCATGGGGCGCCTGGGTGGCGCAGTCGGTTAAGCGTCCGACTTCAGCCAGGTCACGATCTCCCGGTCCGGGAGTTCGAGCCCCGCATCAGGCTCTGGGCTGATGGCTCAGAGCCTGGAGCCTGTTTCTGATTCTGTGTCTCCCTCTCTCTCTGCCCCTCCCCCGTTCATGCTCTGTCTCTCTCTGTCCCAAAAATAAATAAACGTTGAAAAAAAAAAAAAAATTAAAAAAAAAAAAAACAAAAAAAAAACAAAAGGCAAGATTCTTTTTTTCATGGCTATACAATAATATATGTATGTGTATGCATGTATAGATATGCACATCTTTATGTATACATTTATCAGTGGACACAGGTTATTTCCATATCTTGGCTATTATAAATAATCCTGCAGTGTACATGAGGGTGTATGTATCTTTTCAAATTAGTGATTTCATTTTCTTTGAATAAATATCCAGAAGTGGAATTGCTGGGTCATATAGTTATTCTATTTTTTTTTTTCAACGTTTATTTATTTTTGGGACAGAGAGAGACAGAGCATGAACGGGCGAGGGGCAGAGAGAGAGGGAGACACAGAATCGGAAACAGGCTCCAGGCTCTGAGCCATCAGCCCAGAGCCCGACGCGGGGCTCGAACTCACGGACTGCAAGATCGTGACCTGGCTGAAGTCGGACGCTTAACCGACTGCGCCACCCAGGCGCCCCAATCTATTTTTAATTTTTTAAGGAACCTCCATACTGTTTTCCACAGTGGCATCACCAGTCTGCATTCCCACCAGCAGTGTACAAGGGTTCCCATTCCTCCCCATCCTGGCCATCACTTGTTCATTCTTATCCCTTTTTTGTTTTTTTTTTAATTTTTTAGTGTTTGTTTATTTTTGAGGGAGAGAGAGAGAGAGAGAGAGAGAGAGAGAGAGAATGAGTGGGAGAGGGGCAGAGAGAGAGGGAGACACAGAATCTGAAACAGGCTCCAGGTTGTGAGCTATCAGCACAGAGCCTGATGTGGGGCTTGAACCCTTGAACTGTGAGATCATGACCTGAGCCCAAGGCGGACGCTTAACCTACTGAGCCACCAAAGTGCCCCATTCTTGTCCCTTTGATAATAGCTATTCTAACAAGTGGGAGGTGATATCTTATTGTGGATTTCATTTGTATTTCCCTCATGATTAGTGATATTGAACATCTTTTCATGTGCCCATTGGCCATCCAAATAGGTATCATCTTTTGAAAAATGTCTACTCAGATCCTCTACCTATTTTTTAGTTGAATTGTTTGTTTCCTTGCTATTGAGTTGCATGAGTTCTTTATATATTTTGATTTTTAACCCCATATTTGATACATGGTTTGCAAATATTTTCTCCTATTCAGTAGGTTGCTCTTCATTTTGTTGAGAATTTCCTTTGCTGTGCGAAAACTTTTTAGTTTGATGTAGTCCCACTTGTTTATTTTTGCTTTTGTTGCTTTTGCTTTTGGACTCAGATTCAAAAACTCATTGCCAACACCAATGTCAAGAAGCTTACTGCCTATGTTTTCTTTCAGGAATTTTGTGGTTTCAGGTCTTGTATTTGGGTCTTAAATTCATTTTGAGTTGATTTTTGTGTATGATTTAAGTATAGTAGCCTACTTTCTTAGGCATGAGACTGTCCATTTTTCCTAGCACCATTTGTTGAAGAGACTGTCCGTTCCCCATTGTATATCCTTGTCTGCTTTGTAATAATTGAATCGACCATATATGCACGGGTTTATTTTTGGGCTCTCTGTTCCTTTGATCCATGTGTCTGCTAAAAAGAACCAGATTTTTTATTATTCTATTGCTTTTCTGGTTTTATTTTTATTAATTTACTCCTTCTGCTTTTGTTTTACTTGGTTTATTTTGTTCTTTTTTAAAAAAATGTTTTATTTATTATCTTGAGAGGGGAGGGGCAGAGAGGATCCCAAGCAGGTTCCATGCTGTCAGTGTGGAGCCCGACAAAGGGTTCGATCTCACCAATGAGATGATGGCCTAAGCCCAAATCAAGAATCAGTTGCTTAACCAACTGAGCCACCCATGCACCTCCGTTGATTTTTTTCTAGCTTTTTGAGGTGAATGTTTAAATTGCTTCCTTTCTTTTAAATACATATGTTTATGTAAATAATAACACTATGGATTCTCTTCAAGAAAGTGCTTTTACCATGATATACAAATATAAGTTGTTTAATAGCTTGCTTTTTAATTTCCAGGTGAAAAGTTCTTTTTCACTTTTACATTATTGGTTAATAGATTGTGGGTTGTTTATTTTCTTGTTTTGGTTTTTGCATTGTGATGATACAACACTACTTTGTATTTACATAGTGATATTAATATATTATACTATAGCATTAATATTAATTTACTAATATTAGTGTATTTCTAATTTTTTTGGATCCAGATCCCTCTACCAATCAGATTTAAGTTGCTTCTTCATTTTAGCACCTGGATATTTCTCTCCCTTACTTTCAAATTGGGCTGTGTAACCCAAAATTCTTTTGTTATTCCCTTCTACCTCAGTGTTTCGCTCATTTGGAGCAGAAAGTGACAGATGATTCTGTCTGCACAGTTCATTTTAATATCATGCTGAAGTTATGCCTATGTTTTCTTCAGATTCAGGGTGTCTTTATGATGTGAACTCCATTCCTTATGACTAGCCCTGGGGTTATTTTGACCTCAATAAATATTTATTGGGAATCTATTATCTGTTATGTACTATTCCTGTAGGTCAGGCATAAAGACATAAGACAGCCTCTTATTCACTAGTAATTGTGCAATAGATATCAAGTCGTAAAGTCATAGTGTCCACATTTAGGGCTAATTATGCAGACAGTACTACAAAGTGGAAGCGATTGTCTTACATTCCTATAGGGATATCTCTTGGCATTGTTTTCTTTTGCAGAAATTACGAAGGTTCAAACATGAAGGCAAGTCTGTTACTGTGAATGAGGTAACTGGTTATTATGCTTTAGGTTTTAAAATGGATTGGGTTTCAACATAAGGCATTTTAGGCTTAAGGATTTATATCATCTTAACTCAAGGTATTTTAAGGTAAATTACTTAGCCACCAAGGCAAGATGAAAGTAAAGTCTTAAAATATTTTGCACAATCTTGAAAAGGCAGGGCAAAGTTTTCTACACTAATAACTATATATGCTATGCCTTTTAATTAAATCACTGCTATTCATGTTGTTTCCTTCATTCTTGGACTTGGAAGAGAGTCTGTTAAGAGGATACTTAAATTGAAATCACATTCAAGTGTGCATTTCCAAGGATTTTTGAATTTAGATATTTGAGGCATAGTTACCTAGTAATTCCAAACTTTAGATTCAGGACTGCAGTTTTGATTTGCAGCTTTTTAAAAGAACTTCTTTTTATCCCTCCCAGGATGTATTGCTAACACCTGAATAGCTTAACCTTAAAGAGAAATAATTTAGGAGGGGAAAAAAAAGATATTTGAAGTTTTTTTTTTTCCCAGTTGAGAATATTTGCATTTAATTTAGGACATTACATACGTTGTCTCAAATCAGAGATCTGAGCAGTCGTGAGCTTCTAAGGAGCACTTGCAATGGATGGAAACATTCTTTATAATTACTGCCATTTATTTAATCAGCGTGCAATGATTAAATCATGTAAGGAAGCAGGATTTTGATTAAAATCTGTTTCTTTCAATAGAGGTTTTAATCTGCTGACACTGAGCCAATTGGTGCTGACTTAAACTCACAGTATGGACAGATGCTTATTATGGTGGGAAGATATTCAGGGTATAGTTGGATCTGAAGGTCAGCATGACTCTATAACTTCTTGATCAGCAAACTTTCTTGGATTCACCAGGAATGTCCTAGAAATTCCGACAGACTCTTAGCTATTATTTTTTTATGTTTTATTTTTTTGGGCAGACCTGGAGGGTAGCTTAGCATAGCTTATATACATATTGGTGGCCATTTTTTTCTTAAAGGAAACACAGATTTACTTAGTATCCAATGTGCACATTTATTTATGTATTCTTTTAGTCAGCAAATATTTATTGAGAATTTCCTGTGTTCCTAATACAGTACTAGGCACCACGATATGAGTATGAATAAAGTTGCTTCTACTTTTAAGGATGTTGTAGTTAGGGATGAAGGGAGGAGAGGAAAAAAAGTAAACAGGACAACATAGTTTGATGACTTTAAGCACAGGGTGTTTTGGACCATGTGAGTGGATCACCTGGCCAAATAGAAGAGGTCTAAGAATGTTTCCTGGAGGATAACAACTGAATTACACTCTGAGGAATGATGAATTGTGGAATGTGGTATTAAGAGAGTATGGCCAATGGAATTACTCCTAGTACTTTGGTGTTGTTGGCTATTAAATGTAGCAGTGGTAAGAGACTGAGCTTGAAGAATAAGCAGAATCCAATCAGAAAGGGTCTTTTAAGTTATACTGTGGAGCTAGAACTTGGTGCAAGGGCATTGAGGAGCCATTTAAAGGTTTTAGGAAGATTACTCTGGCTGTGTTTTGGAGCATGATTTTGTGGATCACAGAACCAGAGGTAGGGAAACCAGTTAGGAAAGTTGGTTAAATAACCTGGATTAGAAATGCTTAAGCAAATGCCAAGGCATTTACTTGGGGAGACGTGAATGGATTCAAGAGCTAACAGGAATTGGGACTGGTTGTGGGATAAAAAGGAAAAAGTAGGCATGACTCTTAAGGTTTTGATTTGGACGAGAAAGTGTGTGGATTGTGATGCCATTGACTAAGTGGATAGAGAAAAATGAGAGTGCATTTTGGGGCTCTGGTCTTTTTCAGATGTGTACCATAGAATCAGCTTCTGGCCCAGAATGACAATCTGACCAGGTGTGATTTTCCAGCATTATGCAGTATCCAGTTGTGATCTGCTGATGTTGAAGCCTCACATGACTTAAAGTTCAGGATGAATGATTTGTCCTCTTTTTTTGAGTAGATGTTTTTTGAGTAGATGGAGGATAATATGGTGATAAGGGTATTAAAAAAATTTTTTTTAATGTTTATTTATTTTGAGAGAGAGACAGAGTGTGAGTGGGGGAGGGGCAGAGAGGGAGAGAGGGAGACCTAGAATCCAAAGGAAGCTCGAGGATCTGAGCTGTCAGCACAGAGCCCGATGTGGGGCTGGAACTCATGATCCATGAAATCATGACCTGAGCCAAAGACAGTTGCTTAATCAACTGAGTCACCCAGGTGCCCCATGAGGGTATTTTTTAAAAGAAGCCATTAAGCCTAGGAATATACTATAATGACTAGCCAAGACGGGAGGAAAGGAATCTATTTGATAGTACTAAAGTTAAAGATATAGGTAAAAGAGAAAAATAAGAACAATTTTCACATAAAGTCATTGTTATCACATCCTATAGAATGTTACACCTGAAATATTAACCATTAGTTATTCCCTAATCGACCTTAAGTTTGCCTTGAAGTGCACTCTGAAAGTGTATTTTCAACTAATGTTCTTGTCTTTGTTTAATCTGTTTGTTTCCTTTTTTGTAATAAATGCTATTTTAGCATTTCAGGAAACTTAGTTTCAGTTACAATGTTAATAATTCAAAATCCATCTCTTTCCTAAAAAAGTACCTATCCCTATATTTGTCCCTATAGAATATATTCGTCCCTATTGAAATAGAGTATGGAATTGTTCTTAAGAGCTGGTCTTTGGGGCGCCTGGGTGGCTCAGTTTGTTGAGCGAGCGGCTGGCTTCCGCTCAGGTCATGATCTCACAGTTTGTGAGTTCAAGCCCCGCATCAGACTCTGTGCTGACAGCTTAGAGCCTGGAGCCTGCTTCTGGTTCTGTGTCTCCCTCTCTCTCTCTGTTCCTCCCCTGCTCATGCTCTGTCTCTCTCTCTCTCTCTCTCTCCTTCAAAAATAAATTAAAACATTAAAAAAAAAATAAAAAAAAGAGCTGGTCTTTGGAACAGTCAAATATGTAAAATAGATGTATTATGAGAATTTTGTTAGTTCACTGATAACATTGTCTTTGGACTCTGCTTCCTGTGCCTCCTATACTAGTCCATTCCTACCTCCTCACCAACCAAAATGAGTTCTACTTTGATATGCTATGCTATGAGTCTTTTAGTGTTCTAGAAATAATATTTTATCATACTTGGAAGATATTGAAGAAGTCTATATACTACATATGTAGTATGTAGCATATTAGTGTAGGAGGATAGCCTACTTCTTGTGCAGAAATGGCTTTTAGTGCTTATGAGGACTTTAACTACGGCCTTTAAGCCATGAAACATCAGAATTATGACTTGATATTGCTGAACAGTTCTCTGGATGCTGTGAGGGTGAAAAAAGGATGCTCTCAGCACTTTGTGGAGTGTGACATGATTACAAATGATCCTTCACAACATTCTGTAAGAATAAGCATGCCCTCAGCCTTGCCCTTCTACTGACACCATATTTGGTAGCTTCTACTCAGACTATCAAAGTCTAAAGTAGTCTAACGTTAAGCCCCATGGTGATTTTCCGATTACCGATTACCATGATGGTATGAGAAGCCTATTTTCTTCCTTTTGTTATTACAATGTGTGGACAAAATTGAAGGTAATGGTAGCAAAGATAGAGTTGATATAGATGGCTAGCCTCTGGCTAATTAGCATGCTAATCTAAGAGTTATTCAGTGAAGTCTGGCTAACACTGAATCTTGTGAAGAGACAATATATTTGCTCATTAATTGGTTTGAATGAACTCTTATTTCCACTCTTGAAATGTAAATAACACCAGTTATTTAACAGTCTTGATTTAGTAACTAAAATATTTTCTAAAGACTCTATTAACTAACAGCAATCTTTGTTAATTATGTTATAGTGATAATTATGTTTTTTAGTTATTTAGTACCGACGTGGCTTGGTAAGGTCTTGTCTTTAAAAAAAAAAAATTGCCGCCTCCCAAGTTTGCCATGTATCAGAGCTAGAAAACCCATTTCTGGTTTGATCTGAGCTGTATCAGTGTTTTACAGTGAATTACTTTGGTCTAGATTGAGTCACGTTGAGGCCTGCTGTAGGCGGCATCTGATCTGAGGCTCATGAATGATTGTGATAACTTCTGGGGTGAAATCTTTTCAGGGGGAGTGGGTTCCCAGATCTCCCTTTTCCTGGTTTCTTCAGACATCTTAAGTACATGCAGTTTGTTACCACCAGACTTCACCCCCCCTACCCTTGCATTCAACCTTGAATTGTCTGTGTATGTAAACCCCATGCTAGTACCCTGTTAGCTTTCACATCTGTATTAACAGCCTTTCCTGGGGAAAGGCTTCCATCTGCTTAGTAGACAGAATCTATCTGTATTTTAATTACACTGATGTTAAGTCCTCTTAAAGGACCTCGCCTGGCACCTGTGGCCCTCCTTCACACTTAGACTTGTTAGATTCTGACCTATATTGGAAAACATAGCTGTAAGATCATAAGCCAACATACTTTTAATTCTCTAATCCTCCAAAGCTTGAATAAGTATAGCATTAGGAGGGTTACATCATAAGCCAATGTTTATATTCTATTACTATCTATTTAACATACTTGGTGTTCATTAAAGGGCAGGTTGGAAAATGTAGATTTTGAAAATATAACTGCCTATTTAATATGTTTCTTAAAAGTAAAAGAAAATAAGAATGCATAGAACTTGTAACAAATTTTAAGCAATATTTCTTGACATTTTGAAAGTTTGACTTAACAAACTGACAGATTTAAGGAACTAATGAAATATTAAAGTCACAGACTTAAAAAAAAATTATCAATAGGTTTAAAGAACTTGCTTTAAGAGCTTGATATTTCCCTAAAGCAATTCAACAGCAAAATAAACATCCTCTACTAACCTAATGAAATCAGTGACTGACAGGCTGTCCCCAATGGCCTTATAATGGTCTCTTTTGGGCCATGATAATTAGACTTGAGAGAATGAAGATGAATTGTTGGTTTTTTAATTTTTTTAAAATCCCATATTCCCTGTGCTAAGAAATGTTGCCTAGTTTAGACCTTTAAATAATTTGTTCCAAGTTTATCTCTGTCTCTGATTTTGTTACTATTTTGTCTTCAAAATATTGACTATATAGGAGTCTTTAAGTGATAAACCTCACTTTCTGCGGAGTCATATCATACTTTTGCTTTTATAATACTGGATGTTAACAATAAACTTGCATTCGCCAAATCACATTCAACTTGGCTAAATCTTCATTTGAACATTGTGTTTCAATAGTGATACATTGACAGTTAAAGTCTTCGTTTATCTAGATCACAATGTCTGCAGAAGTTGCTGAACTTTGTATTATAGGTATTTCTTAGGTGAAATGAGGTAGACTGGAGGGGGAACAAGATTTAGGGTTAGAGATCTGGATGAGAATCTGGCTCTTCCATATCCACTAACCTCTCTGGGCCATTTTCATGCCTACATAAAAGAATTAGCAAAACCTCTTTCACAGGAGTTTTGTGAGAATTGAAAGAGATAATATATTGTGAGGTCCTTTACAAATGCTCCTTTATAGTTGCTTATAAGTGCGAGAATATATTTTTTCTTACCTGGGCATATAAATATATGAGACAATACATATTGACAATGAGATGCATTCATTCCTTTTTTATAAATGTTTATTTATTTTTGAGAGTGAGCGTGAGTGGGGAGGGTCAGAGAGTGGAGCATACAGAGAATCTGAAGCAGGCTCTGTGCTGACAGCAGAGAGCCTGATGTGGGGCTTGAACCCACAAATGGTGAGATCATGACCTGAGCCAAAGTCAGATGCTTAACCAACTGAGCCACCCAGGTACCCCTACACTAATTCATTTTTAACATTTCCTCTTTTTTTCTGTCTACTTTTTAAAATTTTTGCTTATTTTCTTTATTCTTTTTTAAAAGTATTTGTGTGGGAAGTTGAAGTCACCTGGTAGCTTGAGTCTTCTAAGTTGAAGTCCTTCAGAATGGGGTGCTAAAGACTTAGAAGAACTACTATAGTGGTATAATTTTCTGTATTGCTAAAGAGTATGAAAAGATTTTCTTTCTTCCCTATCTATATGTTCATCCCTAAATGATACATTTAAATCACATTAAATAATTTTATTCTCTTGGCTCTTTTAAAAAAAAAATTAAAAATGTTTATTTATTTTGAGAGAGGGAGAGAATGCATGTGCATGAGAGGGACAGAGTGGAAGAGAGAGAATCCCAAGCCAGCCTGTGGTTTGATCTCACGAACTGTGAGATCATGACCTGAGCTGATATCAAGAGTCAGATATTTAACTGACTGAGCCACCCAGGCAACCCACTCTCTTGGCTCTTAACTCAGTGAGATACATATGGTTTTCAAGCCCTTGCTACTTCTTATTTTTTTTTTGCCATATATTCTCTTTGTCTATGAATCTTTCACTTAGAGTTGCTGGCATGTGCTTTGAATACGTCCACCATTACTTCTTTGTCTCCTATGCCTCTGCTTATTAAGCCATCTACCTGTTTGTAATTCCTTCCCACTCTTGGGATTCTTTCCTTGTTTGTAGGCGTAGTTTAAGTCTATTTCCAACGTGAAGTCTTTCTAGACTACTGTAGCCAGAGCGATTATTCTCTTTCTTACTTTTCTATGTAATGATGAACTCTAGCATTCGTGTTTTTCGTAGTTGAGTAGTAAAGAAACTCTTTTTTTTCTTAAAGATTCTACAAAACCTTTTCTGGTGTTTCATTTACCTAAATTGTCCTCAGTCATTCATCACTGAAGCTGTGGTAGGTGGTGAAGGAAGGTATCACCATGATTGGTTTGGATTAAATAGTGCATATCTCTGAAGATGGGGTGGAATGAATTTGGGGGATCAAAATGCATGATATACATCATTTCCCTCAACACTCCTACCCCGAAAATAACCATGCAAATGTTTAAGAAACCCAAAAGACTTAGAAATAGTTAAAAATGTAAGTCCTTGTTTTAAAAGAAATACGATATTTTTAGAATCCCACTGAAAATTTTTCAAAATTCATTTTTGATATTTATTTATTTACTTTAATATAATTTATTGTCAAATTGGTTTCCATACAACACCCACTGCTCATTCCAACAGGTGCCCTCCTCAATGTCCATCACCCACTTTCCTCTCTCCCCCACCCCGCATCAACCCTCAATTTGTTCTCAGTATTTAAGAGTTTCTTATGGTTTGCCTCCTTCCCTCTCTGTAACTTTTTTTCCCCCTTCCCCTCCCCCGTGGTCTTCTGTTCAGTTTCTCAGGATCCACATATGAGTGAAAACATATGGTATCTGTCTTTCCCTGCCTGACTTATTTCACTTATCATAATACTCTCCCGTTCCATCCATGTTGCTGCGAATGTCCAGATTTCATTCTTTCTCATTGCCAAGTAGTATTCCATTGTATATATAAACCACATCTTCTTTATCCATTCGTCAGTTGATGGACATTTAGGCTCTTTCCATAATTTAGCTATTGTTGAAGTTGCTATAAACATTGGGGGTACATGTGCCCCTATGCATCAGCCCCCCTGTATTCCTTGGGTAAATTCCTAGCAGTGCTCAACACATCTCCAAAGGCAAGGGAATTAAAAGCAAAAATGAACTATTGGGACCTCATCAAGATAAAAAGCTTCTGCACTGCAAAGGAAACAATCAACAAAACTAAAAGGCAACCAATGGATGGGAAAAGAATTTGCAAATGACATATCAGATAAAGGGCAATATCCAAAATCTATAAAGACCTCACTAAACTCCACACCTGAAAGATAAATAGTCCAGTGAAGAAATGGGCAGAAGACATGAATAAACACTTTTCTAAAGAAGACATCCAGATGGCCAAGAGACACATGAAAAGATGCTCAATGTCACTCCTCATCAGGGAAATACAAATCAAAACCACACTGAGATACCACCTCATGCTGGTCAGAGTGGCTAAAATGAATAAATCAGGAGACTGTAGATGCTGGCAAGGATGTGGAGAAACGGAAACCCTCTTGCACTGTTGGTGGGAGCGTAAACTGGTACAGCCCCTCTGGAAAACAGTGTGGTGATTCCTCAAAAAATTCATTTTTGATATTTAAAAGGAAAAGCAATATTTATTTAAGAGTTATGATAACTGTGAAACCGTTAGTTTATTAAAAAAAAGAACGGTCACAGATTGGATTTTCTGGGCAAAATGGAAGCTCATATTTTGTCTTTTACCTTTATCCTACTTCATCTTTCAGTATGTGTCCCTTCTTTTCACCATCTCTTTGTCCCCCACTTCTTTAAGCATCTATTTAGTGTTTATTGTGTGACCATTCTGTACTGTGTGCAGTGAAGACAAGAGTGAATAATAATTGTTCCTGCTGTCAGGGGTATCATATGCTACCGGAGGAATCAGCTAAATTTTCAGCAAAGTATCCTAGTACTGCAATAAAAATATAGCAAGATGGTAAGGAAACACCAGTGTTCTCCATTGTCCTCTCACCTGTCAGGGCTGGTTCCCTATTTTTTGCTCTATTCTTTGGATCTCACTCTGCTCAACTGCCCACATTTTCCATAGCAGGAATTTGATAAAAGACATTTTGTGCAAAACTATTGATTGTAATTGAATAGGACCTCTTTCCTGGGCAGCTGTATAAAATGGACTGTGATAATGATTGCCTATTTTGTGATATAAAAGAAGTCCATGCTCTTTTGGGGGAGGGCAACCTTAAACGTACTAAGAATCAATTCTTAATTCATCAGTGGGTGGTATTTTTCACTATGCTTTAAAAATACTTCCTTCTTGGTTTCCTTTGGGCAACTTTAGTTCTTCTGGTTAATATGCATGAGGGAATATGACAGAATTTAAATGATAACCCAAACAGAATATTATTACGAGGTAGATTTGCTATAAAACAATCATAGGGAAATAGGCAAATAAAAAGTAGAATATATTTCGTGGCTTAATTTATATTACTTTGTACTAGCTACTCTTTTCAGTTACATTCCTTAGGTCTCAATCTTTTTTTCTTTTAAGAAAAACCTGTAGGATAATTTTATTTACTTAATCTCAGTAGAGAAATAGAGATATTAAAATGGACAGTGAAAAGGTATTAATAGTTTTCAAACTAGGCTTAACTGCCACAGATTGATCAGAAGCTAGGGAACTTACCCAAGGAAGGAGGATGAGAGCCAGCCTTTTCTTAGACTATGAATATAGGGCACATGGGAATATGTTCACTTTACTGAACCTTTCATTCTACTCTTATTAGAACAGCTTTCTGACTGATCTTCCATTTCCCTAGTCTTCTCTATCCGAATCAATCCTCCACTCTTCTGGCATTTACCTTTCTAGAATGCTAACCTGCTCTTACCACACTAATGTATAAAGCCTGGAACCACCATCTGATCAGTTGCAGAAAGAGAGAGAGGATCATACTTTCCTCATCTTAACTTGTCCAGCCCCCACTTATCTCCTTACTTGCCATTCCAACCATATACAATTCTGCCCTTTCCAGGACAGCCCATACTTCATCACGGCTATATGCTGCTGCACATGCTGTTTTCTGACCTGGAATACCCTTTCCTCTCTGTATTCTGGCCAAGCTCTAATTTTCTTCCGAGTCACTTCTTTGCTGAAGAGACTCTTACTGTCAGTCATGTTTCTCTCTCCTCTATATCTGCTACACGTATCCAGATTCTTAATTATTATACTGTATTTTATTTCCTCTGAATCTATTTTCCAACTAGAGTACAAATTCCCGTAGATGACTTCACATAAGCAATTCCAGCGTTGACACAATCTGAAGTTTAGTAGACAAAGTAAAGGCTTGTCGAATGTGAAGAAAGCTGAGATTAGATTGAACATGGCATTTTGAGTGCTTCTGTGATATTTGGTTTTGGTTACAATTATCATTATCCCATTGAAGTTACTTTATAAATGGCTAAGAAATGATAAAAATGGCCATAGTTTACCTTCAGTGGTTTGTTTGGTGCTAGTTAGTGCTATCATCTCTCAGCCCCATACCTGCCCATTTCTGCTGTATGCCAGAAACCAAACACCTGAGAACTTTGCCTGCCTGACACCATTGCCAGTAAGTTTTCTGCTATGTGCGACCAAAGGAAGGCAATGGTGGAAGATTGGAAATCAATTAAATTGAAATATAGGCATCAAAATATTTTAAAATCTCCAACACGTAACATGTGTATGGTAATAATAAAAAATAGCATTATTTCTAATAAGGACTATAATTTTAGAGGTAGTGATAAGTCCAACAATACTCTAAGATATCTGTGATTATTGTTGGTCACAGGCACTGCTAAATACTACTGTCATTTATTGCCTACATTCTTTTTTTTTTTTTTTTGAGGGACTTTGTTGTTGTTGTTGTTGTTTTAAGTTTTATTTATTTATTTTGAGAGAGAGAGAGAGAGAGCAAGCATGAGGGGGAGAGGGGCAGAGAGAGAAGGAAAAAAGAAGGAATCCCAAACAGGCTCTGCTCTGACATCTGCTGATATGGGACTTGAACTCACCAACCGTGAGATCCAAGACCTTAGCCGAAACCCAGTCTGATGCTTAACCGACTCAGCCACCCAGGTGCTCCTATTGTCTGCATTCTTAATGGAAGGAAATTTAAATATTTAGTTAGATATTAGAGAAAATAAACACATGCTGTTTTTTCCATCCAAATACAGGAACCATTGGCCCTCTCATCTCTAAATTCTCTCTGTTGAATTCTTTGGTAGGTGAGGGGTACATGAATCTCAGCTAGAGAACCGCTGCTCTGAATAGATTTGTATAACAAAATGGCCCTGAGTATGTACTGTCTTTTGAATATATTTGCTTAATTACATACTTTACCACAATGCTGTATATACTTTATGGGGAAACAAAATCCTCTGAAATAATGGAAAGAGGACACGAAGTGACTCTATGTGAATAAGTATTAATTCTTTGGTGAATGAGATACCACATATTAAATTAGCTCCTCTTATACACTAAATAGTGCCTCATGGACCTTTCATGGTAAAATTGTGACAATACACTTTTTTTTTTCCGTTTTGTCAACTGGTTCAAGCTTGTTTACTTGCAATGCTCAATTAGACTGGTTACAATAACATTTAATTTTTTTTGTTTTTTTCCAAACGATTGAGTTTCTGCAATAGCCTTCACTAATTGCCTGGTGTAAGATTCTTACTAGAGTATTTACAAATGTATTATTTGTTGTGTATTTGTCAGCTCACTCAAAGAGCCAATAATGAAAACAATTGCATTTTACCCATTTCAGCTACAAAACAATTTCTGTATTTTTTTCTTCCTGCTCCACAATGTCAACCCTGAATTATGACAATTTCACCAGCATTTGAAAAATTATTATGTTTATTGGATTATTTGCAGGTGGGGCTCTGTGATTTCGTCTACAAATCAGTGGTTAATTTAATGATGCGCTAGTTTATATTTAGCAAAATGAAGCATAACAAGCTCAGCTGAAAAAATGATTCTTGCTTTAACCAGTATCTTCACACAGCTGTTTAAATACCATATTGTACTTGTTTTTTTTCCTCTTTCCTTATTTAGGATGGCACATGGTACTTGTGTAATCTTTGCTTATTTTAAGCTGGCATAAAAGAATGGCTCTCAGCAAATTGGAGACAATTTGCAAAACTAAAGGATATTCTTATGAATTCAGGCCAAGATAAATTATTATTGAAGAGTATACCTTTTATTCCCCAAAATTTTTTTAGTTTTTTTTTTTTTTCATTATAATGTTATGTTTCGAAGTTTATGGCAATGGTACCTTCTTTTCATTTGTTCTGTGTAATTTTCTTTCTTTTGTATGAAGATACCATTAAAGTAAGATTATCCCTGAAAAGTCAGATCTTTTGAAATTGTAGTAAGTATTTCATGCTTTGAGTTATCAATTTTATAATAATTTCCTTCCTAGAAATGATTGGCTTTTTATATGCAGATGTAAATGATGACTATTGAGATAGAAAGTTTAAATAATTTTTCATAACTATTTTTTTCCACTCCTGAGTCACCCTCTCTGCCTGTCTCCTTGACCCACACTCCTATGCACCAATAAGCTGAAGTTTCCTTTCCTTCTGGATTTATGCCTAATGTACCAAATAAAACTCTCTCTAAAGGTTCCATTGTTTTGTTTGCTCTTATACACTTATTTGACCTCTATATTTTGATGAAACGTACTGCAGTGTTTTCAGATCGTATCATTTTGTCACCATACCTCTGTGACTTGAGACACTGTGCTGTGTCTAGATCTTACAACTGCTTCACATATGGAACTGTATTCCTATCTATCTGCTGAGCATATGATCTGCTAGAAAATGGACACAACTGACATTGAAAAGATAAGGAATACAGATGCAGGAACATAGTTGTTACTTTAAACACTGAGGTTAAGTACACCAGTGTAATTGTTGTACTTTGTAAAACACTTCAATCTGCATCTCTGTTTCCTAAAATGTGGAACGTTGTGTAAAATGATCAGTTCTATTCTATATCTTTATTCTGGATTCTGAGCATCATAAATATCAGGACTGGTTTTAGTTGATCATTTTTATTAGGTAGAACAATTATGTTGTCTTAATACTAGACTTAGATCTAACAACTGGAAGCACTGTCCCAGGACCTATTAATAATAATAAAAGTTGTAGTGCTCTGAGTTTTCTAAGGAATTAGAAATGCAGTGAGGACATATAGGAAACACTTATAAGTAAGGGAAAAACAACTTGTCAAAGAATAAAGATAAACTGTGTAAATGGTGAATATGGTTAAAACTTAAGGGAAACTTAGAAACTTGAAAGTTATTTTGCTGAATTAAACAATATTGTATGTGTAATTATATTTTATAGCATTATATTAAGTTTTCAAGCAAAGTGTATATAATATATGTAGCATATATTATTTTGGAAAGTATTACCCTGAGACCTTCTTATATTTTGACCTGCTGTGAAGCTGATAATCATAGCTTTTCCTAGTTGAATTTCATAATAGAATAGAGCATATGTGAACATGCTTTGTACAAAGTACATGACTAGAATTCTTTAGTAAAATTAGGAAAAATGGAACCAAAGTCAAGTCAGTGACTGAAAAGTAGAGGCTATTAAAATAAAAATAACAATTAAATGGTAACATTTATGATACAGCTGTCAGCCAAATAGGCAAATGTTTAAATAAATTAAAATCTTCCAGTTGTGAGGGGCGCCTGGGTGGCTCAGTTTGTTGAACGTCCGACTTGGGCTCAGGTCATGATCTCACAGCTTGTGAGTTCAAGCCCTGCATCAGGCTCTGTGCTGACAGTTCAGGGCCTGGAGCCTGCTTCGGACTCTGTGTCTCCCTCTCTCTCTGCCCCTAACCCACTCACATTCGTCTCTGTCTGTCTCAAAAATAAGTAAACATTAAAAAAAAATTTTTTTAAAATCTTCCAGTTGTGAGATATATCAATAAAAAACTTCTAAAATTAGATTAAAAATTAAAATGAGGTATTAAATTTTTGTAACATAATTGAGGATCTTGGATATATGCTTTTTGTTTTGACTTTGAGTTTTCCATTTTATTTATATGTGAGAAATGAACTGAAATGGTAAACTAAGAACTGAATAAAAAATAGTTTAAAAATGCTTCTGGGGCACCTAGGTGGCTCAGTTGGTTAATCATCGGACTTTGGCTCAGGTCGTGATCTCATGGTTTGTGAGTTTGAGCCCCACGTCAGGCTCTGTACTGACAGTGAGGAGTGTAGTGGGGATTTTCTCTCTCTCTACCCCTCCCCTGCTCACTCTCTCACTTCCTGAAAATAAATAAGAAAACAGAAGTTTAAGAAAAGCTTCTTACAATTATTTCTTTGAACATCAGGGAGGCTTTTTAAATAATGAGTGATCAATTCCATAAGCATAAATTTTAAAAGTATAATGCTAATATATATTCATATTTACTATAGTTTTCCCCTTCATTTTGCTGAGGGTAGCAGGCTCTTAATCCTATTAACTTAATCATTTTCACTGATTCACCCCAAGGGACAAAAGTTAGGAGGTATCTCCAAGTTGATAGAATAATTTGGTCAAGAGCTTGATTACTGCACCCTGAAATTAAAAAACAAACAAACAAAAAAACAGGTAGCACTCGACATTCAGATGTGCCTGTTGTTTAGAACATAGTTCACATAAATAGTCAGCTGTTTTTATACCCCACTTAATGGTGAAAGACATGTAGGAACAGGGTGATGGGCTATATCTGATTTGGTGTTTTCTTTCCAGATGCTGTCATCCATCAGATTATAGATCCCGATCTTACGGAGCCACCTTGAAATGAGTAGTAGAGTTTGGCAGTTGATTGTGCTTAGTCCAGTTCGTGAAACTTCACATCAAAATCCCTCTACAAAACTGAGAGTAATTGGCTCTATTTTTATCAAGCTCAACAAAAAGCAGAAATGCTAGATTTCATCTGTCATTTCATTCAATAAACACTTGTTGGTAGCTATTATGTGCTAGACATTCTGGTAGGAATAGAAAGGTGAATAACCCTGGAATGTTGCCCTCAAGGAGTAAACAGACAGTGGGGAGCACACACACACCTATGCATACAAGTACTTTGTAGAGGGTGCAGCCCTGGGTTTTGAAGGTTAGGTAGCAGTTCTATATGTAGAAGAGAAGGAAAGGGGCCCTGTATGCTATCATATGAACAGTGGGAAGAAACATTAAAAAATTTTAAGTAGAAGAGTGATACCAATCATTATCTGATGTATTCTGTGAAGATATATTCTATGAATATTCTAAAAAAGTCAGATACTAGAGACTGAAACTGCCACTGAAAATTCTAGATAAATTGTCATAACTGTGTGCTAGTCCCTGTGCTGGTATGGCTACGAGGATGAATAAGGTGCATTCTTGCCTTCTCCAAACTCACTACTAAATTGAGGGATATAGGTAATTCAAAACAAACTGCAATTCAAAGTGCTAAATGTTGTAATAATGTTACAACAAAGTGTTATGGGAAAACTCCAGGTGATTAACGTTTTGTTTTTGTAAATTTCTTTCTCTCATTGGTTATTTTTATGCCCCCCCCTTTTTTTTTTTGACAACTCCAGTGAGTTAAATTACATAAACTACAATGCATCCTTTTTTTTTTTCAACGTTTATTTATTTTTTTGGGGGGACAGAGAGAGACAGAGCATGAACGGGGGAGGGGCAGAGAGAGAGGGAGACACAGAATCGGAAACAGGCTCCAGGCTCTGAGCCATCAGCCCAGAGCCCGACGCGGGGCTCGAACTCATGGACCGCGAGATCGTAACCTGGCTGAAGTCGGACGCTTAACCGACTGCGCCACCCAGGCGCCCCTACAATGCATCCTTTTTAAAAAGAAGTGAAAAATATTTAGGAATATTTTTCCTCATGAAGGATAAAGACTGTAATCTTATTCTTTATGAGAAAAATATTCAAATTTGGTAAGGCCCAAATTTGACTTCCTGTATTTATATTTTTATAACATTGAAAGTGCACCTGTATTTCAGAAACAGGCCTTATGCTGAGAAGGTGATATGAGGTCATTAAATTGAGGTATATTTCATAGAAAGAATAGTAATCACTGTAGTTTTGACTGAGAGGGACAAAAAAAAAAATTATTGTTCATGTTAGTTTTAAAACACAGAGTAAAGCAAAAACTATTTAAAAGATATATCAATTCTTGAGGTTCCTGGGTGGCTCAGTCGGTTGGATATCTGACTTCGGCTCAGGTCATGATCTTACGGTTTGTGAGTTCGAGCCCCGCGTCAGGCTCTGTGCTGACAGCTCAGAGCATGGAGCCTGCTTTGGATTTTATGTCTCCCTCTCTCTCTGCTCCTATCCCACTCACGCTTTGTCTCTCTCTGTCTCAAAAATAAATAAAACATTTAAAAAAATTAAAAAAAAAAAAAAGTAAAAGATATATCAATTCTGAAAACACATTAGTTCTAAGACTATCAAAGGAATCAACAATAATAAACACTTCTAGATTTTTGCAATTAATCAGTTAGGCTAACGATTAGAGCCGAGGCCTCTTTATGGATGAGATCTCAGTCATTGAGTTACACCCTAAAGATTGGTTAGGCCACATTGTTTTATTGGGAGAGCCTGTCATGATAGCATCTCAATCCTTAACCTCCTTTCTGAATTACAAAAAAAAATATGTATATACATCCCATTGATCATCAATGTGATCTCCTATTCAAAAATTAAAAGCCTTTAAATATTTCTGAAAATATGTTCATGTTGATATGCGATAAAGTCAGATCTGTGCCAGACTTCTTTCATATTTTTTTGTTATTAATGAAATTATACATGTATTCTTTGGAAAACTTAGAAATACAAAATAGAATGAAGAAGACAATGAAAAGAGAGTCATTACACACATTTTGATCTAAGTCAGTTTTATTTAAATAAAGATATCAAAATAATCCCTGCAAATTTGGGGTATTATATTTTACATTTCATGATATTTGGGGATCTGTACTATATACCCGAAATTTGTGGTACTTTCCAGAAAGCATCTACCATACTCTTTCCTTCCCTTTGCCACTTTTCCCCAGAAGTACCTTCAGCTAATTCTCAACTACTTCTTGTGAAAAACAATGCACATAGAGACTGCTGGAATTGAGACCTCACCCAGAGTGGTGACAGGCTCACAGGGAGGCTGCCGTTTCAAGGACCAAGTTCTAGGAGTTTGTTCTCAGCGTTGCAGGTCCTGAAAATGGACTCTTCAGTATCTAAAAGTTTATCAGTCTTTCTGGGATAGACCTGAAGCAAATTCATGAACACATATGATATTACTGATCCGTAAATCAGTGTGCTAATTGATTAATCGTCGTTCAAGTTTTGCCCTAAGGAAATGGATTTCTTTTGGAAGCCCCAAAGCCAGCTGATCTCACTGAGCTTCACGCTGCTGCCCGTCTGAGTTCCTGCCAGAATGCCAATCCTTTTCCAATAATCTTCCCTCCCTCTCTTTTGCTCATGTCGTACTCTTGACTCCTTTTCCCTTCCCAGTTTCCCAGTCTTCCCAACCCTTGCAACTCTCTAGAGACTCCACTTCATAGCAAAACAAAACAATCTCCCAAAACAAAAGTTCCCCCCCTATATTCTTAGACTTGTCAAGGAGTTCTCTTAAATCTACTTCCTGTCACAACTAAAATCTGAAATCTGAGGCCACTTCCCCCACTATCAGACCTTCCCTCTCTTAGACAGTCAAACTTTGAAATTCTTATTCTAAATCATCCCTTTATAGATGTCATGTAGATCATTCTTCTTTGGTCACATTGTTTTTCTTTTAAGGAGAATGGCAAGGATGGTATTTAAGTTTTCTTCTTTTTTTTTTTTTTTAATTTTTTTTTTTTCAACGTTTATTTTTATTTTTTGGGACAGAGAGAGACAGAGCATGAACGGGGGAGGGGCAGAGAGAGAGGGAGACACAGAATCGGAAACAGGCTCCAGGCTCTGAGCCATCAGCCCAGAGCCTGACGCAGGGCTCGAACTCACGGACCGCGAGATCATGACCTGGCTGAAGTCGGACGCTTAACCGACTGCGCCACCCAGGCGCCCCGGTATTTAAGTTTTCTTATTGACATTTACCTTCTGTCATGCTTCTTAAAGTAACGTCTTGATTTTGGATATTGATGTGCAGGTAGTTTAATCTATTTTCAGGTTTTTTTTCTCAGAAAAAATATTTAATATGTAATATTTAATAAGTAAATAGATGTATGCACACATATGGGTGTGTATATACATATATAAATGTACATATATTTGAGCTCGTGATATTTCTACAAATGGCTGAATGTTACATTTTGACCCTTCTCAATTCATTCTCAGGATATTAACTTCATTTCCATTTGGGATGCAATGTTTGCTGTTGTCCTCTTTCTCTACCCTACAGCCGCTAGTATATTTTTGCTTTGGAAAAAAGCTATCTCCATAAATACTGTGGCATTTATTTGCTGTAAAAGGCTTTAGCTGCACGTTTTACTTGGACATTGATTTCTCATCATGTGACAGAAATGGCAAGGTTAGCATTTTAGGGGAGCTTCTCTTCTGTTAACAATATCTTCATCCCCTCATTAGTTTAATTCATGATAATAATCCAGACAAGCTTTGACCATTAAATCCTTTTAGGCAGCAGAGTTTCCCAAAGGCCATTCTTTGTTTTTGAATAATTAGTTTTTTCAATTCATTTTAGTGTATGAAGGTAATAGTATATGGGAATTCATTTTCTTCTGATGCTATAAACTTTCCATTAATGTATGGGATTAACTTTTATGTTTTTCTTTTCCTGTAGAGCTGACTGTTAGAGTATCCAATAGAGTATTTTGTAGTATTCAGACTAAAGCTCTTTTGGGGAGTTTGTGGTTTTAATAGGTGTTCCTTCAATTGTGTTCCTTCCATCACACCTTTTTCTTTTATTGCACGGGAAATGATGAGGTCTCTCCAAAAAGCATTTATGAAATCCCTGAAGAACCCTGGTGAAGGTACTGAGATTGATTTTTGTGTTTCTTTTTAAAAAAATACTCAAAGAAATTTGAGAAGCCCATATCCTTTGGAAGCTTAATATTAAAAAAAATTGTCTACCCTGTCTAAAAAATTGCCTTGTTATGCCATTATTATTTCTGACAAATAGATCAGGTAGAGTTACAAAGAACAAAAGAATTAACCTTAAGTTATTTCTCCTCAAAATTAGAAGAGAGTCTCACAGAATAATATATAGGATATTCTAACTTTGCATAGTCATGGTTACAGAATTAAAATCTCAAAGCACTTTCTAGAGATAAGGAAAAGCAGTGCAGGAATAAATAATCAAGATTGGCTGCTTCCAAACAGCAACTGTATGTAAGTACCTAAAACAAGAATTGCTTTATGAGGCTGAGCTTTTTCATTTATTCAGCCAAAGATGCATTACTGTGTTTTTTTTTAATGTGATTTTTGTCTTGATGGAGGAACTGAGAATATATTCATACTTAAGGAGTTGCTAATACTTACTAGTTGATATAATAATGAAATAATTTATAAATAATAAATGTTTTACTTTTTAAGATTTCTATAGTCCCCTTTAAAAGAGGGGAAAAAAAGGAACTTGAACTCTCAGTAGAGCTGAACAAGGCAATTAAAGGTAGAAACTTTTTTAGTCAAAACAATGCATTAGGGTTTTTAAAAGTTTGTATCTTGGGTATTTATGAAATTTCAAAATTTAAAATGACATTCATATAAATCCATCTTTGACTTTCTAAAGTTTCAAGGGTGGGGGGCAAATGAGGCAGTATCATGAGCTATTTTCAGGCTAGGAGGATATAATTAAGTTTGAGAAGAAATGTAGTGAATACTGTATTTGGGGTTTAAGTCACTGAAGTAGAGTGTAAAGATACGGATGTTGTAGCCCTAGTAATTATCTCACAGATGAGTCATGTTGAGAAAATGCTCCTTAAAATCTATTCAATGTCATACCCTTTCCTGATATAGCAATATATTTGTAGGTGAGTGGAACTAGAAGTAATCAAATAAAAGGTGCTAAGTAATAGATGGTGGCAGTTGTCATAATTTCCATTAGAGAAACCAAAGAGAAGAAAAGAAAACATTTTTTATTTCAGTGCTTTTTGAGTGTGATGACGGAGTACACAAACGGCCTGGGCCTGAATTCTTGCTCTGCTGCTTAGTACAACAGGTAACCTTGGTTATGTACCTAATCTGTTTGTGCCTCAATTTCCTCATTTATAAAATGAGGACAGTAATAACAAGTCTTAGGAAAATTGTTAGGACTCAGTGAATATATTTGCATATGCGTGTGTATTCATGTGTGTCTGTGTACAGAGAGATCTTAAAAGGGTGCTATGTATAGGTATTAGTTGTTCTCATTATACCATAGTTACTATTTTCCATTCTAGACTTCATAAACACTTTAAATTTATTCCACCAATATTAATTAGGCTCCACTGTGTGCCAAGTCCTACTCCAAGTACTGGGTATACCATAATGAACAAGGCAGTTTAGGACCCTGTTCTCATGGAACCCTGTTCTTATATTTTAGTTTGGGAAGTCAAGATAGACAATTTGACAAGTATGTAAGTGATAAAAATGTCATGTAATACTCACTGCTACATAGAGGATTCAAGAAGAATGATGCGATAGGTTGAGTAGTCCAGGAAGGCTTTTTAAGGGAAGTGACATTTATTTTATTTTATTTTTTTTTCAACGTTTATTTATTTTTGGGACAGAGAGAGACAGAGCATGAACGGGGGAGGGGCAGAGAGAGAGGGAGACACAGAATCGGAAACAGGCTCTAGGCTCTGAGCCATCAGCCCAGAGCCCAACGCGGGGCTCGAACTCAACGGACTGCGAGATCGTGACCTGGCTAAAGTCGGACGCTTAACCGACTGCGCCACCCAGGTGCCCCTGGGAAGTGACATTTAAATTGAGAGCTGATGACAAAGAAACAATCCTGTGAATTTCTGGTGCAAGAACATTCCAGTGAAGAGTTTCTAAGATGTGCTCAGAGAACAAAGACTGATGGTGGGTAGTAGGCTGGGCATGAACCCTGTGAGATACTCTCTGAGAAGGTGGATAGGATCTGGATTTGTAGGGCTCTGTGAACCTGAATAAGGAGTTAGGATACCATTTTAAGTGTGGCAGAGAGTTCTTGGAAGATTTTTAAGTGGAAGATTGATGTGACCTAATTCACACTGTAAAATTTCTTATGATTAAGGTCTGCTGTAATCAAAACAATATGGTATTGGAGGAGAGAGAGACACATAGGTCAGTTGCAATGAATATGGAACCCAGAGTAGACTTGCATAGATATGCCCAAAGGTACAAAAGCAATTTAATGGAGAAAGGGAAGGCATTTCTCTGGAGCAATTGGACATTCACAGGTGAGATCATGAACGTTGACCTAAGCCTCACACCTTATACAAAAATTAACTCAAAATGGAGCATGGGGGGCGCCTGGGTGGCGCAGTCGGTTAAGCGTCCGACTTCAGCCAGGTCACGATCTCGCGGTCCGTGAGTTCGAGCCCCGCGTCAGGCTCTGGGCTGATGGCTCAGAGCCTGGAGCCTGCTTCCGATTCTGTGTCTCCCTCTCTCTCTGCCCCTCCCCCGTCCATGCTCTGTCTCTCTCTGTCCCAAAAATAAATAAACGTTAAAAAAAAAAAAATGGAGCATGGACTTAAATGTGAAACATAAAAGTATACAAATTTCAGAAACAAAAAGCAACAGGATAAGATCTTTAGAATCGAGGGCTAGGCAACGAGTCTGACTAGACACCAAAAGCAGGATGCACAGAAGGAAAGGAAAGATTGGTAAATTTCACCTCATTTGTTTTGTAAGAGACCTTTGTTAAGAGAATGAAAACATAAGCTACACATGGGGAGAAAATATTTGAAAACTGCATATCTGACCAAAACCTAGTGTCTAAAATATGTAAATAACTATTGAAACCTAACTGCAGAAAACCAAACAATCCAGTTAGAAAATAGGCAAAAAGCATGAAGAAGCATTCCACTGAAGAGGGAATACAGATGACAAATAATCACATGAGAAGATGTTCAACATCTTTAGCCATAGGAGGAAAGCAAGTTAAAACCATACTAAGTTATTACTACACGCCTATTAGAATGACGAAAATAAGAAAGTAACAACACCAGATGCTGGTGAGGATGTGAAGAAATGGGACCACTCACACTTTGCTGATGGGAATGTAAAATGATACAGTCACTCTGGAAAACAGTGTGGTAGTTTCTTAAAAGCTCTAAACATGCAGTTACCATGACATCCAGCAAGTTCATTCTTAAGCATTTATTCCAGGGATATGACAACTTACATTCATACAAAAACCTGTACAGGAATGTTCACGGCAGCTTTATTGGTAATTAGCCCAAACTGGAAACATCCCAGATGTTCTTCAAAGGTGGATGGTTAAATAAATGGTGACACATATGTACCATGTAATCCTACTCCACAATAGAAAGAGATGATACATGAAACAACTTGGCTGAATCTCCAGGGAATTATTCTGAGTGAAAGAAACCAGTCCCCAAAGGTCACATACTGAATGATTCCATGTATGTACCATTCTTGAAATGAGAAAATTATGAAATGGGGAACATGAGTGGTTGTCAGGGGTTGGAGATAGGGGGAGGAAGGAAGTAATTGTGTCCACAAAAAGGATGACAAGGAGGGATCCTTGTGGCAATGGAATCGTTCTGCACCATGACTGCTTCAATGTCAGCATCCTAGTTGTGATTTTGTACTATAGTTTTGCAAGGGTACATGGCTTATGTCTGTATTATTTCTTAAAACTGTGTATGAAGCTACAATTCTCTGAAAATAGCAAGTGTAAGTAAAGAAAAGAACACATTATTTTGAGTGATCAGGCGAGAATGTATAGCCTCCAGCCCTAGTTATTCTGATTTAACTGGTCAGCAGTGGGGGTCTGTCGTGTACTTTTATAAAGACCTTCAGGTGATTCTACTGTGCAGACAGAGTGGAGAAGCTCCGTAAAGCTGCAAACAAATCCCTCTGGGCTTCAGTGCCAGATGTTACCCATGCTTTCTTTAGGTTGTGATACTTGTTCCAGACTTTTGTCTTTGCAAGACTGTGATGTGATCCCAGAGGACCAGTGTCACTTCCTCAACTGAGGCCACGCAGCAGAGAATGCTTGAGGTATCTTTATATCTATGAATATCGTGATATTTTCCCCTTGAAAGTAAGTTTTACCTTAATGTTTTTTTTTTCCCAAAGTCCTATTGAAATAATTACTTTCATTATGTTCTAGTTACTGTAATTTTTTTGATAAGGATGGAGGCACTGCTTATTCACATTTGCAGATTGCTGTTCATCCTTTTGTTTCTCTTTCTTTTTAATATGGTCCCTGGCTGGGAAATAAAATCCTACGTGTAAACAGGACATATGCGAATTTTCTTGCATGGTAGCTGCAGGAGTCTTCAAAAAAAAAACAAAACAACAACAACCAATATTTAATTCACATATGAGATTCCTCTTTAGAGTACATGCTGCCTATGATTAGAGACTACATAAATTATTACCTTATAAATAAGTTTAATACTTTATTTTCCAGGATACCTTCTTGCTTTTCGTCTTTTTAAAGTAGAGAAGCATACATTTGTTTTTCCTCTGACTCAGCTACTTTTAAAGAATATTCTGGCAAAACCCCACTGGTAAAGAGATTGTATTTGCTCCTGAAAATGTCCAACTCTTGTTTAATTTTCTAGTGCCTGCTTAATTAGTGTTGCATTTGGAAGATTATGTATTCGATATAGAGCTCCGCAGAACATCTACTACCTAGTAGGCATTCAGTGATTGTTAATGAATAGGATTAACAGTTGTTTGGATATCACTGCTATGTACCAGCACTGAGGACAATCCTGTCTTCATGTAGCTTTCAGTTTTGTGTTGAGTTATATAAATACTAAGAATGATTTGAGATTTGTTATCATAATATCTCAATTATTGGATGTTATGAAAACTCTAAAATTTGCTGAATCCTCGTGTTTGTATGTGTGTTTGCATGTGTATGTGTGTATAATGGTATGCTAACCTTTGCCCTCTGTCTTTGTCTCTCTTCTTTCTCATGACTCAGTCTTATCATATACACCTGTCATTTATAGTTCTGATAGTTCAGGACAAAGAGTGAAGTCTGTAAGTTGTTTCTTGAATCAATTATGGTCCAAATAGTTTTGCCTTTGGACTGTACTTTTCCTCCTTTATGACCCGTAGTGAACAGAATTTGTTTGCTCATGGCTGACTCTCATCATTGATCAGTTTATAGCCCCTCTTTTAGTTTAGTTTATTACTTATTTTCCTCCTGTTTCCATTCCTCTCTCTTCATTAAGTATTGATTTAATGGATATCCCTACAATTTGCTCTCCATCAGCTTATTGAGATATATGTGTATCCTTCAAAAAGGATTATTCGGTTTTATTTTTTGTATTGTTTAACCTCATATAGCATTTTTCGCATCCCAGATACGGTTTTAAGCTTTGGTCAACATTAATTCATTTAATCCTCACAGCAACCCTGTGAGGTAGGTACTGTTATCCCTGTTGGCACAAAAAGGTTGAATAATTTACTTAATGGTACATAACTCATAGGTGTGGAGCCTGGATTTCAACATGGACCCTTTAGCTCTAGAGTCTACACCTTTAACTATGATTAGCTGCCTCTCCATGAATACCAAGTATTGTGCTATAAATCCTATTTGGTTCTTTCCCTTTTGTTCATGTTGCCACGTGTACATCAAGTTCATGACCTCTAATTGCTACCTGATACTCTGTTGTGATACCACATTTTACAAACATCAACTTTACTGAGGTATAATATACACACAATAAAATAAACTTGTGTTAAATATATAATTTCCTGGGTTTTGGCAAAGGTATCCATACCTGTAACTAACAACACAATCAATATATAGAACATTTCCTTCCCCTTGAGATACACGTTGGAGTCCCGTGCCACCTCAGTCCTACCCCCGGCCCAAGAAACCATTGATCTTTCTGTCACAATGGGTTAGGGAGTTTTTTTGTTTGTTTGTTTTTGTTTTTTTTTACTAGATTTTGCGTAAGTGGAATCAAATAGTATGTGCTCTTTAAGCTGGCTTCTTTTGCTCAGCGTGTTTTTGAGATACATTTATGCTATTGCTTGAATTAGTAGTTCATTTGTCTTTATTACTGTGCAATTTTCCATTGAATGGATGTACCACAATTTGTTTATCCATTCATCTGTTGATGGACATTTGGATTGTTTCTAGTTTTTGGCTATGGTGAATAAAGCTGGAAAGAATATTTGTACACAAGGCTTTATATGTTTTCTTTTTTTGGGGGAAAATGCCTAGGAATGGACTTTCTGGGTCTTATGATAAATGTATGTTTAACTGATAAAAAAAACTTACAAAACGTTTTACAATGTTCTTGTGTCATTTTACACTTTCACTAGTAATGAGTAAGAGTTTGAGTACCTTCACATTCTTGGCAACTCTTGGGATTGTTTGTCTTTTTTTAAATAGCTTTTTCTTTTGGAATAATTATAGAATGATAGCTGCAAAAATAATACAGGAATTTCCTATATACTCTTAACCTAGTTTACCCACTATGGTAATATCTTGTGTAACCTTAGTACAGTGTCAAACCCAAACCAGTGACTTGAATGTAATTCACAGAGCTTATTTAGATTTCACTAGTTGTACACACACTGATTTCTATGTACGTGTATATGTAGTTCTATGGAATTTTATCATGTTGAGATTCATGTAACCACCACCATAATCAAGATCTAGAACTGTCCCATCACCACAAAGATTCCTCATGTTAGCCTATTACATTCACACATCCCTCTTGGCTCCCTTCCCTCACCTCTTGCTGCTTCCTTTGTGAAGCCCTTGGAAAACAGTCTCTTCACCATCTCTGTAATTTTTCATTTCAAGAATGTTATATAAATGGAATCATACAGTATATAATCTCTTGAGGTTGGCTTTTCTTTATTCAGCATAATGCCCTTAATATCCATCCAAGGTATTGTCTTATGTGTGTCATTAGTTTTTTCCTTTAAATTACTGGGTGACATGGATGTAGCACCATTTGTTTAACTATTTACCCATTGAAAGACATTAGGATTGTTTCCATTTTTCACTGTTACAGACATGGCTGCTGTGAACTGGAGTGTATATGCTTCTTTGCAGACATAGATTTTACTTTCTCTGGGATAAACGCCCAGTAGTGTATGTTAACTTTTCTTTTTTTCTTTTTAAAGAAACTGCCAAACTATTTTCCCGAATGGTTGTGTCTTTTTGCATTCCCACCAGCAATGTATGATTTATCCAGTTTCTCTGCATCCTTGCCAGCATTTGGCATTGCCATTATTTTTTATTTTAGCCACTCTAATAGTTGTGTAATAATATCACATTTTGGTTTTAATTTGCACTTCCTTAATGGCTAATGGTGTTGAACATCTTTGCATATGCTTATTTGCCATCTGTATATCCTCTCTGGAGAAATGTCTGTTCATGTGTTCTATTGCCAATTTTGAATCTTATCCATTCTACTGGAGTGCATTGGTATCGCACTGTGGTTTTCATGGTTTTTTTCTTCCCTGATAAATTCAGATGTGAGCATCTTTTCAAGTCTCTATTGGTCATTCTTATGTATTTGTGAAGTGTCCGTCCAGAATTTTTTTGCACATTTTTATTTGTCTTAGAGAGTTATGAGAGTTATAAAAGTGTTTTCTCTTGGATACCAGTGCCTTGTCAGATACATGTTTTGCAAATGTTTTCCTCTGTTGTATGGCTGGCCTTTTTCATTTTTTACATAGTTTCTTTAGAGGAGTAGTTTCTAATTTTGATGAATTTAAATTTGTCCATTTTTTCTTTTATTGTTAGTGCTTTCAATTTTTTTTTTTTTTTTTTTTTTTTTTTAGTTTTAGAGAGAGAGAGAGAGAGAGAGAGAGCATGCACAAGTGGGGAGAGAGGGGCAGAGGGAGAGGGAGAGAGAGAGACAGAGACAGAGAGAGAGAGAGAATCTTAAGTAGGCTCCATGCCTAGTGGGGAACCCAACATGGGGCTCCGTCCCAGGGCTCTGGGATCATGACCTGAGCCAAAATCAAGAGTCAGATGCTCAACTGATTGAGCCATCCAGGAGCCCCTATTATTAGTGCTCTTTTACATCCTTCTAACAAATCTTTGTCTACTTAGAAGCCATGAACATTTTCTCCTAGAAATTTTATAGTTGTAGGTTTTATATTTAGGTCTAATGTCTAAAGATCCATTTGGAATTAATTTTTGTTCATGTGCCACATTTTAATCTAATTCCCTAGTGAGTTAAATAGTTACTAGGTTTACTAGCATAAATAACAGTGTCGACACATTATCACACATGGCTCCATGGGGCTATGTAGAAAAGTATCTCACACAGTATATGCAAACTGTTATCCACAATAGTTATGCACATTTATATTCCTGCTAGCATGGCAGAAAAGTTCCTGTTTACTTTATTTTGACTTCTTATAAATAATTATTTACTAAGGTTTCCTTCTATTCACTTGCTCACAGACTCTGATTTCATATTATGTTGATCTCAGCATGCTTTTCTGTGACAGTCTTGTGCCTCTTTCCCATTGTAGTTATTATAATATTTTGTGGATGGGAAAATCAGTACTCTTACTTTGAACTGTGTCTAAATTATGAGTACATAGGATGAATGAGGATGAGTGTGAAGGCCTTAGGGCTGCACCATTGGTTCAGTATGTAGGCATTATGATATGTATTTTGCCAACTTGACCATTCTTTGATCTCCTTTTTGGTTCTCATCTTTGGTCCTTATTTTCCATGATGTTGAATTGGTGACCCCACGTAAGTAAGATATTAATACATATAATTAAGCGCCAAATTGTGTGAAGATAATATTCTGATATAGTTATGAATGCCATATAATTTTAGGTGAAAATATATATGAGCAGATGGTGATGTGAGCAATAACTTTGGTACCTCAATACAGGTCACGCCTTAAAAGTCTCTTATCTAGTAAAGGACAAAACCATCATGTTATAAATATGCCACAAACGGCTGTAATATGCAATTTGAAACTTCATGTATTATAAGAAAAACTTGTATTGAACAGATGTTTAAAGTCTTAAGGGCAGCAGTATAAACTAGTTAAATTTACATAATGATTTTATAGGCTAAAATATTAGTTATCTTGTCACTGAAAAGTCCATTCATTGTTACATAACACTTAGCTGGGGTAAGAAATACCTGTACTAATCTTTACCCTGAAGTTCTGACAAAATTGTGTATGAAAATAAAATACTCCTTTTTTGTAGTTTTCTTTGCTAAGTTCTTTCAATATTAATATTAGTTATTAGTTATGAGTTATATCCAGGGAAGCTGTTTTTTGCATTAAATGTGGCTTGCATTGGGTGAACATTATTTTACAGTATCAGCAATGTAGTTTGAGTCTGTCCTTGACAGTTTTGGTATCAAAACTGGAATATACTGAGAAATCTTCGTTCATCTCTGGCAAGGTCTTGATAGTTTCTTTACCATGTTCGCATAAAGTGTATATTTTTTTCCCTTCTGTTTGGTAGCTTAGTGTCTAAATTATAGAAATATCAAAAGAAAAAGAAAAAAATTCACAGCATAGAATTAGGGCTGTTACTTGCCTACAGATTTATGTGTAAGTTCAAACTGCTCTGTCTTGTTTAGAGAGAGAGAGAGGGAGACTTCTATTAAACATATTTTTTCCAACCATGTTTTCTTGATAGGCAAGTTTTGTTTATTTCTAAAGCCATATACCATGCCTTCTGGTTGCCCACGACAGTTCAGGTTTATGCCTATGTTCCCGGTGTAGTTCTTGATAGTATCCCCTTTCACTCCCAAAGTGCAATATACCTTATAATGTACATATTTCTTAAATCAGTCTACTTTCAACATCCCTGGGCTCTTGCTGACCCTGCCACCAACTAGCCATATGACTATGGGTGTAGAAAGTCATCTCAACCTCTTTTGAGTGTCTTCATGTATAAAGTGAAATAGAATGGTAGGACTAAATGATCTCTGAATATTCTGGAAAGCTTTAAAGTTTTATTTCCAGATGCTTAGTCACTTCTGGTATAACAGTGGTGTAGTGAAGTTGCTTTCCAAAAAAAGTTTATTCTTTTCTATTTTACTATTTATGGTCCTATTCTTTTCTATCCTATTACATCCTATTAAAAGAAACTCTAGTCATCACCTGTTAAATTGATTTCATGACCAGAACTGGGTTGAGATTCATATCTTGATTCAGATATTCTTGAGTATCTGTCTTATCTGTGACACTCTGAACAGTGACTTACTTTCTGTTAGTTTCAATTTCCTTATCCACTTGTGTTAAAGATGTTGTGGGGGTTAAATGAGACAAGCCATATACAGCACTTCATGTGGTGCCTCGTGTGTGGAAGACCTCATGGCATGTCCGTTATTCTCTATTTATGCTATAAACAGTATTTTCCTCTGCAAAGATTATATGGTATAGCATATGACTGATTAAAAGTTTTACCACATTATTCATAAACCTGGATAATCACAGATAAAATCTGGATAAAATCACAGATAAAATTATATTCCTGTAGACCAGCAATTTTGAAGTCTATCTATAGGTGCTTAGCCAAACAGTAGTTATGTTTTGTGTACTCCTGTGAAGCAAGGAACTCTGGTTTTCCAGCTGAGTTAAGATCCCCACCAAGAGGTCAAATGTCAGGGAAGTCCACAGGGAAAAGACAGTAGTTTGGAATTTCCTGCCCTGTTCTAGTTGGGATTAATTTAAATCTTTTAAAAGATAGACAAATTGTAATCTTGTTTTTTATTTAAAATAGTATATAGCCTCTTGACATTGAAACATGCATGCCTTTTTGAGACATTGGAATCCAAAATTATTTTCACAGAAAGTGAAAAGCATTAATATTTTCTTTTTTGTTGAAACAGTAAGGTATTATCTTTTCTAAAATGAAAAGTTAAATTTATATTTGAATAGTCTTTTATTATAATACTCAGTAATAACTCGGGCAAGTGATCACATTCAGATGTTTGGTTTCTGAGTTTATTTTGCCTCTGTCAGGTCTTCTGAGTTTCCCTTCTTTTCTTACCAGTGTGCCATTGCTTATGTCCCATTCTACATGTCATTGCTGCTGTCTGTCCTTCCTGAGACACAGGGCATTGAGAGGTGTATGTTGAACATGAAGTCCTTTGACTTACTGGCATGTCCAGCCTTGTGTCCTCCATATTGAGTTTCATTCTGAAGAGGAATGAACCTTCTTGACCTTTGCCATTGTGCTGCGAAAGTAGTTCAAAATGGCAAGGATGGTTGTTCCATAAAGAAGGTAAAGCAGTTAAGTACATATCAGGATTATGGTAGAGTTCATATCACTCTGTCATATTCTTTCCATTATTAACTGAGTTCATTTCTCATGATTGCCTTGTGAATTAGTTTACTAACCTCAGAAAAGTTCAATATTTGCTAAACAGTCCTGAAACTGGTAGATGGCAGAGTTGAAATTTAAGCCCAAGAGTGTCTGACTTACTTTATTTTAGGCTTATCCTGGGAAGTTTGTGAAAGTGCATTCTGAATAATACTCTGGAGATCATATTTGTTATGCTGGTGTTTTCATATGATTTGTCAGTATCACCAAACCAGGCTAGGGTTCTAGTACTCTGCAAAAGAAAAGCAGGATTACAACTCAAAGATAATCCTGACAAATTGGAAGAACTAGTAAATGTAAACAGAGCAGAGCTCAATAGAGATATACACAGGGTAATTCACAAAAGGAGAAAAAACTAAGTGTACAAATGCAAGAGTATAACATTAAGAGGTACTAGGCAATTCTCTATTTCTCCTGCAGCCATGGTCATGACTTAATTATGGAGAATTTGGAGAGAATCCAGAGGAATCCAACAGAAAATATTAAAAGGTTTGAGAAATTTACTCTGTGATGAAAGTCTGAAGGACTGGGTTTATTTAGCCTAGAGAAGCGAAGTCTGAATAGGGACTTAATTACAGTCTTCAGGTTCAGTGAAATCATAGACACAGAGGCCATGAGTGTTTCTCAGGAGAATTGTCTTTTGACAGGCATTCTCAAATATGGTTGTTTTCTTGGTTTTCACTGCGTGTGAAAGGATATTATATGAGTGATGATGAGCAGCTGTTCTTTCTTCGCTGCAGGGGGACAAGCAAGAAAGAGCTTAAATCACCACAGGAGTGATTTAAGGAGAACTTTTCAGCTGGTGGAGATTCTTCTCTCTAAGCTCTATAAAAGTATGAGAGCACCTGTCAGAAATAAGGCTGGATGATAGGCAGCCTTCAGTTTGGTTGGAACCACTTAGGCACTTTCTGAGGTACTTGTGGGCCAAAGCCCAGGAAGGTCCTGAGTTTTGAGAAAGGCAATTCAGATGATGTGAGCTGCTGTGACCACTGGTCATCTGGCAAGTTCTGTTTTCTTTCTTAACATTTTTGGTTACTGCTCCTTAAAAACTCTCTTCGGACTGAATCTCCCCAGATTGCCTACTATTATTTGTGACTCTTCATTGCTTCTTTGTATCTAGAAAAACATTCATTTCCTTAGTAGTTGGTCTCATCTAATTTTAAGGGAGGGTTGGTTTCTTTTTCTTTCTTTTTTCTTTTTTTTTAAAGTTTATTTACTTTTGGGAGAGAGAGAGAGAGAAAATCCCAAGCAGGCTCCACACTGTGCAAAGCCTGACCTCACGAACCATGAAATCATGACCTGAGCCGAAAGAAAAGACGTTTAACTGACTGAGCCACTTGGGCCCTGAGGAAGCGTTTCTAATTAATGTTACATAGTAGAGTATGGGATGCAGACAGATACCTCCTATAGGATCTTTACTTGGATTAACTACCTTCTTCCCTTCCTTCCTTCCTTCCTTTCTTCTTTTCTCCCACAAATAGCTACTGAAATCCTGCTAGGTTCTAGGCACTGGGGATATAAAACAGGCAAAAATCTCTGCCATGGAGAGGTGAATAATAATAAAAAAAACATACTTGGGGTCGCCTGGGTGGCTCAGTCGGTTAAGCGTGCAACTCTTGATTCCAGCTCAAGTCATGATCTTGTGATTTTTGAGAGTGAGCCCCACTGAACTGCCCTAACAGCGTGGAGCCTGCTTGGGATTCTCTCTCTCTCTCTCTCTCTCTCTCTCTCTCTCTCTCTTAAATAAATAAATAAATAAATAAATAAATAAATAAATAAACAAACATAAAAACAACATAGTACATTAAATAGTGATAAGTGTCATTTGGGGAAAAATGAAGCATATAAAAGGAATTATACAAGATCAAACAAAGGTCAATTTGAAATATATTTGTCAGAAAGGCCTCATGTATCTAGGCATCAGAGATATTTTTGAGGTGCCCATTCTGAGCTTCTGCTGCTCTTTTCCCCTTGCTTGCCAGAAACTGGAATCAGCAACTTGGCACATCATTTCTTATAGAGGTGCTGACTTCTGATATAAAGGGAGCCTGCAAGATTTAAATACTTAACTTCATTTTTTAAAAAGAAGCCCATCCATCAGGTTTTAATAAACACTAATTGTATTTTAAAATTACCTCTGAAGGCATTGAAGACATCCCAGAAATGGTACAAATAGGGCCAGAATTTAGTAAGTACATAAAACAGTCTATTTACTGCCTTCAGTGTATTTACAGGAATATTCCTCCTCACTTTATATTTTGTCTCATGTTGTGTGTTGCATGTGTGAGTGATTTTCTGCAAAGGGCACTTGGCAGTGGAGTGTGAAAGGACTCAACATCCTCACTCCCCGGCAGCCTACTTAATGCACATGATCCAGCGATAGTGGGTCAGTAGCATAACCTTTATATTTGAAGAAAGCCTTTTTAAAACAAATTAAGAAAGATGTGGAATTAGTGCTGTAAGTATGGGAAGTGATTGAATTACATTGTCATTTTCTTTGTAGTAGCAAGTTGGGGTAGGGAAGACATTAAGAGATAGGGCGTAGGCTACTGATTTACAGTAATGTCTAACATAGTATAAGTTAGTAGGTGTGTTTGAATAGGGTATGACTCAATTCAAGGACCTCCCTTTGAGGTGATGGATATTAAGGGAGATTTAACTGTACTAATACTTACTATGTTCACTAATAAAATTCCAATTCAGATGGCCTTTAAAATGTAAGATCTGGGGCTGTGACAAGGTCAAAATGCTTCTGTGGGTACAGAACACTTAATGCAAAGACAAAACAGTCAAGGATAAGGAAGGTAATTATATTAATGATTTTTTTTAAAAGCATTGGAGGATGCTTTAGGTTACTCTCTGGAACTCCCAAATAGTTTGGATCTCTTCCCTAAAACTCCCAGAATTGGTCCTGTGATTTGTATATCCCTTTGGAGTCACTGAAAGAATAACCTGGGATACTTGCCCAGTGTTGTAATTTCACATCCAGTTCAGTTCAACACCTTCACCATTGCTTAAACCTTGCCTCAGTATTGAAGTCCATTCAGAATTTGCCACCAACTTGTCTTTCCAGGCTTTTCCTTACTTCTTAAATAAATTCCCTATGTCTTAATTTAAAAAAAAAAAAATATTTTTTTTTTCCCCAAGGCAAAGAGAAATAGCCTCTTGTAGAATACTTAATTCCTTTTGACGAAGTTTGGCCAACCCTACAATGACAATCTTTATTCCTACACTTAGCCACAATTGGATGTGATGTCTCCTTTTTTTTTGGAACTCACGTAAGCACTTTGTTTAATATACATATGTCAGTGCCTCAGAAACAGCAGTAACAACAAAAACAACAAGCTAAATACATACATACATACATACATACATACATACATACATACATACACCCAAATTAAATTGCAAGACAGTCTTCATGTGACTCTTAGGAAGTATATGGTGGGCAAATCTGATGTTTACTTGTGGAGTGAATTTGATTATTATACTTATGGAAACTTAGATTCTGTTAGGTTGACATTTATACAGTTTACATTTCTCAGCCTTATGGATGAAAATAAAATATTGCAGACTTTATAGACTTCAACACTTCCTTCTCTTGCTTTCTTGTAACTATACTTGTGTAAGAACCAGCCCAGTGAATTGTCCATCTTTGAAACTGAGGACCATTTCAAAGTCCTGGCTTCTCCCCTTCACCCATGTTGGCTCTACATTTCTGGTTCTTGTGATAGGACACAGAAATCCCCCCTTCCCACCTTTTTAAAAGAATCATCATCTTTCCCCCAACACTAGACTCAAATCAGAATATCTGGCAGCTTTTAAGCTCATGGAAACTGAACAAAACTAGCAAGCAGCTTTTGCTGTTTTTCATATTCAATACCATGAAGGAAATATCTTTTTGTTTGAATAATGAAGCCTTAGCATTATTATTGTCATTATCATCATCCTCACTACTACTAACTACTATTGCTACTATGAGTATTATTTTGGTGGGGGAGTCTTGATTTTGTGGAACAGAAGACTAATTTATGTCTATTTTATGATATAGGTGCTCTCCTCTCTCTTCCATGCAATTATGGTGCCTTAATGTAACAGTCATGGTCAAAATCAGAATCTATAAATGTTTTCCTGACACCTCAGTAAATACTTATGGTCAAGTAAAGCAGGAATATGTTTGGAATTCCTTTTTATGTCTTAATAGCTTGATTCACTACTAAGTGAGCAGGGAATATGTCACTCACATTTCTTTCCACTGAAAGAAGAGAAAAAAAGTTCTTTATTATGTTGGTATTTGGAATTTATTGCCACAAACTAGAGGTGGTGTTTAAAAAAATTGTTTCTTATTTCTAATTATTGTCATTAAGAATGGTTTCATAGAACATTCTCTAAAATCAATTGCAGACATCCTTTAGCATTTTATTAGTTTGTAGCTAATAGCCACATAGAGTAAATTATCTCACTTACCTAGGGAGAGTATGTTTTGGAGCCAGTTTATCTTGAAAGGTATCTTGAAACATTACCTAATGTTAATTATTCTAAAGATGTCTTATCAAGTGTTTTCTTTTATAATATGGTGATTGGGAATGCTGACCTTAAAAATTGTGTATCCTAAAATGGTTGTGACTAGGCCCCAAGTCTCTAGGATCTAAGGCACCCAGTGATGAGTTTTAAAAAGGACCCGTGACTTTTTCTGAAAGAAATCCTAGTCTCCCTCTGATAAAGAATGGGATAATATCCACATGCAGCCGTTAGGTCTTCCTGAGATGATGCAATCCTGGCTGTTGGTCAGTTGATTGGCAAAGTTCGTTATGCCCTTAGTTGAGTCTTATTTCTTCTCAGAGACCACAGTTTCTAACTCTGTGCTACTTTATCCTTAATGAAACTCAGTCATGGTAAGTAATATTTGTGGAAGATTCCAGAGGGATATGTAATACATCCATTCTGTTAGAGATTCAATTTTTTTTTTTTTTACCTAATTCAAGCTAGACCATCATAGAGCTATGTTTTACTCCCCTTGAGAGTTGTTTTTACTTAGTTGTACTGTCGCATTAGGTCTTGGCCAGATGAAGGGTCATTATGCATAAACAGCCTCAGGGAAGTGATTATTGTATTCATCACAGTGGAGTTGGTTCATGCAGCACAGTGTTTGCTTTATGAACATCCATAGAAGAAAGTGCTTAAAGGTTTTATTGTCAGGGAAAGATGAACCTCAGAGCAACTGTTGCTGAGAATCCACTAACTCATGATTTTGCTATCTATCTCTAAATAAACTTCTGTTAGACTATGGTGAACTTCCTTGAGTCCATCTTGTTTCTTTTATTATTACTTTTATTTTACTTCAATAGCTAGCCTTTTTAGTATGATGCCGTATTTGCAGAAGTGGTTAAAAATCTTTCAGAATGAGGTAGGGGATGAATGAAAAAAAATATACAAATGTATCCTTTGTATCTTCTTCCTTGATATTGTATTAAAGTAACATTTCTTTACCTAACCTCCCTATCAGATGTGAGGTCTGTCAGGGTAAAGATTGTGTCTTTGATTTCTTTTTTTGTGTAGAAGTATTAAATACAGTGCTTTGCATTTAATAGGCTCTCCATGAATATTTTTGCATTAAATCAATATGCATTTATTGAATCAAAGTACTGTTGGGTATACAAATACCAATAAACTATGTTGCCTAGCCTTAGGAAATTTAGTTACAGTTTGGAGAGACAGGAGAAAGGCTGTGTTAAGAGCTGACATATGCTGTGGAAGTCTTTGGGAGGGAAAAAGGAATTCTGATCGGTGGAGGTGTAGTGGTGACATAAGGTGGATCTGGAACAACGAGTAAGACTTTACCAGGGGAAGACTGGCTTAGCATTGAAAGTTGAATTGGGTGGAACATTTATACAATTCTTGCATGCTCCAGAATCACTTTTTTTCCCTCAAGCTTCAAGGATTTTCCTTTAAGTTAGTGTTCTGAAATTTAGACAAAAAGACCTTATTGATGCCATGATTTTATAGACTTCAGTCTTCTCTGGTCCAAACTTTAGAACCTTAATCTTTGCAGTTTGTCATGGTATATTAACCTCTTCCCTTCATTTTCTGAATATGTAAAAGCTTTTATCTGGATCTTCTCACGTCCTATTAGATATCTCCAAGGAAACCTTATTTAAGCCATGGTTTTGTAAATAATGATTTTTTAGTTTTTTTAATAATTTTTGTTTTTACTTTCTGCACAATTTGTCTTAATTAACAAGATGCCTTTGAAGTTGTTCTTTGGGCTCTGGCATTGTATTAAAGGCCATTTGTCGTCTCCATCCTGATGACCTTTCCAGCCTTGTGTCCCTTTACCTCTTTCTCCCAAGCCACAGTTACGCTTATATACACACATATACACACATATATACACACATATATAATTTATTTTCAAATCGATTTCCATACAACACCACCCAGTGCTCATCCCAACAGGTGTCCTCCTCAATGCCCATCACCCACTTTCTCCTCTCCCCCACCTCCCCCATCAACCCTCAGTTTGTTCTCAGTATTTAATAGTCTCTTATGGTTTGCCTCCTTTCCTCTTTGTAACTTTTTTCCCCCCTCTTTCGCCTCCCCCCTGGTCTTCTGTTAAGTTTCTCAGGATTCACATAGGAGTGAAAACATATGGTATCTGTCTTTCTCTGCCTGACTTATTTCGCTTAGCATAATACCTTCCAGTTCCATCCATGTTGCTGCAAATGGCATGATTTCATTTTTTCTCATTGCCAAGTAGTATTCCATTGTATATATAAACCACAACTTCTTTATCCATTCATCAGTTGATGGACATTTAGGCTCTTTACATAATTTGGCTATTGTTGAAAGTACTTCTATTAACATTGGGGTACAAGTGCCCCTATGCATCAGCCCTCCTGTATCCCTTGGGTAAATTCTAGCAGTGCTATTGCTGGGTGGTAGGGTAGATCTATTTTTAATTTTTTGAGAAACTTCCACAATGTTTTCCAGAGTGGCTGCACCAGTTTGCATTCCATCCAACAGTGCAAGAGGGTTCCCATTTCTCCACATCCTCTCTAGCATCTATAGTCTCCTGCTTTGTTCATTTTAGCCACTCTGATCGGCATGAGGTGGTACCTCAGTGTGGTTTTGATTTGTATTTCCCTGATGAGGAGTGACATTGAGCATCTTTTCATGTGCCTGTTGGCCATCTGGATGTCTTCACTAGAAAAGTGTCTATTCATGTCTTCTGCCCATTTCTTCACTGGATTATTTTTTTTCACGTGTGGAGTTCAATGAGTTCTTTATAGATTTTACATGCTAGCCCTTTGTATGATATGTAATTTGCAAATATCTTTTCCCATTCCATCAGTTGCCTTTTAGTTTTGTTGATTGTTTCCTTTGCTGTGCAGAAGCTTTTTATCTTCATGAGGTCCCAGTAGTTCATTTTTGCTTTTAATTCCCTTGCCTTTGGGGATGTCTCAAGTAACAAATTCCTACGACTGAGGTCAGAGAGGCTTTTTCCTGCTTTCTCCTCTAGGGTTTTGATGGCTTCCTGTCTCACATTCAGGTCCTTCATCCATTTTGAGTTTATTTTTGTGAATGGTGTGAGAAAGTGGTCTAGTTTCATTCTTCTACATGTTGCTGTCCAGTTCTCCCAGCACCTTTTGTTAAAGAGACTGTCTTCTTTCCATTGGATATTCTTTCCTGCTTTGTCGAAGATTAGTTGGCCATACATTTGTGGGTCCAGTTGTGGAGTCTCTATTCTATTCCATTGGTCTATGTGTCTTTTTTTGTGCCAATACCATACTGTCTTGATGATTACAGCTTTGTAGTAGAGGCTAAAGTCTGGGATTGTGATGCCTCCTGCTTTGGTTTTCTTCTTCAATATTACTTTGGCTATTCGGGGTCTTTTGTGGTTCCATATAAACTTTAGGATTGCTTGCTCTAGCTTCGAGAAGAATGCTGGTGCAGTTTTGATTTGGAGTGCATTGAATGTGAATAGCTTTGGGTAGTATTGATATTTTAACAATATTTATTCTTTCAATCCATGAGCATGGAATGTTTTTCCATTTTTTTGTATCTTCTTCGATTTCCTTCATAAGCTTTGTATAGTTTTCAGCATACAGATCTTTTGCATCTTTGGTTAGGTTTATTCTTCAGTATTTTATGATTCTTGATGCAATTGTGAATGGGATCAGTTTCTTTATTTGTCTTTCTGTTACTTCTTTATTGGTGTATAAGAATGCAACTGATTTCTTTACAGTGATTTTGTATCCTGCGACTTTGCTGAATTCATGTATCAGTTCTAGCAGACTTTTGGTGGAGTCTGTCGGGTTTTCCATGTATAGTATCATGCCATCTGCAAAGAGTGAAACCTTCACTTCATCTTTGCCAATTTTGATACCTTTGATTTCATTATGTTGTCTAATTGCTGATGCTAGAACTTCTAACACTATGTTAAACAACAGGGATGAGAGTGGACATCCCTGTTGTTTTCCCGATCTCAGGGGGAAAGCTCTCAGTTTTTCCCCATTGAAGATGATATTAGCTGTGGGCTTTTCATAAATGGCTTTTATGATGTTTAAGTATGTTCTTTCTATCTGGTTTAGGAATCAAAGTAAACTCAAAGTAACGCTGGCTTCATAGAATGAGTCTGGAAGTTTTCCTTCCCTTTCTGTTTTGTTTGGAACAGCTTGAGAAGCATAGGTATTATCTCTGCTTTAAATGTCTGGTAGAATTCCCCAGGGAAGCCCTCTGGTCCTAGACTCTTATTTGTTGGGAGATTTTTGATAACTGATTCCATTTCTTTGCTGGTTATGGGTCTGTTCAAGTTTTCTATTTCTTCCTGTTTGAGTTTTGGAAGTGTCCGGGTGCTTAGGAATTTGTCCATTTCTTCCAGGTTGTCCAGTTTGTTGGCATATAGTTTTACATAGTATTCCCTGATAATTGCTTGTATTTCTGAGAGATTGGTTGTAATAATTCCATTTTCACTTAGGATTTTATCTATTTGGGTCCTCTCCCTTTTCTTTTTGAGAAGCCTGGCTAGAGGTTTATCAATTTTGTTTATTTTTTCAAAAACCCAACTCTTGGTTTCATTGATGTGTTCTACTGTTTTTTACATTCTATATTGTTTATTTCTGCTCTGATCTTTATTATTTCTCTTCTTCTGCTGGGTTTGGGGTGTCTTTGCTCTTCTGCGTTTAGTTCCTGTAGGTGTGCTGTTAGATTTTGTATTTGAGATTTTTCTTGTCTCTTGAGATAGGCATGGATTGCAATGTATTTTCCTCTCAGGACTGCCTTCGCTGCATCCCAAAGCGTTTGGAATGTTGTATTTTCATTTTCATTTGTTTCATATATCTTTTAATTCCTTCTCTAATTGCCTGGTTGACCCATTCATTCATTAGTAGGGTGTTCTTTAACCTCCATGCTTTTGGAGGTTTTCCAGACTTTTTTCTGTGGTTGATTTCAAGTTTAATAGCATTGTGGTCTGAAAGTATGCATGGTATGATCTCAATTCTTGTATACTTATGAAGGGTTGTTTTGTGACCCGGTATATGATCTATCTTGGAGATTGTTGCATGTGCATTCAAGAAGAAAATATATTCTGTTGCTTTTGGATGCAGAGTTCTAAATATATCTGTCAAGTCCATTTGACCCAATGTATCATTCAGGGCCCTTGTTTCTTTATTGATCCTGTCTCTAGATGATCTATCCTTTGTTGTAAGTGGAGTACTAAAGTCTCCTGCAATTACCACATTCTTATCAATAAGTTTGCTTATGTTTGTGATAAATTGTTTTATATATTTCGGGGTTTTCTGAATTCGGTGCATAGACATTTATAATTGTTAGCTCTTCTTGATGGATAGACCCTATAAATATTATACAGTGCCCTTCTTCATCTCCTGTTACAGCCTTTAATTTAAAGTCTAGTTGTGTGATATAAGAACGGCTACTCCAGCTTTCTTTTGACTTTCAGTAGCATGATAGGTAGTTTCCATACCCTCACTTTTAATCTGAAGGTTTCCTCAGTTTTAAAATGAGTCTCTTGTAGACTGCAAATAGATGGGTCTTGTTTGTTTATCCATTCTGCTACCCTATGTCTTTTGGTTGGAGCATTTAGTCCATTTACATTCAGTGTTATTATTGAAAGATATGGGTTTAGAGTCATTGTGATGTCTGTAGGTTTCATGCTTGTAGTGATGTCTCTGGTACTTTGTGGTCCTTGCAAAATTTCACTTACAGAGTCCATCTTAGGATCTCTTGTAGGGCTGGTTTAGTGGTGATGAATTCCTTCAGTTTTTGTTTGTTTTGGAAAACCTCAATCTCTCCTTCTATTCTTAATGACAGACTTGGTGGATAAAAGATTCTCAGCTGCATATTTTTTCTGTTCATCATATGGAAGATTTCCTGCCATTCCTTTCTGGCCTGCCAAGTTTCAGTAGATAGGTCTGCTACTACCCTTATGTGTCTACCTTTGTATGTTAGGGCCTGTTTATCCCTAGCTGCTTTCAGAAGTCTCTCTTTATCCTTGTATTTTGCCAGTTTCACTATGATATGTCATGCAGAAGATCGATTCAAGTTAAGTCTGAAGGGAGTTCTCTGTGCCTCTTGGATTTCAATGCCTGTTTCCTTCCATAGATCAGGGAAGTTCTCAGCTATGATTTGTTCAAGTACACATTCAGCCCCTTTCTCTCTCTCTTCTTCTTCTTGATCTAAGCCACAGTTTTATGTCCAAGGGTCAGCTGTTGTCTCTCCCTGGAAGACCTTACTGCATAATGCTCTCTATGCAAATTCCTTCCCATCCGCTATGATGCTGTCATGCTGTGAAGTCTTTCATGAACCCCAACCCAGTCATTCTATCCCTGCACCTCATAACTGTAAGCACACAGCTCCATTAGTCCTTTCATTGATTGCAAACAATAATTTTCATTTCTTCCTCTCTGTAAGATTTAAGCTCCCAGAAGACCGTGGGTGTGTTTTATTCAACTTTCTTCAACGCATGGTAGAGGGAGTGTGTTTCTCTATTTGCAGTTTTCTGTCTAACCATAAAGATACACAATCTTGCATTATATTGCAGACTTCTTGAACTTTCATTGTCTCACAGAGCCTTTGTCATGCTTGAGCTGGAGATTTCACTCTACGCTTCTTTATAACATATTAAATAAACACTGTGTTAGAAAGGCTTTCTGAGCAGCACTTGTGTAAACTACTTTGATCAGAGAAGTTCCTGTTCACTATTGTCTTTTTTCTTCTCCTAAATTAATTATTTACGATTAACATAAAATTAGGCAACTGCCATTAAATCATTTTTTTTTGCAGAAAATTTCAAGTTTCTAATTAAAAAAAAACAACTTGGAACCTATTTTGTTTTGTCATACTTATTTTGGGTGTTTGGAACTATATCCTGGCTACCCTGAATAATGTTAGGCAAAGCCCTCACTTAGTTGGATGTTCTAAAGACTTCCTATCCCATATTAACTTGATTTAAAACATCTTGTTAGAGTTAAACTTGACCAGATGTTTCTCTGTCTATGGGCACCCCTTTCGGAAATTCAAATAGGTTGGTCAGATATCATGTTTCCTTATGGAAGTCAGGTCTTTCCCTCCTGAGATTATGTGTGCTTAGGTAGCTATGGTTGTGTATCATATTTATGAATAGGAAAATGTATTACTAGTTATTTTTTGAATTTTTCTTATATACTTATCATAAAACTAGATGCAAATTTATTTAATATTCTGGTTCTGTCTCTTGCCTTCACTTCTTTTGCAAATCAGAAGAAATTCTTGTATAGTTGTGGGAATTAGACAGTTAGCTAGAAAGCAGGGATTGTTTGCAAATTCTTAAAATAATTCCTACACTTGGTTTCTGCAAATCGTTCCTGGCTCTAATCCTCACTGATAGTGGGACACTTAGTGCTCTCTTGATATTTTTACAAAGGTAGGCAATGTCTGGTTGCCCTATGGCTGAGATTATTTTAGGATGATATCTCCCCCTGGCAATATATAATTAGACAATTTTATTTTGTGGTTATATTATTATTATTATTATTATTATTATTATTATTATTATTTTATTGCAAACATTTTGATTTTTTGAAAAATGTCAGGAGAAACCTCTGTCTGTATTGCTTTATCCAATTGATTTTGGATAATAGAAAGTATATCCTGACAGCATGAATCATGTTAGGCAAAACTAGGGTTTCATTATATGTATGCTCTATAATTCCCTACTGATCAACATATAGTCTATGAACCAGCAGTATCTTTACACCTGGGATGTTGAGAAATGTGGAATATTTGGCCCCACCTGAGATCTTCTGAACCATATCTGCATTTTAACAAAATTCCAAAGTGATTTACATGGACTCTAGAGTTTGAGAAACATTCCTTAAAGGCACACACCCATCACATATTTTGAAGGTCCTGAAATCTAGGTCCTTGTTACTATTAGTGGTTTGCATACCATTACATAAGTTTCACCTGGGAGCTTGTTAGAAATACACACTTTCAGGTCTAAGCCCTGATCTCTTGAGGCAGAATTTAAATTTTAACAAGATCCCCTGGTGGTTTCTATGAACATTAAAATACGAAAAGCATTGATCTAGATTACACCATCTTGTTGAAGCTAGCTTAACTTGAATTCTAGTTGTAGAATAAATGTCCCCCCACCCCTCAGGTACCTCTTTAGTAGTCTTAGCTAGAGCATTGCCAATTTAGTAAAGATGGCTACAGTCTCTAAATACATAAAGGAGGAATCTACTCAATTTCTTTAATAATTGACATACACTTCTGACATTTGCCCTTGACTACTTCTCTCCAGACTCTATCGTGGATAATTCTCTTACTCCCACTTATTCTTATAAAAATAGAGGAGGAGTCTGTCATACTTTTTTTCCTACTCATATGATTTCCAGAACATTGTTCTACAAAATTATTTAACAATTTCTCTTAAGATAACAGGTCTCCATAGGCATTTGTTTCCTAATTCCCATTGTCCCAGCCATGTCCCCAGTGTTTGCTGTCCTTCTGGGCGTTTTCCCTCTGTCCTGGATGGCAGCTCCTCATTCAGGTTTCTTCTTCCTCTCAAGGCCTGCTACCTTCCTTGTCTGTGGCATTCTTAATGCCACAGGTCACAGGCATTCTTGGTGGTATTATCTTTATTTTCTCTTTACTCATGGTACCCTAGGGTAATGTCATCTTTGTCATTCCAGTTCGCCCCTCTCCAAGCTCCTTCTTCCAAGAATCTGGAATTTCCTTTCAAGTTTACTTTCAGTGGACTACAGCCTTTCTTCTCAATTTCTTACTCTGGTTGTCTCCACCCAAACCTTGAATTCCACCACAACCATAAGCCATCATAACAGTGCCTTTAATAGCATCTTTCAAGGTTCTCTTTGACTTTTCCTGTATTCCTCTCAACCCTAGACTGCCTCTGCCCACCTGCTTTCTCTGCTTTTGTTTTCAAGCTATTAAGCTTGCTTGTGGAAATTAAGAAACAAAGATGATTGAGTCAGATAATGTTTTTGGCTTTATCACCTCAGCCAGATGTTCTCTTCTACTCCACTGTCCTTTTACATGTTTACTGTAGTACCCAATCCCATGTGCGTCTTTTTAATTTCTTAGAAGTGGGAGATACTGTTTTCATAGTGAATAGTGGTAAGGATCTATGCTTTCAGATTAAATTTGCTGGTAGGTTTCTAAATCATGGTGCTTTTATTTCATTACAATTTTTCTTTAGAACAGTTACAGTAAAAATATATTTGTCACATTGCTGTGCTGCAGATTTTATTATGGTCTTTAGATGCAGATGGCTTTTACCTTCTTGTGGATATAAACCACAGTAACAAAGATCTGGTGCTTAATTGGTCTCATTTCCTGTTAAGCATTGTCACTTTAAAAATTGCTACTTAGAAGAATGAAAAGAGGACATTAAGATTTCTTTCCTAGTGGCATTAAAGAGTAAGGAAGCACAATTCAGTTATAATTTGTTCAGTTATATTGGATAGCCAACAAGACTAAATGAATTAAAAAATAAAAAATAAATGCTTGTTGGTTTATGGTCAAAGCATCTCTAGGAATTTTGTACTGTTGGTGCAGTAAAAAAGTAATTGTTTTATTAAATTGCTTCAATGTCCCCAGCATTGCACCACTAACTGTGGTGGAGCCAGAGGAAGTACAGGATATTTTATCTGACTGGAAAAACTTGTATTATACATTGGAGAAAAAAATGGTAATACACACGAATGCTGTGAGATAGAATGTGATATAAAACACAACCTTTTTACAAAGGTTAATGATGTCCTGTTGCCCCAAATAGAGTCCATGCTCCATGGAATAGTGTGCTTGCTCATTAACCTCTGGGTCCTAACCACCCTTTCCAGCATCATCTTCCTCCATTGCATGCCCCTGAAACATGCCCTACACTCCAGTCACTTTGATGTGCTTATTATTGTAGAATGTATCATCTACTTCAATACCTGCCTGCTTTGGTAAGCTACTTTTATTATTATTATTATTATTATTATTATCATTATTTTATTATTATTATTATTATTTTAAATTTTTGCTTTATTCTCTTTTTACCTGTCTTCAGGTAAATTCATACTCATCTTTTAAGACCTACCTCAGATGTTGCTTCCACTGCAGAACTTTCTTGGTTTTCCTAGATAGAATTAGTTTTTACTCTCTATATGATCTTTTATTTCCTTGTTTGCTTCCTTTCTGTCATTTACCAGATTTTTTTTTTTCTGATTTTCCTTTTGATTTTTCTTTGACCCATTGGCTATTTAGGAGTGTCTTAGTCAGTTTGGGCTGCTATAAGAAAATACCATAAACTTGGTGGCTTATCAACAACACAAAATTAGTTCTCATGGTTCTGGAGTCTGGAAGTCCAAGGTCAGGGTGCCAGCATGATTGGGTTCTGGTGAGAGTTCTCTTCCGGATGTGCTAATGTCCATCTTCTTGTATTTTCACATTTTCAAGAACAAAGAGAGGGAGCAGCTTATGTTCTTAAAAGGGAACTAATCCCATTCATGAAGTCTCCACCTTCATGACTTAATTACCTGCCAAAAATCCCACCTCCTAATACCATCACTTTGGGAGTTAGGAGTTCAAAGTATGAATTTTGCTTGGGGAACACAAGCATTCAGTCCATAGCAAGGAGTATGTATCTGTGATTTGCAGAAGAGTACCCTGATCTATTTGATTCTTACATATAATGCATTTTTATAGCTGTTCAGTCCAGCATTCTCTCTGGTAAACATGGATATAATAGGTTTTATGTTGTTGTTTGGTTTTGGCAAAAATGATGCTTCTTGCATTAGTCGTACAGGGTGAAACTTCTATGACGTTTAGTAAGCCTCCTGAGTTTTTTATTTTAGAGACCGTTTTGAATACTGAAAATTTTGATGGAGCATTAAAAGAAGAATTAAACACATTCATAAGTTTCCCAAAATGTACCTGTTATTAATTTTTAATCCCATTCCATTTTTGTTGCAGAAAATAGATTGTATTATTTCTGTCTTTTCTATCCCTACCATACATTCTGGAGAATGTTCCATTTTGTGCTGAAAAATAATATATATTCATTTGTTTGGTGGGGTGTTCTTTAGATGTCTCTTGGGTTAGTTGGTTTATAGTGTCATTCAAGTCTTCTGTTTCCTTGGTCTTCTGTCTAGATATTCTATCCATTATTGAAAGTAGAGTATTAAAATATTATTGCAGAATTATCTCTCCTTTTAATTCTGTAAGTTTATGCTTCATATATTTCAGTGAATTGTTACTTCCTGCATATTTGCTTAGAATTGTTATATCTTCCTGATGAATTGACCCTTTTATAATTGTAAAATTTCACTATTTATCTCTGAACTAGGAGCAGAAAGAGAGGGAGCAGTGTTGGTACAAATGTTACCGTTTTGCCTTTCTTGCACGATTTCCATAGATTTTCTTGAATAGATGTTTTTTTTTTTTTTTTTTTTTTTTTTTCATTTGCTATTTGCCGTTAGGACCATTTGAAGAAGCTTTAAATTTTTAAAGGTAATTTCACCAGTTTTTAATAATTCTGCCAGTTTTTTTTCCTAGTTTTAAACCGATTAGTGGAGCTCCTCATGCTATCATACCAGAAGTTGATCCATATGTCTCTTTCTATAAATTGTTTGTGTATGTGTTTCTTTTCCTTAAGAGGTGATGAGTTTTATAAGCCTTATGAGACTGCAACCTAATCATTTGTATTTGCATAGTACTTAGTATGATGCTTAAAATATTGCAGATCAGTGATTCTCAAATATTTTTTCTTTAAAAAAAATTTTTAATGTTTATTTATTTTTGAGAATGACAGAGACATAATGCGAGTGGGTTAGGGGCAGAGAGAGAGGGAGACATAGAATCCAAAGCAGGCTCCAGGCTCCAAGCTGTCAGCACAGAGCCCGTCGCGGGGCTTGAGATCATGAGCTGTGTGATACTGACCTGAGCTGAAGTTGATCCCTCAACCGACTGAGCCACTGTGGTGCCCCCCTTTTTCTTTAAAAAAAATTTTTTAATGTGAAATATTTTTTTATTTAGAGATCGTTTTAGATACTGAAAATTTTGGTGGAGCACTGGAAGTCATTAAAATGATCAAAATAACATCAAATAACTTACAATAATTATGATGCATTAATTGTTACAGTTAAATAGCATTATGGTGCCTGTAAAAACAACCGCAGCTGTCCACCATTCCTGTAGTCTCCTTTCAGGAGAAAAACCAGTGCCCTGTCATGTTCAGAGGATCATTGACTTACCTGCCATGACTTACCTGCCTTATAACCTTTTGAAATCAAGTTTGTTTGGTTTTTGTTTGGTTTTAGTGCCATTTGACATCAATTTCTATCTGTGATTTGCAGCAGAGTACCCTGATGTATTTGACCCTTACGTATAATGTACTTTTACGGCTGTTCAGTCTAGCATTCTTTCTGGTAAACATGGATATAATAGGTTTTGCATTGTTGTTGTTTGGTTTTGGTAACAATGATGCTTCTCACATTAGTTGCACTGGGTGAAACTTCTGTGAAGTTTAGTAAGCCTCCTGAGTATCTCTGCTGGTTCTTAGTTTATGTTTGGTTACTGTTGGATAGACCAAAAATGAAATTATGAAGTGTAGACTAAATGTTATGGAAGTATTCCATGAACCTGAGCTCTAAGGCTTGGGAAAATTCTTGACTTTCAACATTACTATTCCTGTATCCTGTGTATTTAATGGGTCACCAAATTTTTTTGCCTTTATCTCCTAGAGGTCTCTATATTTCAGTCTTTCTTTGCTGTTTTTGCCTACGCGGTTCTTATCCAGGCCCTCAAACATTCACCACTAGTTTGCACTAATAGCCTCCTAATCTGTGTATTTCTCTAGTTTGTGCCTTTTTGGAAGCCATCCTGTACTCTGCTACACAGACCAAGTTTCTTAGAATCCTAGTCCATCATGCAATTTCCTCAATGCTTATGACAAATGTTTGCTGGTGTTTGTTATGTGCCAGTCACTGTTTTGGGTGCTGTGTTTTAGTGGCACAAAAGCTATACAAGTTCCCTGCCCTCTTGGACATTCTGCTCTTTGTTACAGTAGATAGTATATAAGTAAATAAATGAGATTCTTACATTGTGGTAAGTGCTATGACAATAATAAACACATGATGGAGTGACATCAGGACAGCACCTGAGGTAGGTGCTGAGTGAAGACCTCTCTTGGGAGATGCCATGTGAGCTGGAATCTGGAGGGTGAGGATGGGCTAGCCACACAGGAATGGGAAAGAAAGGACTTCTTGCAGAGGAAACAATAATTACCAAGGCCCAGAGACAGATAAGGGCTTGATGTGTTTGTAAAACAGAAAGGAGCCCATTATTGATGGAGCATAATGAAGGATGAGAGTGATGATATGAGATGATGTTGAAGAGGAAGCCAGATCATGGAGGACCTTGCTTTGGATTTTATTCTATGACCACTGGGAAGTCATTGGTGATTTTAAGATAAGTGAGATGACTTGTTTTTAAAAGGGAAATGAGGCTTGTGTGGAGAATGGTTCAAAAGGGCAAGAGTAAAACTTTGCTACTACATAGGAGGTTGATATTTGTTCTAGGTTAGTGATGTTGGTAGCTTATTCTGGAACAGTGTTATTTAAAAGTGGATTAAAGCAGGCAGATTCAAGATATGTGTTGAAGGTTGAACCAATGTACTTGGCAATACATTAAAAGCCTAACCAATTTGTTGCTGTGTCATGGAGAAAATCTTTTGTCTTCTTTTCAAGGTCCCTGTAAACTGACCTTTTTATATGTCTGCTTATCTCCCTTTATACCCAAGGTACACTTTGTTCTTCTGGTAAAAGAAAGTATAATATAGTAGTTAAAAGCACATGCTGTGGTGTCAGACTTTCAGGGTTCTGGTGTTGACTTTGTCCCTTTCTGTGTGATCACACCTCATACACTCTTTGTACTACAGTTTCCTCATTTATAAAATGGAGACAATAATATTTCTAACTCATAGCATTGTTTTTAGGATTCAATGAATTAATCCATCTAAAGTGTTTGGAAAACACTGGGCCATAGTAAGTGCCCAATATATGATTAGTGTATTCATTTCTTAGGGCTGTTTTGACAAACTGTGACAAACAGAATGACTTAAAACAATAGACATTTATTCTCTCACAATGCTGGAGGCTGGAAGCCTGAAATTAAGGTATCAGCAGGATTAGTTCTGCCCAGAGGCCATGAGGGAGAATTTGGGTCTTTGGCATTCTTTGGCTTATAGAAGGACCACTCCAGTGACTACCTCCTTCCTCACATGGCCACCCTCTTGTGTTCCTGATTGCTTCCCCTTTTCTTCAAATGACCTGTCTTTGAATTTAGGGTCTGTTTTAATTCCAGATGCTCTCAAGCTTCTTTTTTTTTTTTTTTTTTTTAACGTTTTATTTATTTTTGAGACAGAGAGAGACAGAGCATGAACGGGGAAGGGGCAGAGAGAGTGGGAGACACAGAATCGGAAGCAGGCTCCAGGCTCTGAGCCATCAGCCCAGAGCCCAACGCGGGGCTCAAACTCACGGACCGCGAGATCGTGACCTGAGTGAAGTCGGACGCTTAACCGACTGAGCCACCCAGGCGCCCCTTCAAGCTTCTTAATTACAAAGATTTTTCTTCCAAATAAGGTCACATTTACAGTTTCTTAGTATTGGGACATGGGCATATGATTTTATTGTTTGCAGAGGTCACCATTCAGATCACTACATTTGCCAAGACCATGCTTAGGACCAGTTTTGCTCCTATTCTGATATTTTGTAAATATTAGCCAATTTTCAAAGTCTGGTTCCAGTCTTACCACTTGCATAAAATAACTCTTAATTCTTTAAAAAAAAATTTTTTTAACATTTATTCCATTTGAGAGAGAGAGAGGGGGGGGGGAGGGAGGAAGGGGCAGAGAGAGAGGGAGACACATAATCTGAAGCTGAGCTGTCATCAGAGCCCCATGCAGGGCTCAGACTCACCAACCGCGAGATCATGACCTGAGCCAAAGTCGGATACTTTGACTGAGACACCCAGGCCCCCCTATAATAGCTCTTATTCTAAAAGATTTGTTCTCTTCCACCAGTAAAGTAAAAAAAAAAATATTTTTGAATGCCTATGATTATAAAAATAGTATAGGAGACTTGCTCCATATAGACAACTTCTGTGCCTTGCCTTTTGTTGATTATTCAGATATAGTTCAAGTTTCCTTCTCCATGTTTCATTTCTTTTTTTGAAAAAAAAATAATTAAGTTTTAAAGAGTGGGCTCCATGCCCAATGTAGGGCTTGAACTCATGACCCCAAGATGAAGAGTTACATGCATACTGTCTACCAACTGAGCCAGCCAGGCACCCTCCTCCATGTTTCATCCTGTAATGATTAGGAAAAACATTTCATTCTCATCAAAATTTTTTTCAGTGCCCCAGAAACTCATGTCAAAAATGATTATTTTGGATCTGAAATTTGGACTGGAGCTAGAGTCTTGAGTCTCATTGCTGGATACAAGTTAGACCTAGATTCTAGGGAAGTGGTTTTGGTCATCAAAAACTAGATCATTGGTGTATGTGAGAAAGGCAGAATAGTACAATGAATATGAACTAGAAAATCATAAAATATGTTATAAATAAACGACTATGCTTCATTAGGTTTTCCTTCCTCATCTTCAAATTCCTAGCTTAAAAATTAAAAAGTATTCAGTTGGCAATTTCATACAAATGTGTATAAATTATATATTATTACAGAGTTTCATGCTTGATGTGTGTAACTCATATGTCTATGTCTGTGCCTAAAGATATAAATGGAATAATGTGTACTGAAGCATTCACCATGGTTATCTTTGAGCTGTAGGATTTCAGGTGTTAATTTGATTTTTAAAATCATCAGTTCTGATGGAATTTTTAACAATATAAAAGTGTCATTTTATAAAGACAGTGGTTGTGGTGGGAGAAATGAAGGCTTAAAGAGGGGTTGGAACTTCAGGTCAGTTACTTCCAGCTGCACAAGCAGGTTTCCATATCTACTCCTGTTTCATATTTACTCCTGTTTGCATATTTACTCATGTTCAAAGGCCACAATTTAGTCTATATGCCCTAGGGAAGAAAAGGTTGGGAAGAATTGCAAAATACATACATATGCTAAACCTTAGTGTGCGTTGTAAGTAACTCATGGGCACAATACACACACACACACACACACACACACACGTCCAAGTAAGCTTTATCTGATGTGTTAAAAGTGTGGAATTTTTATTATTAAAACTTTAATACAATTACTTGCTTTTCCTGCCAACTCTCCCATAACTGTTTCTGGAGTGAGGGGCAGTTACAGGATATAGCTGAAGTGGAGCTATCCTAGTGGGGAATGATAATCTTGGTCCAAAGCCGTTAGGAATTCAATCTAGAACATAAACTACCTTTGTAACAAACTGGTTTCCTTCAGAAATACTTGAGTTTGTCTTTCCAACTATATTTATGTAAGAGTGTTTTACTGTTAGTGTTACTGTTTATATGAGTGTTATTTGCATAGAAAGTGTCATTTGGGCCACATCCATATCTGATTCGAGGTCTCCCCCCACGTTAGTGGGCACTTAGAGCTTATTGACTTACAGGCCACGACCTGAAGCCCGAGTCCCTGTGAACACATGTTCTCTGGGATTCCAGTGAATATGCAGAGTGCAATTGCATTTTTCAAAAACATGAAGAAATTCAAATAAGCTGGAAACTTGCCAAGTTTAATTTTTGACACATCTCAACATTAGAATGTCCGTGTAAATGGAAGGTCAGAGTCATGCCTTGTGGCTACTGCTTTGGGACCCAGGACTGTGGGATGTCCCACAGACAGGGCTGTCAATGCTAGTGTGTGAGTGTTGTAAGTACCGATGGGGAATGCAGGCGTCTTTTCATGTCAGCACTCTCTCAATTTCTCTCAAACAATTTAAACCACTAAACTGTTACTCTTTCTGTTGGGAATGGCAAGAAAAGCTTTTCTCTCTGTATTCCGTGCTCCTGGGACATGTGCCTATTTGCTTCAAGACTGGTTTTTGAATTTAAGGTTGCAAAACAGTTGTTCAGAAAACAACCACAGCAGTCTACTTCAGAAAACCCTTCTCTCTTTTGAGATATAACTGGATTGGTGATTCGCGTCTGTTTGTTAATTGCAATAAAGCTGCTATTGTAATTTAGAATGCTTGTTAAGAATAGTCCAACAGTCCTCTAAGGGACAATAGATAACCTGCTATGTGTCTTGCTTAGGGAGCTGGTAATTATTTTACTGTAAATGAATCTAACAATAGCCCATTGGAAAACCACAAGAGGGACAAGCTTTGAGGGAGGAGTGTTAAAATCAAGGCTCTTCTTTATTGACTACATTCATCAGCCCAAATTACTGGCAATAAAGTTTTTAGAGAGGTTCAAGTAAAGTAAGTAAAATAATTAAGGTTCTCTTCAGTTACTGTTAAAAATTCTTTGTATGAGTGCATCTTACTTAGACTCATTTTCACCTTCCTTTTAATGGAATTTTTAATGTTTTATATTATGTAATGATGACTTTTTGCTTTTTAAAAGGCTACAGTACCAGATCAGAGATTTGTAAATTTTTCTTGTAGGAATTGCTGAGCTGTTCTCACTAACTTGACTGCTTAGAGCTCCCTGCTATATTGTGTTTTTGACTTTGACTAATTTTTTTTTGTTTTGTTTTCTGAGGAAAAAAACAGGTGTAGTTAAAAGTCAGGTGCAGGGGCACCTGGGTGGCTCAGTCGGTTGGGCGTCTGACTTCGTCTCAGGTCATTATCTCGCGGTCCGTGAGTTTGAGCCCCGCGTCGGGCTCTGTGCTGACAGCTCAGAGCCTGGAGCCTGTTTCAGATTTTGTGTCTTCCTCTCTCTCTCTGACCTTCCCCCATTCATGCTCTGTCTCTCTCTCTGTCTCAAAAATGAATAAACGTTAAAAAAAAAAATTAAAAAAAAAGTCAGGTGCAAGTAATGATTTGGGGTGGTATTGCCAGAGTAAATAAAAGTTAGACAAGCACATTTTCCTCCCATGGAAAGACATTCAAAATTATGTGTTGGCTGAGGAAATGTTAGGTTATTATTTTTCAAAAATGTCAAGAAACAATATATATGTGCTCCTCAAAGCCAAGCAGAGCCTGTTGCACGTCAAGCTGATGACTCAGGTATACTCACCCTTCTAGCGTTAGATCACACCTACTTTTGGTCCCTTTTCACTCTGTCCCATTATGCCTCCTGTGCTCCATCCAGGCATAATTATTAGTTCTCAGAATGTTCCATCCACTTTCGAAGTTTGGGGCATGATATCCCCCAGTCTTGGAGGTACATCCAGAGCTTAAGAGCCCTTCAGATCCAGCTTCCTCAGGAAGTTCTCCCTAATTGGGTGGAATAAATGCCCCGAACCTCTGACGTCCTGCAAAAGTGTACGTGAACTCTATGTAACCTCAAAACAGAAGCTTATCTGCCCTGTTCATCATGATCCCACTTCCCATGATAAAATAATTGTTCTCTGGTCTCCTAGCATTTCCTTTAACTTAGAGTATATCACTTTTTATTACATTTAGTTTTCCAGATCTTCCTTGTTAGGCTGTGAGTTCCAATTTCTCACATGCATTTCTTCTCCTCCATTCCTACTGTCTTTGTGCTGGTGGAAGCCTTGTTATCTCTTAGATGACTACTGTGACCCCCTCTGTGCCTGTCCCCAGTCTTGTGCCCTTGAATCTCTTCTCCACACTATCCTCTAGAAGTATCTATTAAAGTTTATATCTGACTAGACTAGTCTTCTCCATAGGTGTCATTTGCCATGAGAACAAAGTGCACTCTCCTTAGTGTGACAAATTAAAAAAGGCTATCTGTGATCTTACTCCTGTTTTTTTTTTCCTTGTAGCCCACATTCCCACTAACTTGGGGCTTCATAGCTTATATGCCAGTAGTGCTGAGCTAATTTTATTTCACTATGAGTTTTCTGATATGTTATGATTCTGGACTTTGCTCAAGGTGTTCCTTCTGTTTGTAATGTTTTTATTCAAAACATAATTTCTGATCATCCATCAAGGTTCCATTATCACCACCTCTGGGAAGACCTCTAGATCAGTTAGCTGCTCTCTAGACTCTCAGAGCATCTAAATACATACTTGTATTATATTCTTAGTGTATTATGGTGTATTATATTCTTAGATGTACTATAATCTTAGCGATCTGTTCACCAGGAAAAGTTATTTATTATTTATGATTGCTTCCTTAAGGTCTAGCATTGTATTTGGCACCCAATAGATTCCCCGTAAGTGTCTGAATGAATGGATGGAAAAGCAGAGATTAAGAATATCCCACAGGCCATAAGAAGAAAAGCCAGGAATACAAATCTTGGAGAAAAATCAAGATATGAGTTTTATAACAAATATTCCTTTGGTAACTTTGAATTTAAGAGATGAGTCTGTGGGGATAAGGGCTAGCAGTGTAACTCTTGTGGAAAGCCTGCATTGATTCTGCAAAATGTCCCTTTGGGGCAGGTAGATGCTTTTGTGGAGAGAAGGCTGCCTTTCAAGATTCAGGTTGGTGGCTGTAGTTGGGAACAGTCTTAAAGGGCTAGCCTGGATTTCATCTTTATTTAGTTGGGATTCCGAGTTACCCTGGATTTTGAGGCAGAAAAGCACTTACTGGGGAATTGGGCTGAAACACAGGCTGAAATCTTGGAGGATAGCTGGAGAGGAAGAGAAATGGTTACAGGATAACTGTATGGAAGCTTGACTACTGCAAAGCTGGGCTAGATTATTTAGAATGTGCAAAAGGATTGCCGAGCAAATCGGAAACTGAGTAGCAGATCTTTATCTTTTTTTCTGGGGTATGTGGGCACAAAGAGGAGGGCTAAGTGAGCACTGTCGAGAAGATCAGAGCTCCTCAATGGGTTCAAGCCCAGGCCCAACATTACAGTGAGCTTGGCTGGCCCCTTTCTACTTTTGTTCACTTCCCATTTCTATTAACATATCAACATTTTTGCAATTGCATAGGTATCAGCCAGGCAGTGGTTTCTTTGGGACTCTTACTACATGTTAAGCACTGTACGAGGCTTCAAGATTATAGTGGTGAACAAGAAGCAATGGTTCCTTATGGTTCTTAACTAGTGAGGTAGATGTACAATGAATGAATAATTTCAAATGTGATTAACCACACTAAAGGGGCAGTGTGCAGTGACTTGGGAGAGTAGAGTTTCAATTTAATTTATTCTCGGGAGTCAGGGAAAGTTTATGGTAGACATGACATTTAAGCTGAGATCCAAAGAATGAGAACTTTGCTAGAAAAAGTAAAGTGGGGATTGTATAGGGTCGTCAGCATAAACAGAAATCCTAAGGTAGGATAGAGAAGTGTGGCAGAGGGCCAGCATGGTTGGGGGAGAGGTTACACTACATGAGCCTGAAGAGAGAGAGGCTGTTTTTTGGGTTTTTTTTTGTTTTTTGTTTTTTTGTTTTGGAGGGTTTTGGAAACTGCATTAAGGCTTTTAGATTTTGTTCTAAACAATGTAGAAGTAATTGGAGAGTTTTAACCTCATCATGTTTGTTTTAGAATGATTGCTCTGTCTGCCCTGTGGAAAATAGACAGAAGCAGGGGCAAAAGTAGAAAAGGAGTATCTGGTTGAGAGGCTATTGTTGTGATCCAAGCATGAGATGATACTGGCTACACCAGGGCAAAAGTGGGGAATAAGTCAGTGGATAGATGGGAAAGATATACAGGAATAGAATACACAGTTTTGGCCAATTGATTAGATGTGGCCAGAGAGAGAGAGAGAGAGAGAGAGAGAGAGAGAGGTTAAGGGTGACTTGTAAACTTTGAGCAACTTGCTATACGGTAGGTCCATTTTTTTTTTTTTTTTTTTTTTTTTTGGAGGTAGGTTTTGCACAGAAAATTTGGGTAGGGCATTTTCAAGAGGGATAAGTGCTCCTTTTAGAGATGCCTCTTTTGTATGCATAACATCAACAAAATCCAATTGTTTCTTTCCAGAGGACTGAACAAAAAATGCCGTAAGAAAATAAGCAGATAAATACTTGCAGTTTCATTAGATGGGGTCTTTTCAGGTCATAGTTGCAGTCTGTAAATTATTGAAACATAGGTATCATGTAGAAGTTACTTTGATTAAACTCTTTACCTTGGAAGCTCCTTTCTAAAAGGTAGGATGCTATTTGGTAAGCCTTTTAAAAGTTGCTTTTGACAGCTAATTTGCTCACATAATAGCATAAGGTTTCTTCTCTTGTGCTTCATATTTTTTTAAAAGAGAAAAAAAATCCTTTATAATGAACTCTGATAAATATGAGATAATTGATGGATTATATCTGCATAAAAAGAATTCAAGTTGCTAAATACAATACTCATGATAAATGGAATGCATTTAGACTTTCAGTCTGGAGATTGCATTCTGTCACTGTGCTCAAGAATAATACCGAACATTTTGAAAAAATGAAAAACAGACCAGTAGAAGAGGTTTCTTTAAGGTAACACTGAAGTTTATTTATCATAATGGGAGGCAGGTAATGATAACTTTCAGGTAATAGAATCTATGCTATAGTATATTCACTTGACACATTTTCTCTGAATATAGTAGTGTTTTTTTTTTTAAAGTTAAGGTAGAGCTTCCTCTTGCTCCATTTAATGGGCAGCTACATGGTAGGCACTAGAAAAAGCGAATTGATGGTTTTCAGATCAGTGGGGAAGATACACACACAAACACATGCATGCATACCTGATGGTGTAATGGGTAGGAATTGCAAAGGTGAATAGCATGCAGATACCAATGGGTGATGCCTAAATTGAATCTTGAACTACAAAGAATAGTTAGTCAGAATGGAGAGAAGTATTCTAGAATCACAACACAGTATGTGGAAATGGCGGATGGACAGAGATATTAAAGACCATGGCACATTGTGTGAAGTATAGGTCGTCCAAGATAGTATGGCCAGAACATTGGGTGCTTAAGAAGGAGACGCAGCGGTGATGCTGGAGAAATAGGTAGATACCTGATTGCAAACACCTTCCTGTGCAAAGCTAACAAGGCTGACCTTTATCTTGAAGACTTTGGGTTGCTATATGAAAGGATTTTAAATAGAGAAGTCATGTACTCAGATTTTCATTTTAGAAAGATCACTGCCCATTATTTTGTTAGTATATCAGAAGGGACAAGCATGGATGGCTCCCAGGTTTTGCCTTCAAATGAGAAGTCTGACTATCTTTTGGTCATTGCTACAACATTTATAAGCATCAAAATGTGCTTGATAAACATAGTTTGATGCTTATAAATGTTGTATAATTGGGGAAAAAAAAGACCCAGGAAAAGTGCCAGAGAAGCATTGATAGACAGACCGAAGGGTAAAAAGAACCTGGCTTCTAGATATGTGCATGCCTCAGTAGTGAAGGGATGGGTTTCAAATAGGAACTAACGGCCAACAGTGTAGCATGTTAGAGACAAACTGAATAAGGACTAAAAATTCTCTATTGGGTTTCACTAAAGGGAGTGTCCCTGGTCTCTGAGAATAGAGTGGTTTTGACAGTTATTGAGGGTAGGCAGATGTGAGATTGTTGAAAGCTGAAGACTAATTATACACTGTAGAATTAGAGTTGGGATATATAGTTGTTTCTTCAATGTGTTGAGTGAGAAAGGGAAAAGGCACATAGGGTGGTAGGACTTGGTGATGTGTGAGAGGAGTGGTTTTAAATTGCAGGAGGCTTGAGCTTATTTGTTTGCTTAGGTAAAATTGCAGAAGAGAGAGAGAAAGAGAGAGAGAGAGAGAGAGAGAGAGAGAGAGAGAGAGAGATTGATTAAAGATGCAGAAGGGGGAAGGCAACACTGATGGATGGCAGTCCCTGAGGGAAGAAGAATGAATGGAATCCAGCACCAAGGTGGTGGTTTGGTGATAGAAAAGATGGATGTGTTTCCTCCGAGAGAAGGTGCAAGTGGCCAAGAATGGTGTAGCTCTAAGTAAGTTTCTAAGAGGACTTTGATTAGGAAATGCTTGGAAATGCTTAGGAAAGCATTTCCATGTGGTGTCTTTGTATGTTCTCAGTTTTCTTTCATATGACTTAGTGGGGCATAGTTGGACTTAAACACATGATTCCATAGTTTGATAATTCTACAGTTTGCTCCCTTTTCTTGCATGGTGTGAACACTGATTATTGTTTTAAGCTGTAATACACTACTACCAGCAATTAGAATTTGTATTAACATCATATACACAGAGAAGAAAATACTTTATTCATTGTGTAATACTTAAAATACTTACAATGATTATAAGTCTGTCTTTTTATTCTTAAAGTATTAAATGAAATAAATGACACTGTCTCTGAAGATATAGGCCATAGTATATAGCAAACACATAGTTTTTGTGTTTGCTACTTACTTATACAATTATTTGCACACTTAATATGTTTTTTAAGATAATATGGTTCTGATTTGGCTTAAAAATCTTGTCATTTGTTTATTCTTCCCCATGAATGATTTTTTACTTATACCTATTGCAGTTCTTAATGCTTACTTACATGTTTTTTGAGCATGATGAGACAATGTAGTATTACAAAAATGAAAAAAAATGGTGTTTGCTGCGAAGGAATGAGTTAAATAAAGGTGTTTGTTAAATGGGAAGATGCTGCTTTTGACACGAATTTTCATGGAAGCATCTCTCATCTCCCCAAACACTGCTCTGCCTGATCAGTCATGCCTGGGGATGCAATCTCAGATGCTGCCAGCTTTGCTGACAGGCCTAGTGCGGTCCTGATGCCAGTGTTTTGAGCCTGGGGTCCTCTTTTCCCTGGGTGGGCTTGGCTTTTGTTTCCTATGTGGTCACTGGGCTTGGCTCTGCTTAATTTAGAAGAGCGAAGAATGGGCAAGATTTGCAGATGCCTCCAAGTTTCCAAGGACCAGCAAAGATAGTAGTTTGTATAGAATTGTGAGGTTTTATTCATATCTCTACCCTAGGGGTACGCTTTTCATCTTCTATTTTTTTGTCGAGGTGAATTTTTGAAACCAGCAAGTTTACCTTTTTGCCATTGTGTTTTCCCATTGCTACCACCACAGAGCTAAAGCCTATTACTGGAAGGCTGCCTTGGGCAAAACCGTGAAATAGGTAAAGTTTGTCTTAGACATCTGCTACTTCTTTTTCTAGCCCTGCTTCTCCGCTCCCCACCCCCCGTCACCCCAAACACCTAATACTCCTGAGTTCCTTCTGCCTGTGGGGCTTCACACAGTGTTAGTGATTGATTGCATCTTAATATCCTACATCTTCCAGGGATATAAACATTTGGAGAAACTGTTTTGGGGGGAGGGGAGTTGAGGGGGAGTAACATCTCTAACAGCAGAATTTGAAGTTTTAGGGTTGGGGGTAATGGTAATTGAGAAAATAGGGGGCAAAACCTTCTAATTCTAAAACAAATGTGTAAATGACTGCTTCCTCTGCTCTATTTGAAAAATTGGGGTTATTATTAATAATGAGTGCCAATTAAAAATCCCTTGAATTATCATACTGAAATATGATAATATGCTGGCATGAATGGGCCAACTTTTCCTTACTCTTCTGTGAAGAAGACACTCTGTAATGATATAAAGAATGAACTGAGACTATTTTTATACAATGGCTCATGAACTCACAGACATGAGGGAACAATCATTGTTTAGCATTTCAATTTGTGGTCTATCTTGGAATCATATTTTAATTAACCCAGCCAACACCTTTGTGTGAGATAAATGATATTATCCCTGGAGTACAATATAAAGAAAAAAAAAGTAATCTAATCTAAAAGCATGAAAGGGGGCAAAATACTGCTCTTATCAAATCTGTTAAAGATTGGGTTAAAGAGATAGCTCAAGGTTAAGGGTCTCCTGCTAAGAAGTTGCCTAGTTAATCAGTAAGAGAATTGGAGTGAGAACATTTGAGCTTCTGGCCTCCTTGGGCACAGAGTCACTGTTTCCTTTGAGGCTATGTTAATAATCACCGTTAGTGACCTCAGGAGACCACAGCTCCTAGCAATGAAGCAGATGGCATGCTTCCTCCATCACCCTACAGTTCATGAGCCATAATGCTACCCAAGTGGGATGCGAATGTTAAATAATAACAAATTAGGCTGTGTTGAAATCATGGCTTTGAATATATCTCAATAACTTTCTGTTTCCAAAGGACTTTGAGTTATATTTATAACCCATTCAAACTACTTAAAATTCCCGTAATTCAAAATCACTATGCTTCTTTTTAGTGCTTAAAGAAATAGCTATCTGGTAGGACCATATATACTCTGATGGTGAGTTTGTATTTAGAAGGAAGAAAGGTTATCAGCCTTACAACTGGGTGAGGTCCTATGAAAGTTTATAGAAATATAGCATATTAGCACTAAAAGGAATCTTGGAAGTTGGGAGGAAATGAATTTGTAACTGAGATCTTCAGACCAAACTCATTATCAAAACTGCACAGATAACAGGTTTTAAATCAGTTAATAATAGCCTCTGGAGAAACAAGCTTTCTGGAACACTGGAAAGCTAGGGGAGAGAAATTGACCAAGGACACCCAGGCCCTGACTCTGCTTTCTCCATATGGATGGGGGCTGTGACCTTGCTCATGCTGAGTTTGATTTAACAACTAGAAGATCTGCTGTTTGTAAACATTCCTTTAAGTGGAAGCATGCCTGTGGCAGCATAAGTTCTTTCTGGGTAAGTGATTTTAACCACATGTATAAAAAAGGCCAGTGGTGTGGCAAGCATTTGGTCATTTCACAGATCTGGCTGGAAGATTCTACATCCTTGGCTAATTAAATTGGGATTTGTCTAATCCTACAGTGGGTGTATGTAAGTTCACTTAATCCCTAATTTTACAGATGAGGGACATACAGTTTATGGAAGAAAAATGACTTTTCTAAACTGGCATCTTTTGTATTAGAACTGCAGAAAGAACTGAGGTCTCCTCACCCCGAGTTTGAATGGGTTATAAATATAACTTAAAGTCCTTTGGAAACAGAAAATCATTGAGATATATTCAAAGCCATGATTTTAACACAGCCTGATTTGTTATTATGCTCTTGTATGATTATCTATAGCCTCAGGACTCAGAAAAGAGAACCTTGACCCTGTGGTTTCTATTAGTGACACCATCATATTTCAGTCATTTTTGCCTTCATTCATTTAGCAAATATTTACTAAGTTCTTGCATTGGTAGAAGTACAACAGTGAACAAAACAGATCCAAGTTCCTGCCCTGATGACGCTTACATTATAGTCAAGGAAGACAGACAAAATAGGTAAGTAAGATGTGGTTTAAAGTATGTCTAAATATGTTTAATGTATATCTGATGGGGGTAAGTGCTATGAGAAAAGGTGAAGTGGAAAAGAGACATGGGGTTGTGTGTGTGAGTAGGCTGTGGTGATTTTCAATAGAGTGGTCAGGAAAGAGACCTCAGTGAGTAATCACTCATTTTCCCGGTCATGTAGGTTCTACTCTTACAGTGTCTACAATATCTATATTTCTTTTTCCACTTCCTTGAAATGGAAATTGAAATAGAAACCTGCCACTGTGTCTCTTCCTGACCACAGGTTGTCTCTTTTTCTCTCTCTGTTCTCTCTGTCTTATTGTGAGGCATCCATTATCCTTCCTCCAACCTAGTTTTCAAGAAATCAGACCTGAATCCTATCGCTTCCCACCTCTGAAAACTTCAGTGACTCCTCATTCCACACAGCCTCTTGACCAGGACATTCAAGTCTTTCCATGTGGCCACATTTCCTCTGTCCATCCTGCATCCCCTCCTGCTTAGGTAGGCAGGCCGCTGGTCCCCCTCTCCATCTTGCCTCACTCTTTCCTTTTTTAGGAATGCCCTTTTACCAGTTGAAGCTCTGGCTATCTTCACAGTTGATCTCAAATTATTTCCCTTTCCACAAAGTTTTTTTCTGAAACTTTCCTGTTCCACCACCCCCCATGCCCCAAACACCATGAGAAAATCCAGTTAGCAATTTGAGGATAAAATTGATCTTCTACTCATCTTTCAATAGCATGGTTCCTGGCACACTGTCACTGTGCCATAAGGGTTTGTTGAGTCAAATTGAATGATACTTGTCAGATTCCACTGACAATCAGGTATCTCAACAGAAAGTTGAGATTTCTTTTTTTTTTTTTTTAATTTTTTTTTTCAACGTTTATTTATTTTTGGGACAGAGAGAGACAGAGCATGAACGGGGGAGGGGCAGAGAGAGAGGGAGACACAGAATCGGAAACAGGCTCCAGGCTCTGAGCCATCAGCCCAGAGCCCGACGCGGGGCTCGAACTCACGGACCGCGAGATCGTGACCTGGCTGAAGTCGGACGCTTAACCGACTGCGCCACCCAGGCGCCCCAGAAAGTTGAGATTTCAATGTGGGTTCTGTATATTGCTCATGAAAATGTAGCCAAGGCATAGGAGAAAAAGTATTTAATAGTGTATATTTCAAACAGGAAGAGGCTTTCAGTAATATAGTGTATTCTATGCTCAGGGACAGTTGGAAAGAGAATGTACTCACGTGAATTTACGTGGGAAGCTGGCTGTCAGCTGAGCTGTGTGGAAATGAATCTGCCTTAAACTGTTTTCTGCTAAAATAAGCAACATTTAGAAATGTTGTCTATCTCTTTAGGTTAGTACTGAATTATCCCACAGCTTTCTGAAGCTCATCAAATTAATAATTGTTTCCAGTGATCTGTAAACAAGCTTACTTTAAGCAATTAACCCATTTGCTTATTAGCATAAAAGACTCCAGTAACAAAGAATTAGAAGTTGATAGGGTCAGTTCAGGATAGCAATGTCTTTGCCCATTAGTTCCTTCCCTGAGTACCATGCTGCATAGTTATGTTACCAAAGACTTGCCTCTGGAAGATATAGCTTTTTCTCCACCCAAATCCACACTGACCAAGATGGAGAAGCTACTTTTTTTTTTTTTTTTTAATTTTTTTTTTCAACATTTATTTATTTTTGGGACAGAGAGAGACAGAGCATGAACGGGGGAGGGGCAGAGAGAGAGGGAGACACAGAATCGGAAACAGGCTCCAGGCTCTGAGCCATCAGCCCAGAGCCTGACGCGGGGCTCGAACTCACGGACCGCGAGATCGTGACCTGGCTGAAGTCGGACGCTTAACCGACTGCGCCACCCAGGCGCCCCGAGAAGCTACTTTTAAAGTAGTGGACAGTGTGGGAATGGACAGCTGCTTCTATAAGCAGTGTCCCTGGCATTGGGATGGAGGGGCAGCCTTTCAGTAGGCCACATGAATTTTCCCTGGATGCTGACCTTACCATCTAATCTTTACTGTCTTAACTACTCAGTCAACCTCTTGTCTCTTTCAGTTTCTGGCTTATAATCAATTTGTGACTAGTGCTGGGATTCGGCCCTAAGTTTTCCCATCCATAGGTTGGATTCCTTTTGGGCAGCAACCTAAAAAAATTCCTGCTCAGAGGATTAGTTTCTTCTGGATAAGCTTTCTAGAAGTGAATTTGCCAAGAGGGTACATATAAAACAAAGCAAAATAAACAAAATCTCCATCTGCTGTTTCTAGCAGAAATGATTTGGAAGCATCTTTCCTACCCAAAGGATTAGACTCTGTTGGGCAAGCTCCTAGACTCAAATCTGGATCTCTTCTCTTAGAGGGGTGAAGTCTTTTAATCCTACATAATTCTGATGATAGATGGGCTCAGTACTGTTATTCAGGTAATAGCCGTGATCTCACTTTAAGAAGAAACAGGTAAAGGGGTGCCTGGGTGGCTCAGGCGGTTAAGCGTTAGACTTCAGCTCAGGTCATGATCTCACAGTCTGTGAGTTCGAGCCTCACGTCTGGCTCTGTGCTGACAGCTCAGAGCCTGGAGCCTGCTTCAGATTCTGTGTCTCCCTCTCTCTCTGCCCCTCCCTCCCCTGCTCATGCTCTGTCTCTCTCTGTCTCAAAAATAAAATAAAAACACTTAAAAAAAAAAGAAGAAACAGGTAAAAACAGTTAGTGATGCTTTGTTATGCAATTGTTGGTTATGCTTTGAGATTTTTTTTTAAGTATTAATATGTTGGTATTTCATTTTAGGTGTTAATACTTTATTAGTTAGAAATGGATTTGGGGATTTTTCTTACACTCTGAAGCTAAGCATGGAAAATTAGGACTGTACTCCCTATATCTGTCTGTGAATATACTATCACTCAGTCACCCTAGCCAGAACAGTAGAAATCATCTTAAAATATCTAAAACCCATGTGTTCTACCTTTTAAATTTCTGTTCTTATTAAGGTTATCTGAGGCCTCCCTTTTGCTAAATTCAGTGAAAAAGTCTTAACGCTCATTTTTCGTGCCTATCAATTAAGATGACATAGATGGTCATTCCCTTTATCTTGAATAAGTTTCTTCACTTGGTTGGTTTTCTTTGTTTGTTCTTCCTCTTTCTAATCTCTAATAGCTGGAATCCCTCAGCGCTCATTCCTTGGGCCTTTTCTTTGACAATACAAATCATCTCTTGATGATTTCATCCAGGCTCGTAGTTTTAAACATCATCCATATGAAGATATTTCCCAAATTTGTCTGTTTAGCCCAGATTTCTCTCCTGAACTGCAGACTCATTTAGGCAGTGGTCCACTTCTCATTTCTATTTATATGTCTAATTAGCTTTGGAGTCTAATATATGAAGCTGAAATCCTGGTCATTCCTATGAAACCTGCTCCTCTCATAGTCCTCCTCATCTCAGTAATTGGCTATTTCACCCTTCCAGATTCTCAGGCCAAAACAACTTGGGGTTATGCTTGACTCCTCCCTTTTTCTCATACTTCACATTTAATCTGTCAGTAAATGTTGTTGGCTCTATCTTCAAAATATATGCAGAATATAGGTTACTTCTCATTACCTCTACCTCTCCAAGCCACCATCATCTTTTACCTATTTTTTGTAAGGACCTCCTTTTTTTTTTTTTTTTTTTTTTTTTAATATTTATTTCTGAGAGAGAGAGAGTGAGTGAGCTGGGGAGGCGCAGAGAGAGAGGGAGAAACAGAATCCAAAGCAGGCTCCAGGCTCTGAGGTATCAGCACAGAGCCCAACATGGGACTCGAGTCCACAAACTGTGAGATCATGACCTGAGCTGAAGTCAGACGCTTAACCAACTGAGCCACCCAGGCACTCTGTGTAAGGACCTCCTAAGTGGCCTTCCTTTTTCTGTTCATGGCACCCTATAGCCTTTTCTCAAAACACGAATCACAATTACCATGTCAGTTTTCTACTCTAAACCCTTCAGTGGTTTCCTATCTCTCTCAGGGTAAGAGTCAAAGGCATTACAATCTCTAATAAAGCACTATAATATCCAGTCCTTTATTTACCACTCTGAACTCCTCTCTCTGTGACTCTCCTTTCAGTCACAGTGTGGCAGCCTCACTAGCCTCCTTGTTTTCCCTCCCTGAGCAAACATATGGGACCGGACTGTCAAATGAGACCAGCATGAATCAGCACTTTTAACCTGTATTACTCTATTAAATGATGTCAAGGATACAGGCAGTCCAAAAGATTATACAAAGTAGAGAGTGGTCCATGATATCATTGGTACCTCCCAAGGTCCTTCCTATGTTGGATACGATTATCTGGCTTAGAACAGATGAGCTATCTGAATGAGATTCATGAGATTACCTCAGACAGAAGGAGTATTTAAATTATGAAACATCTCCATTTTGTACTCTAGAGTGTTATACTTGTGTATGATAGAGATATGATGCATATCTAATACCATATAGGGAGACATACATCATAAATGTTAGGTTCTATTTATTTAGGTAATCCTTAATATAGAGACATCTGGCTACAGGCATTTCAGAGATTGTTTCTTTCCCCTGGGTAAAAACCATTAGTTTAATTATCCACAAGTCCAGGTGATAGGCGTTTAGGTAGTTGTGACCTCCTTTTTCTTCCCCCATACTCCTTTCCTCCTGGTAAATTATTTCCACGATGATGTCTCTCAAACTCAAATCTGCTTTGTGGTCATATCTCTCTCCTGCTTAAAATTCTTCAGTGGCTCCCATAGCCTTCAGGGTAAACTCCATATTTCTTAGCATGACACTCAAGGCCCTCTTTACCTCTCCAACCTCTTTGGAGTTTCTGTCTCTCACTCATACTTATGTGCCTTTTCCTTTTATTTTGTTCATGAATTTTTGTGCCTGGAATGATCTATTTGAGTCATCTGACTCACTAGCTCCCTAATGATTTAGCCTAAAGCTCTTTCTTGTAATGTTTTACCTTATTCCCTTTTGTTTGGATTAAGTGTTCTTCTCCCATAGCAACCAGTGCCTGCCTCTGCTAGCGCATTTACACCCCATGTACTAATTGTCCTTGAATGTATATGTCTTATTTCCTACACTTCAAGCTTCTTGAGTTCTATTTATTTTGTATCTCCAAGACATTTAGTAAACTTAAACTAAAGAATACAGGACCTTTAGATAGGTAGTAGCTTTCAAATAGTTCTGACTTGGTTACACCAGACACAGAAGATTGTCTCCTTGATCAGTTCTCGTAAGAGGATACACAGAGAATGGCAACGATTAGGTATCCCTGCTAGGATCAAGTCTGGGAGGCAACGAAGACATCAGTGGTGTTGGTGAATGGTCAGAGAATATTATGTAGAGAATTGCCTTCATGGTGCTAAAATGTGAGAAGGGGACTTTGAGGAGGAGCCTTGTTCATCTTTATTCTATACTTAAAAGCTCTGGAGAAATTAGCCGTAATGAAATCCTTGTCCTGTTGTTAAATAGGTCAACTTAAAGAAGTTAATGGAAATTTTTTGACCCATGATTTGTTATATTATCCTGTGAGTCAAGTGTTAACTAGAGAAGAGCATGTTTTCCGCTGAGCTTCACAACTCTTGACTTGCTAGAATTTTTATTTTTGATTCTAAATGTCCAAATTTATAATTTACAACACCACAGTTTGTTATCCCCATGGATATTTACCCTGAAATCAAGATTAATAAAAATAATTGTGTATAAGATGTCATTTACCTACTGATTTATTAATTTAGGCTGGTCTGTTTTATTAAACTTACACACATAGGAAACCTGATGGAGTAAATTGAAAACTTGTATATTTTCAGGTATTTTAAAATATAAGTTATGTTTCTATAATTTATAATATCTTTTTCAAGGATTGCATTGTCTTTTTTGAGAAAACACTGTCCTGTTCATATATTGCATATAAGAATAACTAATTCATATACATTTTTTAAGCAATGCAATCCATTATGTTTCAAATGTTTTGGGAAATGGATTTACAAGGTGTAGAAGAGAATTGATAGGAGAAGATCCTTTATAGATTTAGACCTCCACATTGCCTTATAGGTGTTATCCCAAAATGTTATCTTTTTTTTTTATTCGCTTTCTAAAATTAACATAGTCACTTTAGTTTAAGTCCAAAATGACCTGCCTTATACTAAATTCTGCTCTGTAGTGAACTGGCCAAGGGGCCGATATAGCTAAATCTCAGAATTATAGAATTCAGATTACATTTTAGATAATTACTTTGTTTCCTCAATAATCTGCTAGTTACCATAAACATAAGCATTTGAAAATTGAATTTTAACATGTTAGTTTTGTTATTTATGTTTTAGCTTATTTATTTAAAGTCAAGTTAGTTAACAAACGATGTCATATTGGTTTCATGGGTAGCACCCAGTGATTCATCACTTCCATGTATATAACTCCCAGTCTCATCCCAACAAGTGCCCTCCTTAATGCACATCACCCATTTACCCCATGCCCCCACCCATCTCCCCTCCGAAACCCTTAGTTTATTCTCTGTGTTTAATAGTCTTTTATGGTTTGCCTTCTCTCTGTTTTTATTTTTACTTCCCTTCCCTTATATTCATGTGATTAATGAAATCATATGATGTATGTCTTTCTCTGACTGACTTATTTTGCTTAGCATAATACACTCTTCTTCCATTCACATTGTTGCAAATGGCAAGATTTCATTCTTTTTTGATTGCTGAGTGGTATTCCAATATATATATATATGCACATATATACATATACACCACATCTTCTTTATCCATTCATCAGTTGATGGACATTTGGGCTCTTTCCATTTGGTTATTGTTGATAGTGCTGCTATAAACATTGGGGTGCTGTTGGTGGGAATGCAAACTGGTACGGTCACTCTGGAAAACTGTGTGGAGGTTCCTCAAAAATCTAAAAATAGAACTATCATATGACCCAGCAGTTGCACTACTAGGTATTTATCCAACGGATACAAAAATGCTGATTTGAAGGGACACATATTAATTTTAAGAATATACTCTTTTTCACGGGCACCTGGGTGGCTCAGTTGGTTAAGTACCCAACTTTGCCTCAGGACACGATCTCACGGTTTGTGAGTTCAAGCCCCGCATCAGGCTCTGTGCTGGCATCTCAGAACCTAGAGCCTACTTTGGATTCTGTGTCTCCCTCTCTCTCTGCCCCTCCCCCACTCACATTCTCTCTCTCAAAAATAAATAAAAATTAAAAAAAAACTTTTTGAAAAAAAGAATATACTCTTTTTCAGAAAGTCAGTATTTTAAAGGGGACTATTATAAATATGAGCTACAATACAGAAAATGTACAAACATGAATGAACAAAATGGAAGGTTCTTAGTGATTAACTGAAGTCCATCCTGCTGTTTTGTAAATGTATTTTATATTTTGCTCTTGGCCTTTTTATTTTCAATCAATCTACCTTTTTTCTTCTGAAATATGTACATTGTACATTTTTGTGATTATCCCACATTTGAGGGGTGACATGTTAGCTGATCTTTAATTTATTCCTCCAAATATCTTCTTTATTCAAATGTGTGATAGAAGGAAACATATAGGAACAACCCTTAGCAATCATTATATAAAATGAAAAAGTTGTGGGGTTCAGTAATAATACATTACTATGCTAGAAAACTATGCCTTGCTTCATTACTGAATCAAATGTCCTTTGGAAAAGAGGTGTTTTAAAGATGTATAGGCCATATATTTTATACTAAGATAATCATTCACTGTGTTGTTTAAGTAAATAAGCTAGTTTAAATAAGCTCATAATGAGTTTTTAATTTATAGAGAAATGAATCAGGGCAAAGAGAGGTGCAGAGTCTTAAAAGAATTTGCCTTGTATAATAATTGAAGAATCACTTGAGTAAAATCCCCACTGATCTAGCTTTTGTTGGACGAAAGAATGCAATTACATTAAAAATTAATACTTCAGTGTAATATGAAACCAATGCTGCCTGAATTATTATGTGCCAAATTAGGTTGCTGTAAACAATAACAAAATGGGTGACTGTGCAGATGGAAGCGTGGAGTTATTTAAACTTGCAGTGGCTTGTTTAATGAGATGCAGTGAGAGCAGAAAATGTTTAATTTAGTAACGGGTGACCTGAATCACTCTGTCCTACAGAATGATAGGCTTTGGATTAATTTTCAGTTAAAACAAAATAACTGAATAACAACTCCTATTAATATATAATGTAGACTATTTCATATTATTCTGTTCTTAGAGAAATGGCAGCTTTCAGTGGGGTTATTATGGTTTCTATGTGAAACATGGCCAACCAAATTAGGTCTTTGTTAGTTTTATTTTTTTTTTTTTCCCCTTAGAGACTCTGAGGATACTTTGTGTTTCTTTATGATTGGATTCCATTAAGATCATAATCTAATAGACACCTTGAAGGAAATCTTATTTTGGTATTTGTCTGGAATATAATTGTGTAGGTCTGGTCTGCTGTTATAAATTGTAGGTGGTTTAAGATGATTAAATAAAAACAAGAAGGACTGATCTCATATTTAGAAAGGTCTCTGGACCCAAATATTCTTGAAACTGATTCTTGCCATTGTTTTCCGTCTTTTAGAGTTAGTGCACCATCCTGACAGTTTGGGTATATGGGAAACTTCTTTCTCAGAGGGTGTGAGGTCACAGTTTATGATAATGAAATGTAGCAATTCAGGGCAGGGAGTTGAATTATTGAAGAGTCACCTTGTATGACTTTAGGGATTCTCAATCTATGGTTATCCTGTGATATGGAAACACACTTCACACTTACATTCAATATTTAAAAAGAAAACAAAAAACTTTTCACTCTAGAGGGCATGGTCCTCTATGAACAATGGACATGTAGTGAACATCTGTGGTGAGAATGAGAATCTGAAAGTATCTTTTAAACTTCTTTGTAAATGTGGAATACAGTTTATTGTTTTCATCCTCCCTCAATAGGATGTTCCTTGATAGATCTTATTCATTTGGAGTTGGTTTCCAAACTAAATAAAAAGAAAGAAACATGTACCATCTTAATGCGATGAACATAAACGTGTCTCTGGAGTCACATTTATAAGCATTTAGTGTTAGGGACGTTATCGTATTTCTTTCTCACATCTGAACTCTGTGCAGTTATAAAATTGGAATTTTTTTTAAAGATGCTTAGCATCACTCATCATTAGGGAAATAGAAATCAAAACCACAATGGGGTATCACTTAACACCTGTCAGAATGATTAAAGTTAACAACATAAGAAACAATAGGTGTTGGCGATCAAGTGGAAAAAAGGGGAACCCTCTTACACTGTTGGAATGAATGCAAACTGCTGTGGCACTCTGGAAAACAGTGTGGAGGTTCCTCAAAAAGTTAAAAAATAGTGGCACGTGGGTGGCTTAGTCGGTTAAGTGCTGACTTTGGTTCAGGTCATGAGCTCGTGGTTCCTAAGTTTGAGCCCCACATGAGGCTCTGTGCTGACAGCTCATCACCTGGATCCTGCTTTAGATCCTGTGTCCCCCCCACCCCCAGCCCCCGCCCCTCCCTCACTCATGCTCTGTCTTCCTCAAAGAGAAGATAAACATTAAAAAAAAAAAAAGTTGAAAAATAGAACTACCCTATGACCCAGCAATTGCACTGGTAGGTATTTACCTAAAGGATACAAAAATACAGACTCAAAGGGGTACATTATACATTCACCCTGACATTTATAACTGCATTATCAACAGTAGACAGACTATGGACAGACCCCAAATGTCCACCAACTGATGAATGGATAAAGAAGATGTGGTATATATATATACAATGGAGTATTACTCACCCATTGGAAAGAATGAAATCTTGCCATTTGCAATGACATAGATGGAACTAGAGTGTATTATGCTAAGCGAAGTAAGTCCGTCAGGGAAATACAAATACCATATTATTTCACTCCTATGTGGAAGTTAAGAAACAAGACAGATGAACATATGGGAAGGCAGAAAAAGATGATGGCAGAAGGGAAACAAACCATAAGATACTCTTAAGGATAGAAAACAAATTGAAGGTTGATGGAAGGAGGCAGGTGGGGGATGGGCTATATGAGTGATGGGTATTCAGGAGGGCACTTGTGATGATGAGCACTGGGTGTTGTATGTAAGTGATGAATCACTCAATTCTATCCTGAAACCAATATTATACTTTATGTTAACTAACTAGAATTTAAATGAACAGTTGAAAAAAGTGGTATTTTTAGAAAATATTGAATATTACATTCAAATTCAAAAAGTATTGTAGTTCATATGTTATAAGATGCAGATGTGGAACCTTAGATCTGTTTAGTGTAAAAGGCAAAACAAAGTTCTTAATTTGCATATGCTATTTTGTAACTAACTTTGGAAATAAATGCTTTTGTATAAAAAACAGCATAATAGTTGAAAAGAAGAAAAAGGAGTAGATTCTAGTAAGAACTTGCTAGAATATTATCTAATTCAAGTGACTAATTCTTTTATTTCAAATAAAAACAATCTTACTTTTCCTAAGAAACAACATGCTTTGTACCATATAAATCTCTATGCTTTAGTTTCCTTTTGGAAAGATAATTTTTCAAGGTTTATTCTTTAAAATGATGAGACTTTAGAATGTTACAGCTATTGAATATCTCTGAAAAATAGAAAAAAAAATAACAAGCATTTATTGTTTCAAGAACCATTCGTTGGTAATTGTGGCTTTGAACAATAGAATACAGGGAGAGCTAGTCTGTGGGAGTTATTTTCTGGTTAGAAACAGTATATAGATAGATAACCTTTCCTTGAAAAGAATTCTAATATTTAGTTAAAGCTTTTTGTTTGGGTAGTAATTATTAGAGGACGCTTTCTGCACTCTGAGTGTTCTACAAATGCTCATATTAACCAGAGCATGTGATTTAGAATTAGTAGGCTTTAGTTCAAATCCTGGCTCCTGTATCCCTGGCTCTTTTATTTTTTAGATACTAGACCTTTTGCTTATATTTCCTGAGCCTCATTTTCCTCACTTGTAAACTTGTGCTTATAATTCATAACTTCCAAGTTTTTATTAGGGTAAAATGACTTATATGTAAATGTTTTGTTAATTATACACTACAATATCATTATTATATGTCATAGACTCTAAAGTTCTTCCTTGTCTAGCAAGAAAGCGGGACGCAGGATTAAAAGTGAGAGATGGCTAATGTCCGGGAAAAGACAAGAGCCCCAGATAAGGGTCCTTGCCCTGTTTTCATTAGGATCAGAAGGGTTACAAACATGGTGATGGACATGCACAAGGAGACAATGAAACTATGAACATTAATTCTTGGACGTGAGGGGAAGGGGCTCATGAAGATACTCAGGGTTAGGGGTTTGGGTTAATACAAAACAAAATCCTGGTGCTGGGCAGCCTGGTGGAAGGTTGTTTACAGCAGACAGGAGGCACCACCTCTGTTTATCTTAGCTAGCCTAGGGGGATGAGACAGATAGGACACGTGACCTCAGGCACCTTTCTTTTGTTAATCATGTCTGCTCTGGGCAGCTTCACCCCCAGCTTGGGTCTATAGCCCTATTTACCTGTTTACCTAACTTGGTCCTTCCCTCCTGGGCGCTCCTGCCCTGAATACCTAATCTTGTTTATTTCATATACCTATGTCATATATTGGGGTCTTTGCTCCCCTCTCTCTATACTGGCACTTCTGCCCCACCTTCTCTATACTTATTTACCTAACCTTGTTTACCCAAATTTGCTGTAAGTGTCCTATGGCTTTGTAATTCTTTATGCCTATTTAACCCATTGCTATAAGCCCAGGGAATTTCTAAGCTTATTCCCCACAATTACATATGATGCCTAAAAGTTTCTTTGTAAAGGAATCCTCTATGTTGAATCATTTTAAATGGAGAATTTCTTTGTAAAGTAAATGATTTTTACATTTCTTTCTCTCCCTTCCACCGATTCTTTGTTGCACTAATTGTGTACTCTGAAATTTTTAAACACTGTGTTTAAAAGTGTGTCTATCAATATTGTACTTGTGACATATTTGAGAATGCATGTTAGCCCCATGGAAAAGATAGTATTCAATTTGTAGTTGTGGCTTCTTGTTTTTTTTTTTTTTTTTTCCTTTGGAGAGAGAGAGGGAGAGAACAAATGGGGGAAAGGCGGAAGAGAATCGTAAGCAGGCTTGACACCCAGTGCAGAACCCAAGTTGGGGCTCCATCCCATGACCCTGGGATTATGACTTGAGCTGAAATCAAGAGTCGGACACTCAGGCGCCACCCAGGCACCCCTATTTGTATTCATTAATTACTGATATTTCCAATATTTTTTGGAAGAGAAATTAGTCTCTCAGTATTGGCCCCTGTTTTGATCACTGTGGGAAGAAAAGCTTAAAACTGTATTGGTAATATGCATTTAAATTTCCTCCATGTCTTTTCATGGTGTGGTATCTCATTTCTGTCTAGCGCTCAGTAACATTCCATTGTCCAGATGTACCACATCTATTTTATTTACCCATTTACCTACTGAAGGTTGTTTGTATGTTTTGGCAATTATGAATGAAGCTATTATAAGTGTTCATGTGCAGAATTTTGTGTGGATTTAAGTTTTGATTCTTTGAGGTAAATACTCAGGAATTTGGTATTTACAATCAATTAAAACAAACTTTGAATCCCAATTTAGCAAAAATATTAATCCCCAATAAAGAATGCCATTGTTTTCATTAGTAGATATATATTACTCTATCCAATATATAGAACTCTATCTATCTATCCATAAAAATCTGTAGAAATGGAATACAAATGGATTGGTGGTAGTGGTTATAAAAGTCGGGGTTGTTGAGAGGAGATGGAATTGCATATAATTGGCAATTTGATCAGTCCAGAACTACTGATCTATTAGTTTGGAATAATAGATTAAAAATGTACAATGCCTATATCTGCGTAGGAGATCATGGGTAATTAAAAATTTTCCACTTCATGTTGAGTTACATCTGAGAGTTGCATGTATGTTTCCTGTGCAAAATTAACATTGATAAAGAGCTGAAGATTTTTTTCCAGAAACAAAATATATAAGCTAGATAAACCTTTGTATGTAGCTTGAGTTTTTCTTTTAGCCTCTATTAATACATTGGGCTCATCATTTATCTTCTAAAGTAGTGTTGAGTAAACTAATAGTATACCTGAGGATTAAAGTAGCACGTTGCGTACGATATTAGATAACGAAATGTCCTGTTTCAGGGGTGTTTTTGGTCCATGAAATAGCATTTTTGTGTTCATTTCTGTTTACCAGATCAGATATTCATAGGTGAAAACAAAAGTATTCCGTATTTGTTATGGTCCATATTTGTAAGCTTTCCCTTTTGCAGATTTTGCATATATTCAGAAACTTTGGGGATTATTTTAGAATGCTTAGGACCATCCACTTGACTTTGAGGTGAACAAAACCAAACAAAACAAAGGCAAACAGATTTCTGCTCAAATGAAAACTAGTTAACTTGTTTTTCTCTACCATTCATAGGCATCAAAGCAAACTTTTCAAACCCATTATCACTCAGAAATCTCTTCCAATGAGGCTATTTTGGGGAAAAAAAATGCTTAGCTGAAATCAGAGGTAATTTGATGCATGTCTTCTGTGTTTTAGTGAAATGGTTCTAAATGGCCTTGAAATCTGTGCAGTTAGATAATTTCTGAAGATATTTTGTTTAGTACTTCAGTGTTTTGCACAGCATTGATGTAGTTGCTGTTATTTAAAAATCAATATATTTTACCTAAGAATCTTGATTTCTGGTTTTCCTTAAGTGTTAGATCAGGCCATTCTGTACCCACAGCTCTGCCTGGTAGTGGTTTTATGGGGCTGGGTTAACATTCTCCTCGTTGGTTCACCAAAGACCCCACTGGGACTGTTCACTTACTTTACTTGCCCAACTTCTCTAAACATTTGACTTTATCAGCCTTGGCCTAAATGCTTGTCTGACTTAAAAGTTGTATGTAGCAGTTGTTGAGAGCCTTAGTACACATCGATCCATGTTTTGTGATTCTTTAGTAGCAAACTTTGACCACAAGTAGTTTTTTGTGGGATCTTTCTGAAACACAAACTTGAGATTGCCCTGATTAAAGCACTTTGAGGTTTAAGGGATTCTCTCTTCAGCTTTCTGATGTTGCTTTTCAAGCCCTTGACCTTGACTTTCTCTCAAGGGCATTATTATCTGGCATTGGCCCACAGGCAAATGGAATCACCTCTAACTTCCTCTTACCTGTGAACCTTATATGTTCTTTTGTGTGGAGTGTGCCCCACCCTGTTCATCTGGCTTCCAGCTCCTCCTCTTCCCCCAGGCAGCCAGCCCTCTTTGCCCACTCTGCCTCGAGCAGCATGCCTACCCTGCTGGCTGAGAGCTCCTTGAGATTGGGCAGGGTCATCTTTTCTACACTTGCTGCACCTGTGAGTATTCATTTAATAAATGGTTCTTAAGGTTTTTTTGGGGTGTCATTTGCCTGATATAATTCTCTCATAGCATTGAAATTTAGGTAGTTTACATTTTGAGAAATGTTTAATTTTTGTGGAGTGACAGATTTCCCTCTACCACCCCCCAACCTCCCAATAGATATTCTAAGCACCTTTATCACATAAAATTTTATTGGATTACAATGAGTTTCTTATCTTTGACATTCTCTTTCTACTTAAAAAAATTTTCTTTTGTTGTTTATTTATTTTTGAGAGAGAGAGAACACAAGCGGGGAAGGGGCTATTTTTTTTTTTAACTATATTTTCTACTTAAGATAAAATTGGAAATATTTTTAGAAATTAGAGAAAGCCTAGAAAGTATTAATAAAATCTGTGAAAGTTTTGTAACTCTTATCATATCATTTCTACTTTTAAAGGAAACATTTTATATAGACAAAAAATAAATTAATAGTGACATTGTCGATCTTGGGACTTAGTAAATTTTAAAGTGTAGTTTTCCAGCAAGAGTCTCTGTTCTAGCATGAAATGCAATAGGAAGCACCATTTTCTAATGCTTGGGGCTAAAAAACCAAATTCATGCATCTGAAACAATATCAAAAGATATCTCTGAATAATTATCTGCATATTGTGCCAATGTTACTAATCTTAAATAGATTCTTCACAGGTTCTCAAAAATAGAATTTTAATTTAAATACTCAAAAAGCAGTTTAGTGTTAGCTTCAATCCTAATGCAACATTGGAGCCACATGTTATTCATAGGTAGCTGGTGTTCTTTTCCTTTCCTACCTTCCATCCCCAATTATTCCCTGTCCCCTTTCCCTTTTCCGTTGGTGATGTCCCTTTTCCATTGGTAATTAAAAAAAAAAAAATTAATGTATTTTTGAGAGAAAGAGAGATAGAGAGTGAGGAGGGAGGGGCAGAGAGAGAGGGAGACACAGAATCCAAAGCAGGCTCCAGGCTCTGAGCTGTCAGCACAGAGCCTGATGTGCACTTGAATTCATGAACTGCGAGATCGTGACCTGACCTGAAGTCGGATGCTCAACTGACTGAGCCACCCAGGCACCCCGTAATGTCCACTATCTTACTCTTTTCTAATGATATGACAGCTACTTAAAATACTCTTATGACAATATTTATAGTGCTTGTTCATCTGCTATAATACTTTGTATCTCCGGAATCAATTGGCCAGGTCCAAGTTTATAGTGTGCAGTTGAGAATTAATTCCATGGGCATAATTCTAAAAGCCCCATACACAAATATTTATAAACATTTACACACACACACACACACACACACACACACACACACACACACTGATTTTATTGTCCTTGTGGATTGATGGTACCTACCTTTTGTATGTACCATCAGCTGAATAAATTGTTGCTTCATTTGATCAAACTCATTCCTAAGAGAAAGAATCTCATATGTGGGCTTTGAATAGAGAGGAACATCATTCTTCACCTTAGAATAGAGAGGAATACCACATCACTGTAAGAAATGATGATTGGTGAGAGTTTGAGGAATGCTCTCTTCTCTTGGCTAAAGTAAATACTGTTCCTCTTTTCTGTTCATGTCAGTTTTCACAGATAGGAGAATCTTTTGTTAGAAGACAATGTACTAGATAGGCCTTCAGAGAGGTTCTCATGTTAGGGAGTAAAACTCATGAAGAAAGAGGTGACAGGGACATTACATTTTTAGATGTAAAAATGGAAGTTCAATAGAAAAAGTACCCCCCCCCCCAAAAGGATGGTTTTATATCCTTAGTAGGGTGTATGGGTTTGTCTTTTACTTCTCTAAAGTTGGAAATGTTACTTCTCTAAATAAAGCATGTAACTTTCTTGTCATATAGGATTGTAGCCCAATACATGAAGGGCTCTCAGATCTGTTATTGTGGGAGTTACTACTCCATGCAAGAATACCAATTCGAACAACTTTGGGAGTTTACTCATGTAGTCTACATTTCTGTCAGTGTGCTTCACTTATATGGCACCTTATAACTCTGTGAGAGATTTAGATGGAGAATTACCAGTGGTAGTGAATACTGTAAGCATAGTGTTTTATAATTCACCATATTAATAAGTAACTATTTATAATCTTTAGTATATTAAATATTTCTGGAATGGTTGAATGACCAGTGAATGATGCAGTATCATGCCACATTTTTTTGCTAGGTTGTTTTTTTTTTTTGTATTTTTTTTTTTAAATAGATGTGGTTTCTTCTGAATACAACTGCTACTTACATGGGGTAAAATGAAGAAGCAATTCTTTTGGTAACAGTATTTTTCACCGTCAGATGTTTGTGTCCCAAGAAAAATGCACAAAAAGGGATTTGTTTCATGACAGAAAACAATATCTTGAGGTCTCTCTTTTCTTCCCTACTAAAATATAGCATAGTAAATCTAGAAAATCAAGAAATAAAGACCAGATAATAGTTTCTAAGTGATGGAGTCATCACGGAAAGAGAGTGGTATGCCAGAGGCCAAACTTAATTAGTTGAGGAATTTTTATAAATGTACTTTTCTTTCCTTTTTGGAAAAATTCAAACATGTTACTGTTTTTAGCCTCCCACATTTGCTGTCCTTCACGCCACAGTCATGGTCTAGTCATGCTGTAGTGTTTGGTTGAGTTGGAGGAACATTTAGAGTGGTCATCTAATATGTCTGGCAATTCGGTGAGGCATGCAGCCTTTAGAACTAAGAGGGATGGTGAAAACGCCCCCAGTAAGCTTTTCTGTGAGATGTGAATGGCTCACCAGGTGAAATACAGCCGATGCAAAAGGTACCTGAGCGATTCAGGTTAATGAATTGTGCTTTGTAGCCTGTTCGATTTTTCGGCACCTCAGTAACCGCTTTCCCCACTGTTCCTTTAACTGGTCCCCTGGATTGTGAAGTATGGCTGTTATAGCTCCCTTTTGTTTTCTTTTCTGCTCTGGAGTTGGAGCTACAAAAGGCACATTCATTTATTGTTTAGTTGAATCAGAACGACTGCAATTCCACAAACAAATTGGACTTCAGTTAGGAGTGCTTTGTCATAAATAATCTTGGAAGAGATTGGATTCTCTCCTAGCTAATACACTTCAACTGTATGTTAAAATCAGTGTCTCAAAGGGACTGATTTATTGGTGAGCTGAGTGCCCACTGAGCATCACACACTTGTCCTCACCCTGCTTTAATGCAGCCATCTCTGCATCTCTATTTCCCTAAAGCACATTCAGCAAAAGTTTATGGTAAGGCAAACAAGTATTCTATTTTCTGAATTATTCTTTTCATTTTAGCCTCCATTTAAAAAAAAATCAGTTCTATGATGCACAACTCTTTCAGTGAATAATTCTTCATGATCTGGAAAGAAAACCTATTTCATAGGTCGATTAAGGACATTTTCCATGGTTGGGTCAGGTGAATCACATTTTTCACATATAATGTTAGGACATTTTAAAATTTAACAACATGGTTTTGCTAGAGGCTTCAACTACCTTAACAATACCTGCAAATGCCTCTTTCTGTTCACTGTAAAAATGTTATTTTTTTGTCCCCATTAAAGTATATTTACTTCATTTTGTTTCAAGTTATTCGGTTCCATAAATCATCTGGAGACAGAAAATCCGATAGTTTTCTTCCTCAGTGGAACATATGTATATATAAAGCATGTGCCCTCTATGCATGTGTAAAGATGAAACTTAAAGTCTGGTGTACATTTGGCTGCACCACTGGCACTTAGTGATAGATGCCACAACAAGTTGCAGTTTGCTTCCTTGACTCGTAAGTGTTGCTGCGGTCAGTTGTACCAGGTTTGTAAGACTCAGTTCGTGCAAATAGGCTAGGCTGGCATTAATTTTTTAAACTTTTTTTTTGTTTGCTAGACACTTTACACATGTTATTTAACTTGAGGTAAATATTATCTCCATTTTTACAGAGGAGAAATCTAACACTTACAAGTGTTAACTGAGTTACCCTCAAATCACACAGCTAGCAACTTAAAACCAAATTTGCACATAAGTCTGTCTAGCTCTAAAGCTTCTAGACTTAATCTTTGGCTACTTACTCATTGTCTTGCATACGAATAAAGTTCTTACAAAGTAAATCATATGTTTCGATTTGATACATGATAGAAAACAGCCGTGGATGTGTTTTTCAAGTAACTTTTTTTCCCAAAGGTCTCTTTGTAACTCTGAATTACTGTCTGTTTGTCTCAAATGAGGTATACCCCGAGTGACTTGGATCGTATGAACAGATGTTTTATATGGATGCATTCTTTTTGGTAGTATTCAAAAGGATATTCAATGAAGTGCTTAGGAGAGAAGATGGAAACGCAAATTTTTGCCTAACTCAAGCATAAAAAATAGGATATTTTGCCTTAAGATGTTTCAAGGAAGAATGTGTTCACAACACTAGCGTTTGCCTGTGCTGGATGTGCTCAGTCGTATTGTACCCTGTGTAGGTTTATTTCAGGTGCTTCACGGTTTGCATTTTAAAAGCATTGAGTGCTCATAGCACTTCAGTGTCTCTAAGATACGGGGTCTGAGTCGGCCTGGTGTCTAATGTGATGTTGATGAACACTTCACTCTAGCAGAGACTTAGAGTGAGTAGGTGTTGGAAAGAAAAAGACAATGTTTAATTTTTCTGACATGGAACTTGGATGCTCACAGAGAAATTTAGCAAAGGTGATCGAACTGAGTACCAATATAAATAGGTCCGTAGCCCAGACCTATGAGCACTAGCCTTTATAACACATTTGACAGCAACACAAATCTGTTAAGAGAAAGTGGAACTGTCCCTGCTATGAAATAATGGGATTGTCATAGATAACGCCACATTTTACAGTTTTTCTTTTAATTATCGTTTGAGAACAAAATCATTTTTTGCGGCTGGTCCTTCTTCATTTTCATTTGCCTTGACTAAATCTCATGCTTAGGGGTTTAAAACATGACATACAACAGGTGTGAATCTGTACCTAATAATTGAGTGCAGCTTCTGTCCTTGCTTTAAAAATTAACTAGGTTGTGAACATCTGTAACAATAATAAAGACAGCCTTTTTTTCTCTTACGTGTAAAATGCTTTCCATACCATTGTTAGACTATATGTCTGAATGAAATCACAAACTTAGATAAGCGAAGTTATTAAATTACACTTTCTAGAAAAGAATAGATTTTAAAGAAATAATGAGTTTTCAGTCAGTTTAACTGGAGCTGGCAAGCAGCCATTCATTACAGCCTGGTGCGACATTGATTTTTGACGGGAAGAAATGGAAACATAGCAGTAACTATGTATCCTTAAGGAAACATTCTATAGTATTGATGTTGTTGGTTGCCTTAAGAACCACTACCAAAACTTTATTCAAATTGAATTTTGACTGTGCTAATGAGGAAATCTATTCACGATCAAAGTCAAAACGTATTATTGTGAAAATAAGATGCTAATCCCAAACTATTATCTTAGCAACTATTTCTACCATTCTTCCTTAAGGACACAAAATGTTTTATTTTAGACAAGACCTCTTTTTTTTTTTTTTTTCCAAGAAAAATTATGAAATAACACTTAATTACATTTAGTAAGAACACTTAGGCTTACTCATTGTGCAGATAGTCTATCGAAACAAAATCAGTTGATTTGGCTCATTTTTTTCCTCCTATATTTTCTCCAGTGATTACTGCTCTCAGCTGCTTGCCAAATTGATGGGACTTGGCAGTAAAAAATAAGCAGTTGAAAATGTAGGAGATTAAGTTTTCTGGATTACATAGATGATCATCAGAGATAAAGAGATTACAAAAAGTTTTATCAGGTTGACATGCTGCATCATGAATTTGTCTGTTTTCAGTCATAATCAACCAGACCTAATTTAAGAATCCTTCTTTAAGAGAGAACGTTATTTTTGTTTCCCACATTTTCATATATTTGGTGGATTCAACCAAGGAGGTGTTTATAACTCTTGTACAATTTGTCATTGTTTTGTCATTAAGTATGAGAACATTATATTTAAATTGTATTAAAAGTGTGGGGAAATTCACAGTGAAAAGTGGTACAATGTTTAATTGGCACAAAATAGGTCTCTTTGCAATTAACGCCTAGGAGGTTGAATGCTGGCTTTGAGGTCTGATCATACTGAATGCTATACCTAATAAAGTCCATTTGTGTAAGGGAAATAAATGAGGGAGGTGATTGCAGGGAAACTAGGTAGTATTTACTCACACCGGTAGTTTGGGTAGCAAATTGGCTATAGGATAATGTTGAATTTAGTGTGGATTTGAACCAGTCATTGAAGTTCCAATTGATAGGGACCTGGAATGAATCCAATTTGCATTTGAGAAAGATGTTCTGAAGTGGAATGCTCCTCTTTGGGCACAGTGACCACGAGTCTAATTCGTGTTCTTCAGCTGGATGGGGGACACTGATCTTCTCTGCTCCTCCTCCACTCCAGTCACAAAAGCTACAATTATTGCAACTTTGAGAGCGTGCTACATGTATTCCCACTGAGTTTTTATTTTATTTTTTAAGGTTTATTTATTTTTGAGAGAGAGAGAGAAAGAGAGAGAGAGAGCAAGTGGGAGAGGGACAGAGAGAGATGGGAGACACAGAATCCGAAGCAGGCTGCAGGCTCTGAGCTGTCAGCACAGGGCCCGACGTGGGGCTCCAACTCATGAATGGTGAGATCATGACCTGAGCCAAAGTCAGACACTTAACTGACTGAGCCACCCAGGTGCCCTTATTCCCATTTACACTTAAGAACAATTCTGGAAGGTAGTTGTTACTATGTTTATTGTTACAGATGGGAATATTAAGGTTCAGAGAATTTAAGGAATGTAATCAAAATTACTCAGCTAATAAGTGAATATGTACTCAAACCAGATCTTTCTGATTGCAAAACATTGACTTTTCCATTCACTGTACAATAACACAAATTACCACCCTCTCCGCCAAAGTAGAATAATTTCTCTATGTAATGTGTCTATATTGAGTCAGCGCTCAGTTCACCTTATGTCAAAACTATTTTTGCACATGGATATTTTACCTTTGAAGAAGTCTTATTACTTCAGAACCCTTCTTCTGGATCATTTGGGGTGAGGGCTTAAAAGAGAGGCAGCTGTTGGAATTCTTAGACGGACCCTGGAATTTATGTCTCTCCTGTTCTGTGTCTACAAGTGTAAAATGTTTTTACACCTTTCCAGTCTTCCTGGGTTTTGTAATATGAACATTTATTGAATATTTGCTATGTATAAAGTAAAAATACATTATTTTTTAAATGAGTTTTATCATTTTACTTCAAAAAACAAAACAAAACAAAACAAAACAAAACAAAACACATTGACATCTCTTTCAATCAGTATGAGGCCTCAGCCCTTCCATTGCTGCCCCATGGTGTCCCTGTGCTGGGGCTCAGTTGGGGCAGGGATAGCCTATGATGTGCCAAACTCTCCTGGAACCAGGCTGCTCAGAGCCCTTGAGACTGTCTATCACAAACATGCATGAGCCCCTCTTCTATACCAGGCAAGTTCTGGGCCCTGGGGACCAGACAACGACCAGGTCAGTGACAAACATCCCTCGGTCCTTGGGAAGGGTGGCAGGGACAGTCCATGGGTTACTGGATGGCAGTGGGGCCGTGAACATGCAGTGGTCCATATGCATGCACAAAGCTATTACAGACAGGATGCTGAGCAGAGGCCTCCCTGAGGCCTCACTCGGTTTGAGGTCTGAAGAGCAGGAGCAGAGGGGAAAGCTGTGGAGAGGGCAGTGCAAAGGCCCAGGGGCAGGAACTCACTTGGGATGGGGCCAGGACAGTGTGTGTATGTATATATATAAAAGTCAACCAATCATGGAAGGAAGAAGGAAGAAAGAAATGTACTGGTTTGGGAAATTGAACTTATCAGAGACAGATTTAGCAGAGATAAGACCTGCCTTTCCAAAGTCCATCTCTGTTTTGTTGCTTTCACACCCAGCTAAGTTCTCTCCAGATGATGGCTCTGGAGTTCACATAAAACTAAGTGATTTTTTTTCTTTCAAAAAATAAAATCCCTTCATACCCCTCCCCACCATGAGTTAATATGGTGAATTATTTATGAAAATATATGCACTTCTGTGGGATTTGTTAGCTACTATTGATGTTTGTGAACCTTTAAATGACGATACTCCCTTAATTTAAACTGTTTCTAGGATTATAGATATAAATATACTGGCAGCAATTCTGTATGCTCATCTTTCTCTAAAGTTCATAGGAAGGATAATTAATAATGTTGAAGTGTCACATGTAAATTCACATTACCTCTCTATACTTACAAATGTGACAAAAATAGTTGTAGAAATAGTAGACTTTTATTCATTCCACATTTGTTGGCCGTTTCTTTTGTATCATGTATGATATTGAATCTCTGTGTTTGTGAAAGTGATTTTGTTTAGTAGGAGTTTTTATCTGTGAGTTTTTTTTTTTCCTTTTCCCAATTTCCATTTTGAATGGTCTTAGGATTCAAATTGTCTTCCTGGATAGCACTCTGAAATAGAGCAGTATTCCTCATAGAAAAAAAAATATATTAGACTTGACAGTGGGATCATATGATATTCTTTGAGAATTTCTCAGAGGAGTTTTTCAGTTATTTTCAACGTGTCTTCACTTATAGAACTTTTTAATGAACATTATAATACATATTCATTCATAGTTTTCTGTCTTTATCTTACTGATTTACTCAGTCATCATTCATTTTCAGTTAATAAATATTTACCAAGCCTCTAACATATGTGTTGGTCTTCGTAGATAAACTAGACATGAATATTTTTTCTCATGGGGTTTGCACTGCCTTCTCTGTTGGGGAAGACAGATTAAACAAACAAACATCTAAACAATAAATAAGTTGACAGCTGGTGTAAGGAAAAGAACAGTGTATTAGGAAGGAGGCAGCAATTCATGTTAGAATGAATACGAAGGGGCAGACCTCACTGGGTAAACACCTTCAGCTGGATGTCTAATGGGAGAGGAGTTGTGTGGCTTGGTAGAGACTTGGGAGTACGCCTGTGTAAGTAAATTGAGGAGGGAAAGAGCTAGACTCTTCTGAAGAATCAAAGAAGACATGTGTAGCCCTTAAGAGTGAAGCCTAAAGTTGTGCTGGATGGCGTTTGCAATTTAGCGGTTTCCATTTCCACATACGAAGTGCGTTGCCCAAACATTAATGCACTGATTTCAGTAGCCGCAAATATATGATGGCATAAATATCGGAATGTTTTACTTTAACCGTTTGAAGATGGAGACATTAGTGTTACACTTGTGGTCAGTTTTTAAATACTTGCAGAGGAGGACAGTGCTGATAGCACATCTGAACAATTCTTGGTCTCAGTGTTACGAATGTTTTCTTCTTTCATATGTGCGTAGACACACACACACACCATTCACTACTTTAGCTATTGTTCTTTAAAGAAATCTTCTATTATTTATTAAAGTGTTTTGAGAGACACTATTAAAACTAACAGTAGTTTCTATTAAAATTTGTATTTATTGGGGCGCCTGGGTGGCGTAGTCGGTTAAGCGTCCGACTTCAGCCAGGTCACGATCTCGCAGTCCGTGGGTTCGAGCCCCGCGTCGGGCTCTGGGCTGATGGCTCGGAGCCTGGAGCCTGTTTCCGATTCTGTGTCTCCCTCTCTCGCTGCCCCTCTCCCGTTCATGCTCTGTATCTCTCTGTCCCAAAAATAAATAAACGTTGAAAAAAAATTAAAAAAAAAATTTGTATTTATATGCTATATACTCTTAAAAAACAGGATGGAGTCACTTTCCACTTTTCATTTGTTGAGTTGTCTTGCAAATGAAAACCCATAGTCGTTTTCAAGATCATAGTCTTAATTTGCCAAAGTGAAACAAAACACACATTTATGTATGGGTTGATGTGTGTGTACACAAGTCTGGTTGCTTTAGGGGGCAGTGGGGATGGTGTGATCCTTGAACTAATGATGTGAACTAAATATTTTAGCTTAAATGAACTACTAGAAGTGAGCATATTTGTCATTTGTGACAAGTGATTCCTTTTGTATTTCATTTTCCAAAGCTGTTACTTTATTATTATATTTATTATTATTGTAGCAGATTCTGGATGCATTCCTTTGGGAAGCTAATTCCTCTGAAACTCAGCAGCGTGGTCCTAAGTGTTTTCTTGAGAATGTTTTGTTCCTCAAGACAACTTGAAATTCTTTGTTGCTTGAATGTTTTAGTGGTTTCTCAAGTTTTCTCCATTTGTCTCAAAAGTAACACTGATGATAATGAAAGAAGTTAAATATTACTGACAGTATAAAAGACCAGATACATTGGGCATCCGACTTTGGCTCAGGTCATGATCTCACACTTCATGAGTTCAAGCTCCACATCAGACTCTTTGCTGACAGCTCAGAGCCTGGAGCCCACTTTGGATTCTGTGTCTCCCTTTCTCTTTCTGCCCCTCCCCCACTCATGCGCTCTCTCTCTCTCTCTCTCTCTCTCTCTCTCTCTCTCTCTCAAAAATAAACATTAAATTTTTTCTTTAAAGGATATATTTCTGGGTCATGCTAATGTTTGCACCTTAATTAATTATTTCATTGTTTTAAACCAAAGGAATAAATAATCCACGAAAATATTAGGAGTTAAGCTTAGGCCCAAAATAAACATTTCATAGCTTTTTCTCAGTTTACACATCTCAGGCACCATTTTAGGTTAGAGATATTCTCTTTAAAAATGGTACTTCTGCTATCCTGCTATACTCTGACTGCTATGCCAGGTTTCTCTTCTGAGCTCCAGTTATACCTCCGATTATCTACCTGACCTTTTCACTTGGATATGTCACAGCCACCTCAAATCCAACATGCTCCAGAATGAACCAGATTCTCTTCCATTGTTTTCTGTCCCAGTGAAAGATATCACAACACATCCAATGGAAGAAGCACCATGTCTCAAATTTATCCTAGAAACCTCTTGCTACCCCATTCTCATATTTCTTCTACCACAAAGTTCTTTCATCTGATTTTCATCCATGACTATCCATGTCTAGTGAGAGCATCTTTATCCAGGACTACTGCTGTCATCGATTTCCCTGTCTCTCCTCATCCCATCCACTCAGTCTCACATAACCTTTTGCCTCACTGCATTCAAAAGAGATCTTCTGAAAATTTAAATTTATCATCACATGAGAAGCCTTCCTTGTCTTCATCGATCTTAAGGTGAAGACCAAAACTATTAGTGTGATCTAAATGCCCTTACAAAGTCTGTTCCCTGCCTACCTCCCCAGGGTCATACCCTGCCCCTCTCTCTGCATTTTCATGTAATGTTTGAAATAAAATAATACATGCAAAGAAACCTGTAAGCTGTAAAGAACAGTGAAAAACTGAACGGCCATGAATCTACGCCCCATCTTAGGAATCACTACATCTCCATATTTGTGTGCTTCCTCACTGTCTTACTCTTCCAACTGCTTGACGAGACAGAGCCATTATCCTGAAGGTTGTGTTTTTACAAATCTTTGCTCTAAAAAAATAGAAAAATAGTATTATCAGAGAGAGACAGAGAGACAGAGAGAGAGAGAGAGAGAGAGAGAGACTGGTTTCACTTACTCAAACAGAGTAACTTGCCAACACTGCACCTGAAACTTTGCTATGACTGGACCTGCTTATAGAGCATTGAAGGTCTCCCCAAGAATCTTGGTCTGGTATATAGCCCGAGGGAAAGCCTTCTTCAGATTCGTCTGCTCACTTCACTGTCTACATTCCAGCTTCATTGACTACTTATTTTTGTGTCTTGATGATCTCTTGCTTTTTTTCCTTCTACCAACCTCCTCCCTTCATAGCAGTTCTGTGTATTTCACTTTTTTTTTCAGATCTCACCTCATCCCTCTTAACCTTCACTCCTTATTTATCTCTCACCTCAAGCATTTCTTTTTTAATGGAAGGCTTTCTTTACCCTTCTTCCTCCAGTAACCCCAAGTCTAAGACAGTTTTCTGTGTTATAAATCTTACTAGTTCTGTGTTTCCTTTCTTTAGATGGTGTTTCATTTTGTAATTGCACACCTGGTAGTGTAAGTGTTTGATTACTGGTGTTTTCTCTCATACCCACTCACTAAACTAGGAGTTGCTGTAGCATTATAATATTTTTTAGGGGATGGGCACAGACGCTGACACCAGAGTGGTGGGTGATGAATATTTGGTGGAAAAAAAAAGTGAGTGTATGAATATGTACCTGTAATACTACTTCAGCTTCAAATCTCCTATAAAACACAATGACCATTGTTGTCCCACATTTAGTTTCTTTCAAGATAAACTGTGAAGTTTAATGGTGTAAAGTTTTTAAAATTATGTATTTTCTCTGAATCTGTAGATACACTGTCATCAAAATAAGTATTCTACCTTGTTGATCTTCCTTCTCTGTTTTTTCCCTTTTAAATCTCTTTATTTCTCATATTCCTGTGTGATTTAGAGTATAAAGGACCTTGCTAAGTTTGAGTTGATACCAGACCTCAAGAGGTACTTATGAAGTAAAGAAATGAATTATTTACAACACATGAGGCTGTCCTTGACGTTTACTAAATTGGTTGTAGAAAGATCAAGCAATGAAGATAACTGAGTACTAGATGACCCATTTTTGTGATGAAAACAAAGACCTTAGGTATACATTTCTCTTTTCTCGCCATCATAGCAAATGAACACTGTGTCATCCCACAACTCATTATTGTTTCTTTTCTATATGGTGAAGTCCAAAGAGATGTTCTGTGGTTATGGTTAGAAATTTATGGAAACTTGCAAAGCCCTGTTGTTCCAGAAAGCTCAAAATAAACCATATGCTAGCCTATCCCACACTGTCCAGAGTCCTTTTTGGAAGTATTTCTAAGAGCTGAGAAAATGTAACAGAGATTTTTACCAAAGCTTACATAATTTTCAGTTCTTTACACTTGGGCTTTTTCTGAGCATTTCTGAAATGTGACATTTCCCACATATTTAGACATAGTGATTTAAAAAAAAATGCTTCTAATTGAACCTTATCAAACGTTTGCCTTTGAAATGGAAAAACCTACCATACGCTAACGGTATGGAGTGTTTAATATATACAATGATTCCTTTTGTCTTTCAGTCAGCTACCCTACAAATTCTTCACTAAATCCAATTTTATTCATGATTGAATTCACTCTCAATGGTAAATACTCTGTTTTCTCTTCAGATCGTATAAATTTTTTCGCCTTTTACTCAATGATAAATTAAATGCTGGGGCACCTGGGTGGCTCAGTCAGTTGAGCATCCGACTTCAGCTCAGGTCATGACCTCACAGTTTGTGAGTTTGAGCCCCACGTCAGGCTCTGTGCTGACAGCTCGGAGCCTGGAGCCTGCTTCACGTTCTGTGTCTACCTGTCTCTCGGCCCCATCCCTGCTCATGCTGTGTCTCTCTCTGTCTCTCAATGATAAATAAACATTAATTTTTTTTTTTAAATGCTTAAATGACACATGTTAACCTAGAAAGGTGGAAGAAGATGGTGGGCAAGAAGTATGGGGTAAGGTGCATGTGAACATTTGGAACAACTGTAATGAATAGATCAGTACCCTTCCTATCAGAAACCAAGTATGATTTTGACCCTATGAAAAAGCAGTTTCCTTGATCGCTTGATTGAAATTTTCATGTCCAGAGATGATAAAATCATAACTGGTAGATATGTATCACCATCCTAAGCCATAGTGTAGGTGCTTTTAATAGTCTTAGTATTTTTTTCAAACAGAAATTAATTATTTAAAGCAACCATTTAAAAAAATAATTACAAAATGTAATTTTTGAGAATTAATTAGTGTTGCCATTGGAGTATATCTGTCATCGTGGAGAGAAATTACTTTGTAATAAAGGTGACTAAGTATAAGACCTCAAAGTTTGTAAACTGCTAGCATGTTGATAAATTGTTAGTTTTTTGGATACATGACATCAGGCTTAGTATGATGTTAAGAGAGAGGAGCATTGCTAGTGCTTGTTGATTTCTTTCTTGTACTTTACTAGCTTACTGATGTAGCTTGGTCATTTTGAAAGGTATAAATTGCGTTACCTTTGTTTTAACATATATCCATTAATATTCTTACAACATAATAAAATGCCTTTTACCTTAAATGGCTGAGGTCTTTGGTTAAATCTCTTCTTAAAGATGGGTATCTGTGCCTGGGTGGCTCAGTCGGTGGAGCTTCCGACTTTGGCTCAGGTCATGATCTCATGGTTTGTGGGTTCGAGCCCCAAGTCGGGCTCTGTGCTGACAGCTCAGAGCCTGCAGCCTGCTTCAGATTTTGTGTTTCCCTCTCTCTCTGCCCCTCCCATGCTCATGCTCTGTCTGTCTCTGTCTCTCAATAATAAATAAACTTCAAAAAAAATTTTTTTAAATGGGTATCTGTAAGATCAGGGGCTGTATTTGATTATGATATTCCTTGTGTAAATAACTATAGAATTTTTGCATTTTGTACATTTTTTCAGAGACAGAAATATTTCCCTTGCTCAATTTAGGAAAGCTCATAAAAAATTCACCAACATTGCCCAATGTATGGTCAGTTTCTTGGGATGTGTACAAGTGTGAACTTCAACTTGTTCGCTGGTCTTCTTGTACCTTCAACACAAACTGGTGAGAGCTATTGAACATTCTGTTGCAAATGCTGTTGAAACCAAAACTTGTCATGTTAGACTCTAACAGATACAACTAATGACAAAACAGATTAATAATAGAAATTTTTTTTTTCAAATATCCCAAAGTATTGATTCCCTTGGAATGTTAGAAGTACTAATCTGGATTAACATTAAAATGAACAACTGTGTGAGATCTTTCTTTCTTCTAGATGCTTGTTTATAAGAATGCTTTATGATAACATTTTGAATGGGAAAAGATGTATATTGACAATTATATACACTGGGCATCAGATGTCTGTTGTATGCTTGCAGTTCTAGAAGTGGCTTATTCCTAGCTTCTGTGGAATTATGAGAGCAGCTTTATTGAGTGTTTTTACTCAGTTTTTGTCTTTATAGGCACTGACTTTTTGTAGACACATATATGCCTTGGGATTCCTTTTTACTGTTGTCCTGTGAGACTGGCAAAAGAAGTTTTAGGGAGATATGGTTTTGTACAGAACAGGTTTCTATGACTAGTGTTCCCTCTTGGGTGCTATAAAAATAACTGACTCTTACAGTCGAAGCCTAAAAGAAAACAGGTAGAAGTTCTGTAACATATCCTGCTTCTTCCTTTGCTTATTGATTTCTGGGAATGAGTGTTGACTGGAGGCAGAAGTTTGTGGTCTCTTAAAGTAATGAATTGGACAACAACTGAAATATGAAAAAAAAAAAAAAAGGCAGGGATTGAAGAAGCAACGGTAATGGAATAAGGTAGAATAGTCTGGGAAATGCATATTGGTCCAAATAGAGTGCTGGTGAGTAGGAAATGGCAGTGTGGCTGTTTGCAAGGTAAAGCCAGGTGGCAGCATGTAGCAAGTGCTGCTCTCTGTGCTGCAGATGCCAGAGAAAGATGTAAGGAACTGGCAAACGTTGCCTGTTTACTTGATCTCTTCTCCTCCCATCCTCCCTTTTTTCCCACCTCACCACTTTCTGTGTTCATTCTCCCCTTCATCCATTACCTCTTTCTTTATCGCATTCCCCCCCATTTCATCAAAGATCTCAATCCCCCAGTCATCTTTCCTTTCTAATGGCATTCCCAGTCTTTTCCACGCACGAGTAGTTTGACCTGTAAACTTGCTCATATGTTTCTATGTAGTTCTGTCTCTTCTATCCCATTGCAGTGTTGCTACATTATTTCCATTTCTTTACAGCCAGTTTTTAGAATATTACAACATTGTAGACTCAAAAATTTTATAGTTGATAATGTCCTTTTCGAAAAGTGAACCAAACATCGTAACCAAAATTTGTTTGTTTTTTTTTTAGCACAGTTGACATTTCTTCTTTGATTTCATTCACTTCACATTTGCCTGTAATTAGGTTGATATAAAATGACATTGTACATGAACCTTCCCATTTTGTGAGAATCAAATGGATTACTGCTTACCAGAAATTCAAAGAGAGCATTAATCAAACCATTGAATGACTCTTTACTGGCTATCTGATGTTGGATTCCTTAGAAGCAGATACTAACATAAGGATTTATTTAAAAAGAATTTATTAAGAAAATGAGAAATCAGTTAAGGGTGACAGACAGGAAGGACAGGTCAAGGAAAGGGAAGAAGAGGTGTGTGATCTTAGGCAAAATCTCGCCAAGGGTAGCTCTAGTTTAAACTTTCGGGGCGCCTGGGTGGCGCAGTCGGTTAAGCGTCCGACTTCAGCCAGGTCACGATCTCGCGGTCCGTGAGTTCGAGCCCCGCGTCAGGCCTTGGGCTGATGGCTCAGAGCCTGGAGCCTGTTTCCGATTCTGTGTCTCCCTCTCTCTCTGCCCCTCCCCCGTTCATGCTCTGTCTCTCTCTGTCCCAAAAATA